>NC_142606.1:66032045-66362288 GCF_041222555.1 Hakea prostrata | reverse complement strand
TCCTTGAGAAGAGCTGATGGTGTTGCCCTTGACTTCATGTTGCTATGATACTTTGGATTAAGGTTGGTATTCTCTACCACTAATGTTGTTCCTTTTGTCTAGCTGTTTCTCCACTATTGATGCCAAGGATTAGTGTGACTTGTGATAGTATTGCTAACCACAGGCAGCTAGAAGTGCTATATATGTTCAAGACTGTACATAAAGTGTAAAATAATCTACTGTCAGAGTGGTCTATATTTACTATTTAGTATCTTAGTATATATTGAGTTATTTTTGTCATTTCTATTTACTTAGTCTTTGGCTGTAATTGATGTAGCCTCAATTTGACTGAGACCCGGTGTAGGGTCTAAAACCAGAACCAGGCTCAAAAAGGGTTGAGGTTGGGTTTTCACAGTTTTCTAGTCATGGGAATTAGGGGTCATGTAAGGTTAAGACTGTTGAGAAGTTAAGCAATTAACAACAAGCTTCAAGTTTTAAAGAGCAGATGTCTTGAAGGATACAGAGTCGGTTTTGAAATTCAAGGCCTTTTTAAGGTTTTGCTAGAAGAAGGGTTTCAATAAGTGGATGAGAAAGGTTAACTTCAGGAAATCGGGTGGTCCGATTAAATCTTTTGATTTTGTCGATCCGATCTTGAGTGTTGTGTGATGCCCCCAATCAAAAGACAAGATATGTTGAAAATCGTGAATTGTATTGATTGAGTTGAATTTTGTTGCATCATGAATGAAAATGATAATCTCCTCAAGGATAATATTTCTTCAAGTGCTCGGCATTCCACGTAACGATCCAACTCTTTCCGGGTTGTCATGTTTCTTCACCTTATAAGCTCCCAAACCGATCGGTTTAATAACCATATATGGGCCTTCCCATGAAGGGTCCAATTTCCTCCGATGGCGTGGATCTGAAGCTAAGGTATTCCTTAATACCAAGTCTCCTGCTATGTATCGACGATTCTTCACTCGGGAATTATAATGTGACGCTATCCTTCGTTGATAATGTTGAGTTCGTGCTATTGCTTTTGCACGAACTTCATCTAATAAGTCAAGGCTATCTAGCAGTCCTTGTTCGTTTCGCTTTTTCTTCGAACTCTCTTTCTCGTAGTGTTCCAGCCATTACTTCAACAAATGCCAATGCTTCGGATCCATAAGCCGGTTTAAAAGGAGTTTCTCTCGTAGGTGTTCGAACCGTAGTTCGATAAGCCCATAGTATGTTGTGCAATTCTTCAACCCATAAGGCTTTATCAGCTTCGAGTTTCTCTTTATTCCCTCAAGTAATATTCGGTTTGTAACCTCTACTTGGCCATTGCTTTGGGGGTATGCCACTGATGACATACGATGCTCGATCAAATAAGTTCCACAAAATTGTTCAAATTGTGGGTTATCGAATTGAGTGCATGATCGGTCACGATTATTTTTGGCATCCCGAACCAATATATGATAGACTCGAGCACCCAACTTCTCCACCTTTCGTTCAATGATGGTTGCCAGGGCGCTAGCCTCGACCCACTTGGTGAAGTAGTCAATCGCCACTATGAGATATTCTCTTCTGCTCGACACCTTGGTAAATTTTCCCATGATATCGGTTCCCCACATCGCGAAAGGGATGGGGTCAAGAATCGAAGTCAAGGTTTCAACTGGACGTTTAGATACTGTAGCATGGATTTGGCAATTGCTATACCGACGAACATATTCCATAGCAGCTTGTTGAAGCTTAGCCCAATATAGACCACGCCTCAAAATTTTGTGTGCTAGGGCCCGACCGCCCATATGAGCACCACAAATTCCTTCATGTACTTTGGCGAGAGCTAATTCCGATCCTTCGGGACCCAAGCATCTCAAGAGGGGTCCGGAATAAGATCTTCCAGTATAGCCTTCCATTCGCATAATAAATCGTGCCGGTCGCACCTTGATTAATCTTGCTTCTTTCGGATCTTCCGCGCGTTTATCATTTCTCGGGGATATTCCACGATCGGATCCATCTAGCATCGTTCTACTTCAATATAGGATACTTCCTTCTCTCGATAACTTGGGAATGTTATTTCTTCTATGTAGACCGAAGGGTCTAAATTCTTTTCCTTGGCATTGGCTAATCTGGATAGCTCGCCTTCCATCGTATTTTCCTTTCTCGGGATCTGACATATTTTCAGATTCTTGAATTCCTTCTGCAATGCTTGCATAATCTCTTGATATTTTTGTAATCGGGGTTCTTTGACACCATACTCCCCTTGTACTTGATTGACAATAAGCTGTGAGTCGCTGAAAATAGTCACCTCTGCTATTGCCAATGCTTTTGACAATCGAAGTCCAGCTATCAGGACCTCATACTCTGCCTCATTGTTACTCGCTTCAAATGCGAATCTTAATGCATATCGAATAATAAAACCTGCTGGACTCTTCAGAAGAATTCCAGCTCCTGCTCCTTGCTTATTACTCGAACCATCCACGTATACCTCCCAAACGGTTGAAATAGTGGGTTCGGAAATTTCTTCGATCGGTGCAGTAGTCTCTACTACGAAATTAGCCAATGCTTGAGCTTTAATTGTCGTTCGAGGCTTAAAGCTTACTTGGAACTCGCTGAATTTGACCGACCAAGCTACCATTCTTCCAAATAAATCAAGTTTACGAAGAACTTTACAAAGGGGAAAAGTAGTAAATACCTCAATTGGATGAGCCTGAAAGTATGGCCGTAGTTTTATAGCTGCTATCATAAGAGCCAGAGCCTGCTTCTCGATCTGAGAGTACAGTGTCTCCGCGTCGAGTAGTACATGGCTGACATAATAGATTGGCCACTGCTTCTTGTCCTTTTCCCGAACAAGTACCGCGCTAACTGCCGAGGGGGATGCTGCTAAATATAGCTGTAAAACTTCTCCCTTCTCGGGTCGGGACAATAGCGGTGGTTTTTCCCAGTGTTTCCTTCAGATCTTCAAAAGCCTTCTGACACTCCTCAGTCCACTTTGCCTCCTTATTGCCCCCCAAATCTTTGAGTGCTTTGAAAAAAGGTAAGCATTTCTCCCCCGACTGTGAGATGAAACGATTCAACGGCTACTCTCCCCGTCAAACATTGCACATCCCTAACAGTCTTGGGGGCTTCCATATCAATCAAAGCTTGTATTTTTGCCGGGTTAGCCTCAATACCTCTTTGTGATACCATAAAGCCTAAAAATTTGCCAGACGAAACCCCAAAGGCACACTTTTCAGGATTCAGCTTCATTTGATATCTTCGTAGTACTGAAAATACTTCTGCTAAATCCTCAATGTGCTTTGTCCTCGCAGTGCTCTTTACCAGCATATTGTCAACATACACCACGTTCTTCCCGATTAGGTCTTTAAAAATTTTGTTAACGGCCCTCTGATAAGTAGCCCCTGCATTTTTCAGGCCAAACGGCTTGACTTTGTAATAAAAACTCTCACCATCAGTCATGAAAGCGGTAAACTTTCCGTCCTCCCTGTTCATTAGGATCTGGTTGTATCCTGAGTATACATCCATGAAACTCAATGTCTCATATCCTGCTGTTGCGTCTATCAACAGATCAATTCTGGGCAACGGATAACAGTCTTTTGGGCACGCCTTGTTAAGATCTGTGTAATCTATACACATTCTCCACTTTCCATTTGCCTTTTTGACCATTACCACGTTGGCCAACCAGATTGGGCATTCAATGGGTTCAATGAAACCTCAATTTTTCAACCTCACCCCGAATGGCTTCATACTTTTCCATGGAGAAATTTCTCCTCTTTTGAATTACTGGTTTCACCTTCGGGTCTATCCAGAGTTTGTGCTCTGCAACTTGCCAATCAATTCCTGGCATATCGTCTGCAGACCATGCGAACACATCGCTGTTTTGTTGAAGAAAAGACTTCAACTCCTTTTTGAATTCTTCCAGCTGCTCAGACCCAATATAAGTAACTCTTTTTTCATCATCAGGATACAGCTAGATTTGTTCCAACTTTTCCACCAGCTCGTGCCTTCGCATTTCTGCCTCGTCTTGATCATCTCGTACTTCTATTGGTTATGCAGTTACCTTTCTTGGGACCTCCTTATCCTTCAAATATGCTACATAGCGTTGGCAAGAGATTCTTTGGTTAGATGAGACTTGACCGATCCCCATCTCTGTCGGGAATTTTACTTTTAAATTCTTTGTTGAAACGATAGCACCTAACTTTGATAAGGGTGGCCTTTCAAGGATGACATTGTAAGCTGGAAGCTCTCGAACCACCAAGAAGTTTACCCAAATGGTAGCCTCTTTGGGGAAGCTTTCAATTGACAGATCCAACTGTACTGATCCTTCTGCTATTTCATACGATCCTGCAAAGCCATATAGATGTGTGGATGACGGCTCCATCAAGTCTTCATCCACTTTAAGCTTTTGATAAGCTGCATAAAATAAAAGATCTGCAGTAGACCCGGTGTCAACTAACACCCTATGTACTTCCCGACGCGCAATTTCTACCTTGATGACTATAGCATCATCATGAGGTAAACAGACGCCTCTTTCATCTTCCTCGCCGAAGGTGATTGAACCCTCACCATTCGGCCTTTTACGCTTCTGTGTTTCTCCGGTCCCATCAAACTTGGATTTGGTTTTCAGCTTCCGGAGCGACTCAAGTTCGGGACCTCCAAATATTGTTAATATTGGTGATCGAGTGGCATCGATCACTTCCTTACCCTTCTTAGACTTAGCAGCCTCCGTCGGTTGTTCTGGGCTAACCGAGCAGTCCCTTTTGTTAACTACGTCCCGCGGTTCCACTCGTCTTCTGACAAAATTGGACAAGTGCCCTTGAGATATCAATCTTTTGATATCTTCCTTTGGATGTTTGCAATCATTGGTATAATGACCGTAATCCTTGTGGAAACGGCAATACCTTTCTCGATCTTGCTCCTCAGGTTTGGTGGGAAGCTTTGGAGGCCACTTCAAGATATTATGTTTCTTGATAATATTTAAAATATCAGCCCGAGGGGTATTTAAAGGAGTGTACTCACTTTTACCGGGAGATCTTTGTCACCACGCCTGGTGAGGCTTTTCGACCCAATCACGAACATTCTATTTCGGCTTCTGCTTGTTCTCAGAGGCCTTTTGTTCTCTTGTAGAGGCTTTATTGTCCCCCTAGCATGCGTCTAGGATCTCCGTCACTTCTCTTGCTTTTGGCATCTTTGCACCAGTTCAGCATAAGTGGTAGGCATGTCTTGAAGTAATAACTCCAAGCATCGTCGGTTAGTGAGTCCAGTGAATAGAGCAGTTTTAGCCACTTGTTCATCTAGATTCTCTATCTCCATTGTGACCCTGTTGAATCTTTTCAAGTACTCCCGAATCAATTCACTTTTCCCTTGTCTGATAGTGAACAAGGTCTCCTCGATCTTTTTGATCTGGATTCCGCTTTGGAATCGTCTTATGAATTTGTGCGCCAATTCTTCAAAATCCACGATCTTTCCCGACGAGAGATTCAAGAACCATTTCTGAGCTGCTCCAGTCAAGGATGAACCGAAAACCCTGCAAAGGATTTCATCGGAATTACCTGCAACAGCCATAGTCTATTGATAATAACTAATGTGAGCGGTGGGATCTCTCGAACCATCGAACGTGGAAAAAGTCGGCAAACGGAAATTGTGAGGAAACTGATATCCGGCTATGGGCCCGGCAAACGAAGTTTTTTGAATAACAGAAAAAAATATCATCGATTATCCTCCCTCTCGTCAATTGTCCGAGTTTTCGATTGATATTGGCCAATTCTTGACCAATATGTGCGGATCGATCTCCGGCGACACGATCATTCTCTCGAGCAGCACGTCTGATGGTTGGTGAGTGAGTTCATACTCCTACACCCAACCTTGTATTTGAATCGGTCGTACTTCCTTGCGGTCCTTCGAACCGATCTCCCGCCTAGGAAGTTCTCCCATTCGCCTAGCTCTCCTTCTCAAATACAAAAAAGATAAGTCCCTCTCATAACTCTCAAGCACCCAAAACCACAAATTCCCAAATTAAATTTCCCTTATATAAGGAGCAAACCTGAAGTGGAATTCTTTGCTCTCTTCTTCATTTTGGTACAAGTTCTCAAATACAAAAAACACAAGTACCTCTCATTCTCAAGCACCCCCACAAGTCTCATCCATATCATTGAGCATTTTATGACAATTTTTTATATATGTTGTTAATTTATTTTGTATAAAATTATTATTTGATTAAATAGAAAAATAAAGAGAAATCATGTTTATTTTATTTCTTAGTATAGTTTAATTTTGGAGAATTTTGTTGGTTGTAATTCTTGGGATATAGTATTTTGAATTTCATTAGAACTTTGAGACATTCATGGCAATATTTTAAATTTATGTTTGAATAATTTTTCGCAGCAACTTATTATGCTTTTGGTGAATTTTTACCTATTTACATAGTATATAGATAAATCCCTTAGTATGTTTTGGTTCACTATCCAAGTAATATCGATCATTGACAACTGGTAACCTTCTCCTTTACAGGGAGATTGGGGGTATTAGAACCTAATGACTTAATTATAGTAAACTTAAAAACCACTAGAAAATTGAACATCTAACTAGTTTAGAAAACCCCCTAAAGCTCTAATTCTCAACCCTAGACTATATTCATTCTATTACAAAGCCACCCATGCATATTTGCGGTATTTGCTTGGTTTTATTTTAGATGTTGATCTTTTTATGAGAACCTGTTCATTTTGGTTTTTTTCTTTTGGATTGCAGAGAGTAGACTTTTGGGTGTGAGACGAAGGTGTCTGTCAAAGTTATGTTGGCTGTTTTGCTCAGAAAGCACATGATGTTTAAAGAGCTTTTATCGATGAAGTGTTGTAGAAGCATTTATAAGATTATCTAAAAGTCAATTTTCACTACATTCTAACCGCTCAACACTTGCTGAATGGATAGAGTGGATGAAACCGAATTACTCAAGACATTGCAACATTGCAGAGAGGTGGGAATGGATGGCATGGGGACGATAAGTTATGAGTTGTTTATTGGGAATAGGTGATTTTTTATATACGAGGGATGGGGTATTACATAATATAAGGCAGGCTAAGCCCCTGGTCCTGAAGAAATTCAAACTCTAACCTCTTACTTGGAGATGGTGGTTTTTACTAACTGAGCGACCCGGCCTTCAGTAAGCTACGAATTGTTCGACCCATGCTTGGAGGGTTTACATCTATCACCACAAACAATTATATGGATAGTAAATTTAGACTGCATATCATGATGTAGCAAATAGTAACTCATCATACTCCATTAGACATAGTGATACAAGCAAACCCTACCTTGAAGAAAAAAAATTACACAATTTTTTAAGTGATCCTTTGCAGATCAAGAATAGCTGCTCTTTATCTTTTTCCACCTATTAATACTATCCAAGTTCAAACATCTAAAGTAGTGGTGCTTCTTTAACAAAATAAATAAATAAATAAATTACACCCTTAAATTACATCCCAAGCAAAAAATAAATAAATAAACGATGGACTGATGGCCAGCTCAAACATTGGTAAGTGGAGTCCTATTCCCACAGTATGCTCTATCTACAAACTACATGAAGAAACCACCTGCCATGCCTTTTTTGGTCGTGACATTTCAAAACACATTTTAGCAACAGGACCCCTAGGTCTCAAAACGGAGCTAATTAAAGGCTCTTCTTTACTTGAAGTATGCATAAATTGAAGTATAGCACTCCAATATGGAACATCCCAAAATGGATTGGCTTTTCTCAATACTTGCAATAACATTTTATTATTTTTGAAAAGCCCGAACCTAATAAATGTTCAACTCAAAAAAATAAAACCCTAAAGAGATCATTCATATATACAACAAAGTATTGGATCTCTGCTTTAAACCTCTCTCCTTTCAACCTTAGGAGGACTACCCTAACACAATTTCAGAATTACCCTCACCACAAATATTATCATATGATAGGTCATTACATTTCCATCCCCATATATGGAACTCTCTGTGTTGATGGTTTCAGGGATTCAAGTGACAGGGCTAAGCAAATGAAAGTAGGGCACTCTTTTGGTCTGTAATGGCATCCTTGTATATGGCATGGTAGATTCCTGCACTTTTGATTCAAAGCTCGAGCATCTTTTGGATGGGATCGTGGAAGGACTAAAGCAAGCAAATCAGCGAAAAATTACCTTAGTTTATGGATTAACTCACAAACTCTTGTAAATATATTGCAAACCCATCCATTGATCTCCTAGTCTTTCCACCTTATCCCAATGTTTATACAGTTAATTAATAGGTGTATTATCAAATGCTAGGGTCTCACCCTTCCCCCAAACAATCCCTTTGTAACTTTGTTTATATCCGCTCTCATATATATGTGACACTGCTAATATGTCATCCTCAAACTCACTAAATGAAAGTTTTTCTTTTTTCGTCATTAAAGAAACAAAGTGAGTTATGTGTTTTCTAAAGTATGAATTTTGGTTTCGTAGTACTCATCAATTTTCTATTATGAGAAAAATAGAGATTGATGTCATACATATATTACACTTTCTTTAATTGAATGCAACCCATAGTATGCACTGGATAGCCACAACATCCAAATGCATAATTACCACGACAACGTCTAACAAATTCAATTCTTCTATTTTTATAGTAGGAATTTTACTTTTTTTCTCCTTTGAGAGAGAATGGGAATGGATGAAAAACACGTATTAAGCGAAATTAATTTGTAATTCTGCTCTCAAGATGATGTTGTATGCTATAATGCACCATTGTTAGTGGGGAAAAAATAATAATTATCACATGAACAGTATCAATACATAATTCTCAATCTTAAGATGAGGTTAAAATCAAATTAGACGGACAATGTAATTTCACCCAATCACAACAGGAAAATGAAACAGGTACATGTTAAACAAACCAAAGACACCATAAGTCAAACTCTATATATATGCTTAATTCCTTCACCATGACATCTGACAAATAATTAACAAGTCATCGTCATATTCATCTAGAAAGTGGCTGACATAGAGGAATGGAGGTTGGAATATCTGCTTAATATTAATCTTAGTGGTAGAATTTCTATGACCACCAATGACTTCGATCCCTTATGAAAACTTCTCCATAGGCTCTTATTGTAACTGTTGGAATTTATTAATATAACTAATAAATTAGATGCCCAAGGGCAATTTTGGAAACTCATAATTAGAGCGGTTACAGAATATAGGTTATATATTTGTAACCATCGCATCACTTGAGAGTACACGATAGAAGTGACTGATTCATTCGTACGAGAGTTTTTTCTCCAAAAAAGATGTGGCTCCATCTCTCTCTCTTTTTCTCCAAGAAACGCAGGAAGGAGAAACTCATTGGAGGTTTCCTTTCTTAATTTGCTTTAGATCACTCATCCATCTTTTTTCCACACGGCATTTGGGTTGTGTAAATTATTCCCTATCCTAGTGATTGTGGAATCACCCCAGTAGAGCTTTGGTGGTGGAACGAGAACGTAGATCCAGATTTACTTCCGCTGCTTATACTTCATATTTGGGAAAGCGAATCCAGGTAAGGATCTTTCCCTTATCATATAGATTTGAATATATATGGAGTATTACCAATATTGGCATCAAAGCCATTGGTTCCCACGGTTCTTTGTTCCTCCCCATTATTTAATTTCATTGTATGGATCCAATGGGAGGATCGAGGGTTTATGGAAACCCGCAGAGAATCCAGGGTTTAATATGAAACCATGGGAAATTGATAGGGTTTTTGGAAACCCTTATGTTTTGGGTCCTGATCCAAGTGGGAGGATCCTTGTGAATTTCCCTAATGAAGTTTTGCATGAATTGATAATTCATGATAATTATTTTTCTTTAAAATTTATTGCTGGATTTTTTTTCATGTGTTTTTGGAAATTCGGACACCAACCAACAAGTTTGAGCCTGCATACCGAGACTTACCCAAACAGAATTTCAAGAGGGCTGAGAAAGATGGAGTTGATGTCAGGGTGATAGTAGGAGAAGCCATGGGAATCCAGTCTGCAGTATTCACTAGCTAGAACTCCCGCAATGTATCTTGATTTCATCCCGAAACCCGAAGTGATGGTACCAAAGTATTCCAAGTATCTTGGAACTCCTTTGTGTATGTGATTGAAGGAGAGGGTGTCTTTGGGTTCAGCATCAGTGAGTGCTCATCATATCCTGGTATTGGGTCCAGGGGATGGTGTGAATGTATGGAACAAATCTACTAAGCCTGTCAGGTTCGTCTTAATTGGAGGGCAACCTCTTAATGAACCTGTTGTTAGACGTGCCTTCTTCGTCATGAACGCTCAAGCTGAGATAAACCTATATGCAAACTAATGTTTACGAAAAAACTTAATTCAAATGAAAAATATAGAATTTTAAAATCCAGACATCACATTCTATAAAAAGAGGCACATCACACGTGCATATGCACGTGTGTCATTACTAGTATATATATATAGTGGGTTTTTTTATGGGCTTGTGGGCCCACTCTATTTCATTAAACACTGCACATCCCGAACAGTTTTGGGAGCCTCCATATCAATCAGAGCTTGTATTTTGACAGGATTAGCTTCAATTCCCCTCTGTGATACCATGAAGCCCAAAAATTTGCCCGAGGAGACTCCAAAGGCACATTTTTCTGGGTTTAGCTTCATTTGATATTTCCGCAGCACTGAGAATACCTCAGTCAAATCTGTAATATGATTTGCTTTTGTAAAGCTTTTCACTAGCATGTCGTCAACATAAGCTTCAACATTCTTTCCTATCAGCTCTTTGAAAATCTTGTTGACGGCCCTCTGATATGTTGCTCCTGCATTCTTCAGGCCAAAAGGCATGACCTTGTAATAATAGCTTTCACGATCAGTCATGAAAGCCGTATACTTCTCGTCCTCCTTATTCATAAGGATCTGATTATATCCCGAGTAGGCATCCATGAAACTTAAAGTTTCATATCCTGCAGTCGCATCTATCAAGAGGTCAATCCGAGGCAACGGGTAGCAATCTTTTGGGCAAGCTTTGTTAAGATCTGTATAGTCTGTACACATCCTCCACTTCCCATTCGCCTTTTTTACCATTACCACGTTGGCCAACCAAGTTGGGCACTCAATTGGTTCTATGAAACCAGAATTCTTATGTTTTTCAACTTCGCTTCGAACGGCTTCATACTTTTCAATGGAGATATTTCTTCTTTTTTGTATCACTGGCTTCGCCTTAGGATCTATCCAGAGTTTGTGCTCTGCAATGGCCTGATCGATTCCGGGCATGTCCTCAGCAGACCATGCAAATACATCTTTATTCTGTTGAAGAAATAACTTCAACTCATCTTTAAATTCTTCCAGCTGTTCAGACCCGATATAAGTAATTTTTTTCTCATCCTTGGTACACAGCTGGATTTGTTCTAGCTTCTCCACTGGTTCGGGTCTTTGCATCTCTGTCTCTTCCCGATCATCTCGAACTTCTATGGGCAGGGCAGTTACCTTCCTCGGGCCCTCCTTGTCTTTTAAATAGGCAACGTAACACTGCCGAGAGATCTTCTGGTCAGAGGAGACTTGACCAATTCCCATATCAGTCGAGAATTTTATCTTCAGGTGCTTTGTCGAAACAATAGCACCTATCTTGGATAAAGATGGTCGCCCGAGGATCATATTATAAGCTAGCAGTTCCCGAACCACCAAAAAATTGATTCGAACGGTTGTTTCCTTAGGAAAACTTCCAATGGATAAATCCAACTGGACCGATCCTTCCGCCACTGCAGATGACCCTGCAAAACCATATAGATGTGTGGATGAAGGTTTCATCAAGTCCTAATCCACCTTCAATTTTTTATACACTTCGTAGGAAATTAGGTCAGCTGCAGACCCTGTATCAATCAAAACTCTATGCACTTCCCGTCGTGCAATCTCTACCTTGATGACTATAGCATCATCATGAGGTAAACAAACATCTCTTTCGTCTTCCTCGCTAAAGGTGATAGAATCTTCACCATTCAGCTTCTTCCGCTTCTGCGTCTCTCCGGTTCCAACAAATTTGGATTTTGTTTTCAGACTCCGGAGTGATTCGGGCTCTGGTCCCCCGAAGATGGTAAGGATCGTTGACCGAGTAGCTTCAATCACCTCTTTGCCTTTCTTAGACTTCGGGGCTTCCCTTGATCGTTCCGAACTAACCAAACGATCCCTTTTAGGAGCAGCCGCACGTGGCTCACATGGCTCCTCCCTTCTTCTGCTAACGAAACTGGATGATGTCCCCGAGATATCAATCTCTCAATATCTCGCCTTCAAATGACGACAATCATTAGTATAATGACCATAGTCCTTGTGGAATCGGCAATACTTTTCTCGATCCTCGCTGCTCTCCCGGGTTTCAAAAGAATTTTAGGCGGCCACTTTAAAATATTTTTTCTTTTGAGGATATTTAAAATATCAGCCCGAGGAGCATTCAATGGAGTGTACTCACTTTTACCGGGGACCTTTGGCGCCAAGCCCGAGATTTTCCAACCCGATCACGGACATTTTTCTTTGGCTTCTCGTCGCTCGGGGAGCCTTCTCGTTCCTTATTGGAGACTTTATTATCTCCTTGGCGCGCATCTAGAATCTCCATGACTTCAGCCGCTTCGGCATCTCTCGTACCAACTCAACATAAGTCGCAGGCATATCCCGTAGTAATAACTCCAGGAGTTTCCGATTAGTGAGTCCCGTGAATAGAGCAGTTTTGGCTACTTGTTCATCCAAATTTTCTATCTCCATCGTCACTTTGTTGAATCTTTTCGAAACTCTCCGATTGATTCGTTCTTTCCTTGTTTGACAAGAACAAGGTTTCTTCCGTTTTCTTGACCCGTATTCCACTCCGGAATCGCCCTATGAATTGGCGCGCCAATTCGTCAAAGTTTACGATCCTTCCGAGGGGAGGTTCGAAAACCACTTTTGTGTCCGCTCCCAAGTGAGAGATGAACCAAAAACCCTCGCATAAAATTTCATCGAATTACTCTAAAGCGCCATGGTCCATTGGTAATAGCCCGATGTGAGCTGTTGGATCTCCGGAGCCATCAAATGTTGAAAAGGTAGGCAAACGGAAGTTACGGGGAAACTAATATCCCGCAATTGGCTCGAGCAAAGGGAGTCTTCCGAATGACCGAGTAAATATCTTCGATTATTCTTCCCTTAGCCAACGCCCTAATTTCTCATTGATGTTGGCCAATTCCGACCAACTGGGTCGGGTGATCTTCAACAATATGATCACGACCTCAATTAACACGATCATCCCGTGCTACTCGATCATCACGAACAGCCCGTCCTTCCCGAGCATTCCGCTCGTCGCGAATCGCTCGATCATCACGAACGGTTCTTTTGGCGATGGGTGAGTGAGTTCTTACCCTCGTATCCAACCTTGTATTTGAATCGGTTGTACTCTCTTGCGGTCTCGTCGAACCGATCGTCTCGCCTCGGTTGATCATCGATCCTCCTAAGTCCTCGATCTCCTTCACGAAAATTCGACCGATATTCCGGTCTTCAGCCAATCTCTCGGTCACGTGGCAATGCACGTCTCCCCGAATCACGCCGATCGGGTTCTTGTGGTAAAACCACTCGTCCGGTGAGCATGCGGAGTGCTTGGCTCACCTCCAAGAGTTGAATCTTTACCTGATCCAATTGATCTTGGAGTGTGTCGGGGAGGAGGATTACGTCCTCCCCGGCCACCATCTACCTCGATAGGATTTTGGCTTTCTGGGGAATATCCGGGTTATTCACTCGAGGGATCCGAACACCGGAATTGCGTTGTGCAGCGGCTGCTGCGGCTGTTGATCTAGTCACCATGGCTTTTCAAGTTGTTTCCCACAGACGGCGCCAATTGATGCGTCCAAAATCTGCTCAGCCCTTAGATCTCCTCGTGATGACCTGCAAAACGAAAGCGTCAGATGTGGCCCGACCGCTGGGGTCGGGAGTCCACCTCCGAAGGCTAAGTCAGTTGATGAACTTAATCACAAACGGCTCTGCTAGAAGCACGAGCTAAGGAATGAAGAACTGGGAAAGGTGATCTAGATAGCAGATCGCTGATAGTTTAGGTCTATCAGTATGTATCTGAACCTGAGTCTTAGATAGTATTCTTTTTCCATCCCCTCACCTTGTATGGTAGTGAGGTTTATATAGAGTGTACCTTCGAATCTCCTTCGTTGGATGCACTTGAGCCTTCTTCGGGTAGTCGTTGGATCTTAACAGTTAGATCCGTTGAGCAATAGACTTCTACTAGTTTGGACTAGTAGAGGACTCCTGAGATAACCTTTAGGTTATGCGATGATTATCCCTTCGATAATGATTATCCGCAGCCGTCAATTCGAGTCTGCCATCATTAGGGTGATTACCCTAATCCATAAGTAGGATTAGGGCACGCTTGCAGCCGAATAAGCTTTCTTCTTCAGCAAGCCATCTTCTGGATCCGGTTCGCTCGGGAGCAAGTCGGTTCTCTACGTCTCGACCGGGGTCGAAGGTCGGACCAGGTATGAACCCGGTCTGATCATAATTTCTCCGTATCAGTAACACTGCTAATATGTCATCCTCAAACTTATTAAATGAAAGTTTTTTCTTTTTTCATCATTAAAAAAACAAAGTGAGTTATGTGTTTTCTAAGGTATGAATTTTGGTTTCGTAGTACTCATCAATTTTCTATTATGAGAAAAATAGAGATTGATGTCATACATATATTACACTTTCTTTAATTGAATGCAACCCATAGTATGCACTGGATAGCCACAACATCCAAATGCATAATTACCACGACAACGTCTAACAAATTCAATTCTTCTATTTTTATAGTAGGAATTTCACTTTTTTTCTCCTTTGAGAGAGAATGGGAATGGATGAAAAACACGTATTAAGCGAAATTAATTTGTAATTCTGCTCTCAAGATGATGTTGTATGCTATAATGCACCATTGTTAGTAGGAAAAAAATAATAATTATCACATAGTATCAAGACATAATTCTCAATCTTAAGATGAGGTTAACATCAAATAAGAAGGACAATGTAATTTCACCATAACAGGAAAATGAAACAAGTACATGTTAAATAAACCAAAGACACCATAAGTCAAACTCTATATATATGCTTAATTCCGTCACCATGACATCTGACAAATAATTAACAAGTCATCGTCATATTCATCTAGAAAGTGGCTGACATAGAGGGATGGAGGTTGGAATATCTGCTTAATATTAATCTTAGTGGTAGAATTTCTATGACCACCAATGACTTCGATCCCTTATGAAAACTTCTCCATAGGCTCTTATTGTAATTGTTGGAATTTATTAATATAATTAATAAATTAGATGCCCAAGGGCAAATTTGGAAACTCATAATTAGAGCGGTTACAGAATATAGGTTATATATTTGTAACCATCGCATCACTTGAGAGTACACGATAGAAGTGACTGATTCATTCGTACGAGAGTTTTTTCCAAAAAAGAGGTGGTTCCATCTCTCTCTCTTTTTCTCCAAGAAACGCAGGAAGGAGAAACTCATTGGAGGTTTCATTTCTTTGCTTTAGATCACTCATCCATCTTTTTTCCACACGGCATTTTGGTTGTGTAAATTATTCCCTATCCTAGTGATTGTGGAATCACCCCAGTAGAGCTTTGGTGGTGGAACGAGAACGTAGATCCAGATTTACTTCCGCTGCTTATACTTCATATTTGGGAAAGCGAATCCAGGTAAGGATCTTTCCCTTATCATATAGATTTGAATATATATGGAGTATTACCAATATTGGCATCAAAGCCATTGGTTCCCACGGTTCTTTGTTCCTCCCCATTATTTAATTTCATTGTATGGATCCAATGGGAGGATCGAGGGTTTATGGAAACCCGCAGAGAATCCAGGGTTTAATATGAAACCATGGGAAATTGATAGGGTTTTTGGAAACCCTTATGTTTTGGGTCCTGATCCAAGTGGGAGGATCCTTGTGAATTTCCCTAATGAAGTTTTGCATGAATTGATAATTCATGATAATTATTTTTCTTTAAAATTTATTGCTGGATTTTTTTCATGTGTTTTTGGAAATTCGGACACCAACCAACAAGTTTGAGCTTGCATACCGAGACTTACCCAAACAGAATTTCAAGAGGGCTGAGAAAGATGGAGTTGATGTCAAGGTGATAGTAGGAGAAGCCATGGGAATCCAGTCTGCAGTATTCACTAGCTAGAACTCCTGCAATGTATCTTGATTTCATCCTAAAACCTGAAGCTGATGGTACCAAAGTATTCCAGTATCTTGGAACTCCTTTGTGTATGTGATTGAAGGAGAGGGTGTCTTTGGGTTCAGCATCAGTGAGTGCTCATCATATCCTGGTATTGGGTCTAGGGGATGGTGTGAATGTATGGAACAAATCTACTAAGCCTGTCAGGTTCGTCTTAATTGGAGGGCAACCTCTTAATGAACCTGTTGTTAGACGTGCCTTCTTCGTCGTGAACACTCAAGCTGAGATAAACCTATATGCAAACTAATGTTTACGAAAAAAACTTAATTCAAATGAAAAATATAGAATTTTAAATTCCACACATCACACATGCATATGCACGTGTGTCATTACTAGTATATATATATAGTGGGTTTTTTTATGGGCTTGTGGGCCCACTCTATTTCATTACGCCGAGCCCACACAAGGATATATTAATACCTCCAGGTTCAAAAAATTATGCTGACCATTTCATTGTTTACAATTCAGTCTAATTCTACCGTATGGTACCCACAAGTGATGTCTGATCTTGATCAAAATATTAATTAGAATCTAGTTCCATTTAAAGTATCATTTAATTACACTCAAACCATTTGGTTAAATCATTGACACATGAGCCAACCACCATAATCCTTTAACAATCTTGAGAATTGAAACATTCTCACACAATAATAAAATAACAATAAAAAAAAATATGCGGGGCATCCAGTATCACAATCCAAAATAGAGCCTTATTAGGACATGGAAACCTCAGTCCAAGTTTAATAGGCTCAAGAATTCTCCTCTCCACCTAAATAGCAGGAGGTTTTCCAAAGTACCTCAAAGATTTAGGGAATTTTGTACTCCTGAATTGACCCAATCTTTTCCCTATTAAGTCTAGCAATTTTTTTCTGTTTGTATACTTGCAGGGAAATTCATAGCATGAACCCATATTTCAAACTTCTCAAACCTTACATCTTCAACAAGGATATCAAGATCCAGCTGCTGAAGAAGAAATAGATGGTTTTCACAAGCCATAGTCCAAAAGTCCAATCCTTTTGTGTTTTTGTTATGTGATGTCTTTGCCAGTAAAAAGCATCGAGAATAGATAAATCAAAAGGAAAGGCTCATCGGTGGACCAGGAACTTGACAAAGTCACCTTGTAAAATTACTTTACAAAGAAAGAAAAGTATTTCTTTGTAATAGATTCAACCAAAATATGTAGTTGTTGCTTTAACTAATATAATATATTATTTATTTAGCATAAAATATATATATATATTAGTAGGACCTACATTGCAAGAAGACAACTATTAGGTTAGTGAGAAGAATAAAGAGGTAGTGATAAGAAAGAGGTAAAAGCAACCAGCCTCCACAGAGATAAGCTATAAAGTATTGAAAAAGACAAAATAGAAAGAAGAAAGTTAAAAGACAACGTAGAAAGAAGAAAGTTAAGGAGAAAAAGAAGTGAGAAACAAAGCAACCACTCACAGAGCTAACCCACACCGTATTCATTCACTTAAATTTAGGAGTTTTTTCAATCCAATAAAGCTCGAAACTAGTGCACCGAACCTGTAATATATTATTTAGTTTTAATTGTACAATACATCTCATTATTTTTCAATTAATAAAATACTTTTCAAAAATGACGGAGGAATATTTTGCACCTTTCACACACAAGATGAAGAAGAAACGTACATGGCGATGAACCCTAGGCACATGGATAGTAAATTGAATAATATTCACATTTAAATATTATACACTAAATGACATTAAGGGTCACAGTCAATTGGCCTTGATGCTTCTAAGGAGTTTCTATTTTCTGAGAAGTTAACATTGCTGCTCTAAGAACTACTCTTAATATTTATTTCATCCCAAAATATAAACCAAAATATCCATTGGACCCTTTTAATACATTTGTTAAAAACAAAATTGCTCAAACACCCCAATGCCTTAATGTATTAACATCCCCCATATTTCATAAGTATTTTTTTAGAATATGTTTCATAAACATAGACATCTTTTCAAAAATAAATAAATAAAATAAACATATACATCTTAAAATTGAACTTATGACGGACATATTAGTCTAGTCCATTAGTGGTTTCCATTAAACCATTATTTTGATTATTTTAATTCTAAAATTATCTCTTATTATATATGAAATTACCATATTAGCCTTACCCTGCCTGCTATCAAGAAAAGTTGAAAGCTTTAGGTGAACATCCTTGTATAATGGAGAAACCCATCTTAAGAACCCTTGATTTCGACCGTTAGCTGCAAGTGCTACGCAATTTTCTTCAAACTATCCGCCATGTTTATGCCTTCAACGCCTCCACCAGTTCAGGTGTACTCTACACTTCTACATTTAGATGAGGGTTTCTATCCTTTACGGCATCCGATTATGGACTCGGCCACAATAATGTCTTCGGCACCACCCTCTTCCCTCATAATAGTGTGCTTAAAATTGCATGGTCAAAGTATGTGGTGGCTAATGGGGGATGATAAGTTAATAATAATAAACGGGTTGAACCACGGTCTATTCGACCGACCTGGTCGGGACCGGTTCCAAAAGGTAACCAATTGATGCATTGAGCATATGAAGGAACTTGGCAATTATAGAAAGAAACGTGATCCTGCCAAACTCGAGATAGGCAATCGTGCCCCATATGGAAACCATAACTAACCCAGATTGAGGGAGAAAAACTCTATGATCGGACAGCTACAAGCAGGATTGATGAGTTGATCCAACGGTTGGAAATAAGAGGTAAACTTTGGGAACCATTAAGCCAATGTTGTTGGAGTCAAGAAACAAGAGTCGAGAGAGGAAAGGAAAGAGAATAGAATAAGGGACGAAGGTACAATTGAAACTTTGAAAAATACTTAACAAAGAAGGGCAAAATTGATATTTTAAATATTTGTCAAGTAATAATATTTAACTTCAATCATGAAAAGTAAAGAGGTATTAGTAATTAATTTACTTACAAGGGTAATAGACATAATTGACTCAAAGTCATAAGGTCTATATGTAATTTGTTTCTTATATTTTATTTAAGAATAATAAATATAATTAATTATAAGAGGATCTGTATGTAATTTAATCTTTACTATCATCGATTAGCTTCGGCTTTCACGGTCAAAGGCTTGAAAATATAGGAGTTTTTATTTATTTTATTTTTTTTATCCAATAAAGTTTGAAACTAGTGCGCTGAACTTGTAATTTATTATTTAGTTTTAATTGTACAATACATCCCATTATTAGATTTCCAATTAATAAAATACTTTTCAAAAGTGACTGAGGAATCTTTTGCACCCTTTCACATGCAAGATGGAAAAGAAAAATACACAGTGATGAGCCCTAGACACATAGATAGTGAATTGAATAATATTCACATTTAAATATTACGCTAAATGACATTAAAAGTCACAATCAATTGTCCTTGATGCTTCTATGCAGTTTTTTTTTTTTTTTGGAGAAGTTAACATTGGTACTCTAGGAGAGCTACTCTTAATATTCGTGTCATCCCAAAATATAAACCCAAAATATCAATTAGACATTTTTAATATATTAATTAAAAAAAATTACTCATACACTCCGTTGCCTTAACGTATTAACGTTCCTCTTTATATTTCATAAGCATTTTTTTAGAATATGTTTCATAAACATAGACATTTTTCTAAAAATAAAAAATAAATAAAACACAGATATCCAAAAATTGAACTTATGATGGACACATAGTCAGCCATGGGCATTTTTTTTTTTTTTTTTTTTTTTTTTTTTTTGGGGGTGGTGTTCCCGGCGCCCCCCCCCCCCCCATATTTCCTCCCCCGGGGGTTTTTTTTTTTTTTTTTTTAGCCCCGCCCCGGGGGCCCCCCCCCCTAGGGAAATTGAACTTATGATGGACACATTAGTCTAGTCCATTAGTGGTTTCCATTAACCATTAGTTTGATTATATTTAATTCTAAGATAATCTCTGATTAATAAACCACAAGGAGCATCGAATGTATAACCTTTTCAAGAGGTGTCAGTTATTACTCACTAAACCCTTCAATGGAAAATAAACTTATTTAAAATTAAAACTACGAGAAAAATTAGTAAATATTAGCAGTTAACATTGGCCAACATAAAAAGAGGAATTATAATTTGAGTATATACAAAACTAAAGGGGTACGTTACGTATAAGAGATTTTCTACTCCTGTAGGGTGTAATAAGATCATATAACAGAAATCATTTGATTTTTAATGATTATAAACCGTTTGTGGAAGGGGGTTTTTTCAGGTTTTTTGGTTTTGAGGGATATTCCATAGTGTTAATGGAAACGGAGGGGCGTCTATGTAATTTTTCTTTCTTTTCATCTTTGCGTTTGAAAGTTTTAATGCAATTTTGTGTTTGGTTCTTCAATGGTTTAAGACAATAAGCTCACAGCGGTAATGATTTTGTCGTTTTCTAATAGTTTAAGACAAAAGCTCACAGTTGTAATGATTTTGTCGTTTTCTAAATATTCCTTTTTGCCAATTCGCGTGTTAGTGTGGTTTTGCTTTTCTTTGATTTCTTTTTAAATTTTCAATCTTTTTTATTAAAATATAAAAATGAGCCACTTGCTAGGAAACGAAGAGGGAATTGACTTCACAAATATAAAGAGGTGAAATAGATTCTAACACTTCAGATTTCAGAAAACCCAGCATTCACATCTCAAAGAATCCGTCGATTGATTATCAAGCAATTTGATTGAATGGCATCCTTCTCCTCTTCTTCTTCTTCTTTTTCTTCTTAATCATCGTCTCAAGGTTGGCGATATGATGTGTTCTTGAGCTTTTGTGGTAAAGATGTTCGTACTGGTTTTGCTGATTGCCTCTATCATGCTTTGGTTGAAGCTGGAATTCAAACTTACAGGGATGAGAATGAACTCACCAAGGGAAACAAGATTGGTCATCAGCTAAACACTGCAATTCAAGAGTCAAAAATCTCCATTCCCATCTTTTCAAAGGGTTATACTTCTACCAAGTGGTGTCTCAATGAATTGGTTGAGATATTCAAATGCAAAGAGTCAAAGAATCAGGTCATCTTTCCCATTTTCTACAAAATTGAACCAAGGGATGTACGAAACGAGGAAGAATTCGATGCGAATGCCCCCCTGGAATACAATATGTGCCTCGATAAATACCAAAAGCATTTAGTAGAAATATATGCTGAAGTCTTGGAAGATTACCAGAAGAATAATGAAGAGACGATCATACAGGGATGGAAAAAAGCTGTAAAAAATGTTGGAGAACTCGTTGGATGGCATTTGAAGGAGCACATGTAAGTCCAACACAACACTTCTATTTTATTGGATCCATAATATTATAGTTTGTACGTAATCTCTTCTTTTAATTTAAGTCACAAAATCAGATCTACTAGAAAAGAAAATAAATAACTACAACTCAACTTTATTTATGGGCAAGTTAAAATTTAAAACACTTTTTATTTCTTTTATAAGTTTCTACTTACCGCATTTCAACATTATCTTTATTTTATGTTCCTAACCTAGCTTAAACGGATTTTTATTTATAGATTTTTTTTATTTAAATTAAGTAAAATTGACTAGATCTATTATGGAAAAACATCATCTGCTATCACAACAGTGCACATATATACTAAATAATTGGCTGAGAAAGCAATGAAACTACAAGGCTATTTTAGACTTTTTAAATTTGAAATCAAGCTTTAAATCTAAGCTAGTTATTTGGTATAAAAAGTGCATTACTATGCACAATAGAGGTTTTTTTTTTTTATATTTTTTTTCCATTATATAAGAAAAAAAATGAGGCTGATTTTAATTTTGCACCGATTTGTTTTGGATCTTTTCAATTTAGTAGGTTTCAAGAAAGTTTGTCACTTTAACTAATATTTTTAATAGGTTTTGTGCAAATGAGAAGATCCTTAAGCTCTTTTTACATTATATATTTTGTTTCTCCTTTTTCTTGCTGTGGGTCTTCCTTTTCACAGAATATGGCACCGATCTCGAAACACTCTATTTGGCGTTCTGCTTAAAAATATTGATTGTCATATGATATATTTTTTTTGGTTACAAAAAGAAGAACTTCTAATGAATTAGTCAAAAACTGAACAAGTACAAAGATGTTGATGTATAATTTTGAACAGCGTCATGGGGCCTTGCATGTAGAGGGCCCACTTGGCTAGACTAGCAAACCATTTTAAAAGAGTCGAATTATGAAACATCACAAGGGCAACCCAACCTATCAATTCTTTTATGCGAAGCATAGTATAGATGTGTCTAGTGGCCAAGGGTGTGAAAGAGGATGATGAACATTAGGACATTATCAGGATTCGAGCATGTACCACACATTGGTCGATGCAGGTAGAGATCCACTAAAATAGGATAATCCCTTCTAAGCACAAAGAAGCATGTCAGGGAAGAACATCCCCTCAACCCCTATTCCTAATTCAATGTGTTGGAATTTATGATTCCAATACACACAAAAGCACCAACTGATCTTCATAAGTGTTTGACTAAAGATACCTGCACACATTAAGAGAGGGTTTTCAAGAGCTAGACCAAATATATTGCATTACAAGATGGAATCCAATCATAGGGAGTCTCTTGGGAAAAGTCCTCATGAAGCTCGGGAGGGGTGGGGGGTATGTGAAGCTTAGAAATATAGGAAGAATTAGATTGCATATTTTTAATAGGGTTGGGGGTACTGTTTTTGAAACATACTGATTCAAATGAACACAAAACATCCATTTCAGGGGAGCTTTATTAAGATTAGAATCTGAAAAGATAGATTTGCACAGGTGAAGAAAAGATCTCCATGGAAAAAAAAAATTTCCCTCAACCCTAGAGGTCCTGCTGCCCATATACGATTGCTCCATTCACAAGATAGAAAAAGGTGCCACTGGGACTTTGAACCACCATGATATAGAATAGAAGTTAATTGAATTGGGATGCAGTGGGATAATGTAGAGCAAACTGGTATACCTGCATTCGGAAGATGCCAAAAGAATAGTTTGAATTTAGGATGAATATTTAACTTCCAAAAAAATTCCACCATGAAGTAAATTCATTGCTCATAGAATTATGCTTTAATAAGAAAATTGCTTGGCCAACAAGTCTAGAGGTAAAAGATGAGATAACAGATTTCCAATAATTATAGGAAGGGTACAAAGAGATGGAAGAGACTAATTTAGCCATAGTTGGACTAAAGGGGGAGTGAAGATGGCAATCAATCACACCAATCTTTTGATCCGGGGTGTAGTAGACCCAAGGGTCAAAACTGGAAAGAGGTGTTCTTGCCATCCCCCACACATTTAAGCACCATTCTTTTGAGCAAATTTAGTATTGAACATAAGCTTTTCTAGGTTTTAGAACTAGATTTTCTAGCAACCTTAGGATCAAACAAGGAAGAAGATGGAAAATATTTTGCACATAGAATCTGGCACCATAGCGCAGGTGGATTTGTCACCAGCCCCTATGTAGCAACAGAGTTTTGTTGAACTCCTTCATCTTCTTGAAACCCAAACCACCCAGTCTCTTAGGTAGATAGCATTTGTTCCACACAACAAGGGTCAATTTCTTCCCTTCTTGTGAAACAGATTGGGTACTTGTGTAGGCAAGTAACCTTAGGAAAAGTCAAATGGTTCATATGTTGTAGCGGAAGAGATTAAATCACAGATTAAACAAGAACTCCCCTTCCTACAAAGGATAGGGATCTAGATTTACAAACATAGAGTTTCCTACATATCTTATTAAGTAGGGGTTGAAAGTCTCTAGACCTAGCC
Organism: Hakea prostrata; assembly: GCF_041222555.1. Taxonomy (NCBI): domain Eukaryota; kingdom Viridiplantae; phylum Streptophyta; class Magnoliopsida; order Proteales; family Proteaceae; genus Hakea; species Hakea prostrata. Next base: position 66,338,337 of record NC_142606.1, on the reverse strand, counting down.
CTAAAGGAGAACAAGGGTGTTCCTAAATAGACAACATTCTTCTACATTTCCCTAAACCCTAGAATTCTAAGAACCCTTTGTTTGTCCTCTATAGACACATTTCTGTTGAAAAGAGCCTCACTTTTCTCAAGATTGATAACTTGGTGAGTTAGACTAGAGAACAAATCAATTACAGCTTTAACAGCCAACATATCATCATAGGTGGCATAACAGAAAAGGAAGGAGTCATCAATAAAGAATAGATGGGTTACCTCTAGAGCTTGCTTAGCTACCTTGATCCCTTTGAACATGTTTAGTCATTTACTTTACCAAGTGTCTGGAAAAGACCTCCATGGCTAGAAGGAATACGTTAGGGCTAAGAGGGCATCCATGCCTACGGCCCTCGTCCCAGAGAACCTTGATAAAGCAATCCATTAAGCTTGGTGGAGAAAGATGCAGAGGAGATAAGATGCTCAACTAGGCTATAACACTTTGGGTTGAAACCTAAAAAAGACATTACCCGAGGGATGATTTCACATTCAACGTTGTCATAGGCCTTAGACATGTCTTACTTTAAATCAACATTGCCAGACTTAGCACAAGGTGAATTCACACGTAATGAAAAATCTCATGTCGAATATAAATATTATCAATGACTCATTTATATGGCACAAAAGCACCTTGCATGGGAGAGATAATACCTGACAAAAATGCTTAAGCCATAAAGCATGCAAGTTTGCAATAATTTTATAAACTACATTACATAGACTTATGAGTTCAAAATCCTGTACACAAACTGCATCATTTTTCTTGGGAATGAAACATAAAAGAGTGTGATTGATGGCAAATCTGCCAGAAAAATTCTTCACAAAAACATTGAGATCATTATAGATAGTATTGCAGAACTTTTGGGGAAAAAATGGCTTGAAACCCATCTAAACCAGGGGCTTTACAAGCCCACAGGGAGAACACAACCCTTCTTATCTCATCTATATTCAGCGGTTCAGTCAAGGTTGAAAATGAAACAATGGTTGAAGTGTTGGGAATAAACATTCTACAAAAAAAAGAGTCAAGGGGTGAAGATGATGTGTAAAGAGAACACATAAAGTCTGCAAATAAAGCAGCTATTGTACATGGCTAGAAACAACAACATCATCATATCCATTAAGAAATTAATTCTACTAGGGGCAAACATTGTTTTAGCAATATAATGTTAAAATTTTGTGTTTCTATCTCATTGAGAAATGTACTTATGTCTAGAGTCTGAGACCAAAAGAACTCTTCAGCAATGTAAATCTAAGATAAACTATCTTTTTTTGCATTGTAAGCACTCCAACTGGGGGTAGGGGATTCATGGATAGCTTCAGGTTCAGATTCAATTTGCATACAAAGATTATTAATATTACCAAAAGATTCACAATTCCATTTGCAAAGAAAACGATAAAGATTTGCTAACTTCCCTTCCAGGCCATACTCAACATAGGGAATTCAATAAAAACTTACTACCTTAAAGAACTCTAGGTAGAGATGCCAAGTTGCTTGATAGTGGTAGAGTTTCTTTCCTATCATCAAATTAGGGTTAGTTTTTAAGAGTAGAGGATTATGGTCACACTCAATGGCTGGAAGGTAGGATAGGGATGAATTAGGAAAGAGACAGAGGGAATCATGTCTCAGAAAAAATTTATCCAAACGTTCACACACTAAATGAGGGGGGAGGTTTCTTATTAGATTAGGTGAAATTCTTGCCAGGGCAAAGCAATTCCAACGAGGTTGAAGTCAAACAAACATTCAAGTAATAAGGTAAAGCAGGAGAAGGCAAAAGGGGCTTCCAATTTTTTCAGAAGCATAGCAGAGTTGTAGAGTCTCCACGCAAAAAGAAAGGAAGAGGGGAGAGAAATGAGGGAATGCAAAGAAACCCGCGCATCTTTCCTAGGACAATACTGAGGGGGGCCACAAACAAACATAGAGATCTATTCAAAATGTAAGTCATAGAGTTTTACAGCAACGAAAGAAAAATGGTGAGAAATAACTGAAAATTTAATACAAGACTTTGCAAGGACCAAAGCCCCCCTAGACCCTTGAGCTAGCACATTCAAACACATTCAAAATTTAAAACTGCTTGAACTAGCATATTCAAACACAGAGACCCGTGCAAAAAAGCGTGATTTATAAAATCCATAAGATTAGAGTGAAAGGCACACTTAGTTTCACACAGAAAAAGGACATCAGGATCCTTGTGTTAGATTAATTTAGCATCCTACATACTGTAAATTTTCTTTTTTGAACCCCAGACATTCCATGAAAGAAACTTCATGATGGGTAAAAATGAAACATGCCAAAAAGCCTTTCCTTCAATAATCAATGAAGGGGTACAAAAATCACAAATATAGGGACATAAGCACAAATAGAAATACACAATTTCAAAGAAACAAGAAGTAGGAACAGCAACAAAGGAGCACACAAATAAGAGATAACGTGTTAGAAGCATAAAAACACTACATAGAAAGCCAAAACAATCTAGAATAAGCATAGACTAGGATAAAGATAGAGATGATATGAAATTTAAACCAACAAGAAAGAAGTTTAGAAAAAACTAGCTCAAATAGAGACGTAAAAAAGATCATGAAAAGTAACATTTTTTTAGAGAGCAGTGAACTCTTCATCTATAGCTTTCCGCCAATGAGGAAATTTATTTGAAGTGATTAAGGAAGTAGCTCAACTTGGATAGGGTTAATATTGATGATAGAAATGATGAGAGCCCTAGGACTGGCCTTAGATCGAGTGATGATGGGGTGGGTGTCGAATGAGTGTTGGGTGGTGGTGGTGAGTAGGGTTTCCTGAGTCTCATAAGAGAGATCAACAACCAGCTGAATCATGGGGTCAAGTTGATTTGGCCCAAGGGTTAGAGGAAACTATAGAATTATGGGGGCTAGGAGAGGAAGCCTAGGTTTGGAAGTGTGGGACTCAGTAGGTGGTGTGGGGAAGTAAGAGTCAGCAAGAGAAACCCTAGGAGGGGAGTTCGGCCTTGGTGGGTTCCCAAGAGAGGTGGTGGTCCTAAAATTGTGGGAAATGGTTGGGTTGGTGTGGGGTTTACCTCACTGGCAGAGAAAGAGAAACACCTTCCATCAAACGCAACATAGCAATAATAATAATTTTCCTAGTGCTAGGGTTAAACCAATTATATCTTTGGTGGCCGGAACTATATCCCATAAAAATATGTAATGCATACCTAAATTCCAACTTGTCTTTATCATATGATATTGAGCAAGGATAGCATGCACATCCAAAAATCCTCATAGAATCATAATCAGGCCTTACTTTGAACAATTTGAAATTGGGAGAAACATTTTCTAAAACTTTGGTGGGTAATCTATTTATTAGAAACAAAGCAGTTTCAAAGGCACACACCCAAAATTTTCTATGACAAAGTCTCTACAAATGTCAATGACAACGCTTAACAGCCCAATTTTGTTCAAGTGTGTGAGGGCAAGAAAGTCTATGTTTAGTTCCAATATGTTAAAGGAAGGTAGAGACAATTCTATACTCTTCTCCCCAGTCACTATGAAAACGTTTAGTACGTCTAGAAAATAGGTTCTCAACAAGCAACTTGAACCTTTTAAAAATTTCAACAAGTTTAGATTTGACAGTCATAGGATAAAACTTATATATACTTGCTGAATCATCTACAAAACTAACATAATAGTGATAACCATCAATAGACTCAATGGGCGGAGGTCCCCACACATCCAAAAATACTAAATCTAAGGGTCCATAAGAAATAGAATTAGAAGGGTGAAAGTGGAGTTTGTGACTTTTCCTTCTTGATAAGCATCACATAAAAAACAAAATTTTCTGAACTAATCGATAAATCAAAACTTCAAATCAAACTTTTAATGACTTTAGAGTTAGAATGCCTTAAACACGAATGCCAATTCAAAAAAGAAGTCTTTTCTCCAACCAATGCTTTAGGAGATGTCACACCCCACCCGCTCGATGACCCATGGGTGTGATCCATAGTAACACGGTCAGTAATAATAAATCCACACAATACCATAATCATTAGCAAGGAACAATTTAATCATTAATATAAGGGGTAAAGAGTTCCAAAACTCAATAAAGCAGTAAATGAAATCAAAGGAATAATAAAAAGAATGTATTAGCAGAAGCAAAAAAAAAAAAAAAGGGAAAGCATCATAGTTAACTCTTGTTCTTGTTTTCTCATGACTAACACTAATTTCTCAATAAATGGGGTCATAATCGACTTATCCAAATGACGAACCACTTGGAACCTCTTCCTATCAGTAGGTGCCATAAGAGCACTCCATGCACCCACAAGAAGCTTCGTGTTGTGCAACACCAACTCCCATTGGCGTCTCCTCAAGGTCTTCATTGGAGTTCTCTCAGTCATATAGAACTTCTTTTGTTTCTTTATAGTGATCTGAAGAAAAATAGAAATAATCCACAAGAATGAGTTCTAACGAACTCAATAAGGCAATAATCCCATATATGCTTCGATATCACGATCACATGATAAGTAATGATGGAACATTAATCTACTGAAATATGGATGCACCTATTAGCTAACTATGTAAGTCTCTATTCAAGTAGACATGCTTCAAGTTAGAACACCAGTCCTCCTCTGGGTAGGTCTTGTAACTTTGATCTCTCATGGACTGGCTACCTCTGTTGGGAAGCCAGGCAAGGGGGTATAGTTCTCATCAATCAACCATGGTTGGGGTTTAGTTCAACACTCTTTCACCACGACCATTGGCATGAGTACTGGTGCATGTCAGGGATTTTAGCCCAACGCAAGGTCCTATGGTAACAAACTACATGTGGTCCAGATATCTCCCTTATGGCACCAACCAACTCGATAATATCCTTTTCCACCTAGGAATGAAAATCCTCAAGGACTGCTTACTTCTATTAGACTCCATTCCTTAGCCCTATAGTCATCCACATATTGTTTCATGTCTCCTCAAAACACTCAAGCCGTCTCTTGGATGACCATGATCCCAACCCTAACATATGCAAACCTTCCATTGCATGACCAATAGTGAACCATTGATTCTCTGCACGGACTGACTACCGATGTTGGATGAAACAGAGTCACGTCATTGTCATCACAGGTTATTCGGCTTCAATACTCTTATCGAAAGGTAGTAGCATGTGGGGGTACCTAACCATGCACTCTAGACCTCCTAGGTATGTAGGACAACAACTATGAAAATTCTAGGGGTATTAGAGGACAGTGTCCCATACCACAGCCCCTAATATCCCAAGCTAGGAGTACACAGCACGGATAACCCTTAATCATAGTCACTCACAAGCAAATCATTCACATAAGCAAAATGATACAATGCTTCAATCAATACTCATGACAATAAACTCATATATAGACATGTACAACACTAACCACAACAAGTAATAAAAGTATGATCATGCTTAGAAAAGAAATTAGATCATCATATCATACATTTAGTCATACATGCAATTGCAACCTTACCTGTCTTAGCAAAAATATTACGGAAAAGCGTAACAATCTCTCAAATAACCATTCCAACAGACCTCAAAGATCACCTAGGATTAAGAAGTTTCATCAAGGTCGGGATCCAAACAGAGCGAGAACAACATCAATAGAGCCTCTGGAAGTAGGCTAGTTGCTTAAGGCGATTGGTTGGGTCAATCAACCGCCTAAGCAACCGCTCCACTCTTGAATGGAATTCCAAGTTTGAAATTCAGACTTTTGATCACCCATCCTCGCTCTCATTTTGGCTTGATCTAAATCCGAATTTCATCCCTAGGACTCCAAAAAGGTCACCACACATCAGATCACAGAAGAAGAATAATTTGAATCCACATCATCTTCTTCAACAAAGATCAGCCCATGTTTCAGATATAAAAATCCATCTCCTAGCATGATCTAATCAAGATCATCGATGGAAAAAGGTCTAATCACTCCAACTCACCACTATAGGAATTTAGAGGAAGAAACTACTCTCTAAAAATAAAAAATGCAAGTGAAGTAAGAGAGTGCTTAACTAACCTCTAAAAGATCTGAAAGTCAAAGTAAGATTCAAGCTTTCTTCGCAAATCGAGAGTTCTTCACCACAAACAACATGTATACAGCCTTTACTTGGTCCACAACAGCCTCCACGAATATAATAATTCAAAATTATGTCGTGGATGGCTATTTATAGGGTGTCAAAGGCAAAAAAGGGTTTAAATCCCGCAGTCCAACCAACCGAGCGCTTGGGGTGGTTGGGTAGCCAATCAACTGCCTCAAGCAACCGCCCTATATTACTTTTCAGTACATGGGTGCTTTGCTCTCCCAATTGATCCCTAACACCATTTCAACTTAAACCAACATGTGGGGGGCTCTTACCTTATTCACAGGCTTCTTCCAACTCAGCCTGTCTCATGCTGAAAATCCATCTGTCTAGTCCATCTGGGTTCAGACTGGATCTTCTTTGGGTTTCCAGTAAGGAAAGTTCTGCACCAGCTATCCAGATCCACGGGCTTCCATTCGTGTTGCCCACGGCTTCTTCCAGCTGGAGCTTTCGGTACTCAGACCTGCAATACCGATTCCGAGTTAGAAACACGGGGGTTATTGCAAGAGAAGAGGATTTTCCCAAGTGAAGTTGATACTATCCAATCTTAATGCTGCCTTGAAGGAGACATCTCCCCATCGTATGATCTTTCACATAAAAGATATTAGGGTGAATTTCAAACATAACGTTGTTATCCCTTGTGAATTTTGAGATGATAATAAATTGTTGCAAAAAGAGGGCATATAAATAATTGAATTCGGATATATCGGAGAGGAACTTGTACCAATAGAGATGTTACCAGTCTTACTAGTAGGCAAAACACAATCTAACCCAATGAGGGTTGAGCAACATGAAGGATGTCAAGAGCATTGATAATGTGATAAGTTGCTCTAGAATCAAGGCTCCAATATTTTCTAGAATAGATGCACTAGAAATTTCAGAAATATTCCTAGAAGGATGTGCTTTTTTGGTACCTTGAATTGCATGGTTGAAGTGTTGATAATAGTCCTTGGCTTTATGGCTAAGACAACTACAGGTCTAACAGATGATTCTTGGTCTAGTGCCACCAACCTGAAAAGGTGACTAAGCTAACTGAGAGGGACAATTAGAAGGGAAGTGTCCACGACCAAATCTACCCCTTTGAGAAAAAGCATTCTATAGGGCTGTCTTGGAGGTTGAATTCCATAAGGTTGGCTACTGGCCAGATTTGCCATAGGCTGAGATGCATCAGCACTAGACAATTATCTTTCAAATGAATTTCTTGAGTTAATAACATACCTTGTAGTTCACCATATGAGATGGGGGAATGTCGATTGAAGATTATTCAACTCCAAAACCATTCAAAATGTGGAGACACAAGTTCTTCATGGGCTCTCCCGTGGTTGCAAGTTGATCAGAAATAGTTTTGATTCGAAGGAGTTAATCATGGATACTGCTGTTACCTCTTCTAACATTTTGAATCTAAAGGTGAAGTTGCATAATGTGGCCGGTGAAGAAACATAATAGATTCACTTAAGCTACAACCATACATCTCGAGGTGTAGTGCATCCAACAATTTGAATACGAACAAATTCAGTGAGGGAAGCAATTAGCCAACATATCAATAGTTGATCCTAGCCAACATATCAATAGTTGATCCTAGCAATTTCACTTTTGGTAGTCAGGTTTTGTCTTGAAAATTGCAACATTGTTATTATCAGTGATGGTAGAGGGTGGGCAAAGAGAGGATCCATCCATAATATCATATAGATTATACGTTTTTAGAAGAAGCACAGCACAAATAGGAGGTAAACCTTATATAAACTAACGCACAACCAGGGGCGGAGCCAGGATTGAACATGGAGGGGGGCCGAATGTATGTGGGCAATGTGGGACCCACTGTAGGTCCCATCTCAGAATATATTATTATATTTTAATGTAGAGTCTACATTAAAAATTAGGTAAATTAATAGAAAATTCGTGAGTGTGAGAGAGAGTAATGAATAATTTGAGAAAGAGACAGTGAATACCTGATGTGGAGAAGATTTAAGAAAATTCCAAAATTTGCTAACTACTTCAATATTTTGTGAGACGTTGAGGAAAAAAAAAAGAAAAAAAAGAGGAATAAAATAGGAGATTCACAAGAGAATAAATAGAAATGAAAATAGGAGAGAATATATAAGGAGAAATTCATGGATCGTGAGTTAGTTTTTTATTAGAATTTAACATTTTATTCCTTAAAACTAGGGATTGAATGATAACCATTAGATAGAGATTATGAATGACATTTGTACCCATCATCTTTATCTTAAATTTTTATTTTTAATTTTTGGAGGGGGCCAAATAGTGGTATTTCACATTTAAATATAGAGAAATAAGGAAAAAAAACAAGGATATTTACAATTTCAAAAAATCCGGGGGGGACCATGGCCCCCTCCGGTCCCAACGTGGCTCCGCCACTGCGCACAACATGAAGGAAAGGTAACTGAATCGTTTCCCTCCACTCTCATCTTTCAATTAAGCTCCGCAACTCACTGGAGCTCTATGGTGATTCACTTATTGACTTAACCTTTGGAGGTGGCTTCCTGACCGCTAAGTCAGCCCAAATTTGACATTGTTTTGAAGGAACCCGAGGATTGATCAATTTTTGGATGCATCACATCATAATGTAGGTGTAGAACAAAGAGTAGATCAAGCAATGATAAGCACAAGATAAAATGTTATCATGCTTACATTAAATGCGACGCTATCACTTGACCTCAAATTAAAATTTCTAACCCAAAGATATAGGATCAAAATATCATATACAATACAAAGAAGTAGAGCAATTATGATCAAACGAACCATGACCGTAACAGTCACATCAAAGCCTAAAAGGGAAGGGGGGAAAATGCATTCTAGAAGTGTAACAACTTAATTGAAGTTGCATTACACTTAATTGAAGTTGCAAAGCATAGAATCATAAACCTTACTGCATTGCAATAAAAAAAAAGGAAACGCAAAAGAAAAACAAGAAGAATAAATATTTAACTAATCACAAAGGGAAATAATACTTCAAGAGATTTGGGGAAACTTAATGATGGTAACATCGCTGTCAGTTCTTTTTAGAGAGAGAGAGAGAGAGAGACTGATGGTAACATCGCCGTCGGTTCTTTAGAGAGAGAGAGAGAGAGAGGGGTGCCCGGTGGTGCAGGGAGGGGGTGTGGTGGTTTCTAGAAAAGGTGAGTGGTTTCCAGCAAGGTATATGAAGAAGATGGGTGAAGGGATCACCTAAGGGTTGGGTATGAGAGCACCTAAGTCATTTTACTGCCCAAAGGGCATTTATGTCATTTTACACCCACTTAATAAAAAATCTTAATTGTGTCTAACTTGTAATCCTGGAAGTGGGTACCATGTAATTTAGGCCATGATAGTGGACACTAGTTTCACCCCAATAATAGGGGGTGTCATGTAAAAAAATTGTCGGTACTTTAGGATTTTAACCATTGTAGAAAAAGTCGACGATATATCGCCATATCGGATGAACCCCCCCCCCAACACGAAACCCATGGCCATCATGAGTTTTGCCAAAAGTTGCCGATATATCATCAACGGTCAATTTTTCGTCCTTTTTTTTTTTTGTCAAACAAATTTTTCGGCCATTTTTTGTCATTTATTACGAAGTTAAGGTGAAAGGTAAAGTTGATTCACTAAAATATATAAAGTATGGTAAGGTTCAATAAGTTTGATGAAAATTATAATTGAAAACCAAATTGTAAATGTAAGGTTGATTGAAATTATAGTTGGAAACAAAGATGTAATTGAAATTATGTAAAGTTGTTATAATTGGAAACAAAGATGTAATTGAAATTATAAAATAAGGTTGACTGAATCTATAAATTTATAATTAGAAATCAAATCATAAGGTAATCTTTGTATATTTTTCTCATATAATTACTATTTATTAAAAGAAATGGACTGATACCCCTACAAATGTCGCTGAAATCAATTAGAAACAAAGATGTAATTGAAATTATGTAAAATTGTTATGGGATAATTATTGTTGTCCCCTTATACTTTTATTTTATTACTACTTTATCCCCTGTACTTTTTAAAATTACTATTCCAACCTTTAACTTTGTCTACAATTACTAATGCCCCCTACCGTTAAGCTCGTGTTCTCCTCGATGTGGCATCTATATATTTTTTCAAAATCCCAAAAATAACCCTGCAATTATCTTTTTACTTATTTGCTCTTTTTTTAAGTTATAGTACTACCCTTAATAGGAAAAAACTAACTTTAATTTCACTTTTCTTTTTAAAAAGAAACCACCCAATAAAGGAAAGATGTGATTTTCTTTCTCTAAAAATAAATCACCAAATAAAGAAAAGATGTAATTAAATAGAAACTAAAATATTAAGAAATATCAAATTTAATTCAAAGCTGAAAGTTGAAAATCACCAAATATATGCTGACCATTATGTATGTTACCAAATTTTCTATCAATTAGATCTTATATGCTAATTTGTTTGTAAAACTTCCATCATGGTGATTATGAAAAATTTAAGTGGAACGTGAAAGTTTCACAATCATAAGTATGTGGTCCCACCAAATCCAAAACTAATTCTAAAATATAAGATTTTAAGAATATAATTGACATGCAATATATTTTCTATAAATGAGGGTAATGCCATATTTTTACTTTTTAATTTTAAGGGCAAAATAGACATTTCAAATTTGATGTTAACAGCCACTTAACACCATTAGAAATGAGGGGGCAATAGTAATTTCACAAAGAAGGGGGTTTGATTAGTAATAAAACCAAAGTATAAGGGGGCAATAGTAATTATCCCAATTGTTATACCTTAAAATAAAGAAGTAACTGAAATTTTGTAAGGTTGATTGAAATTATAACTGGAAAAAAAAAATTAAAATTATAAAGTAAAATTGGGCTAAATCTGTAAATTTATAATTAGAAATCAAATCATAAGATAATATTTATATCTCCTTCTAATTTAATTATTATTTATAAAAATAAAAATAAAAAAGAAACTTAGACCGAAATCCTTGCAATTGTCATCAAAATTTCAGCGACAATTCGGGGTCGGTGGTGTCAATAGGCACGTACCCCTACACCCGAAATGTCAAACCTTGGTTTTAACTATTAGGGCAATTGAGAATAATTTGGAGTTTAAGTTAAAGAGCAAATTGCACTAGTGGCACCCCAAAATGGAAGCCTTAAAGCACTAACACCCCACTTATGTTTAAAAAGTACAGAGACCCCAAAATTAGATTTTCATTGGATATGTTTGTCCAATTGGTAACTGAAAACCTTTCAAACACTGTTTATTATATGGATACTTTTGAGAATAAATAGTTATTTAACTGTTTTCAGTGATAATTTTGACAAATATATCTAGCGAAAATTCAATTTTGGGGTCTTTGTGCTTTTTAAACATAAAGAGGGGTGTCAATGCTTTAAGACCTCCATTTTAGGGTGCCAGTGCAATATGCTCTAAGTTAAAACATCTTTTTAGTTGAGAGCAATTTGGGATTAAAAAAATTATTGAATGCTAAAAGTAAAATTTAACCAAAAAACTTATGAGAAGGGAGGTGTTTGATATCTTTGCCAGCTAATAGGGGAGATAAGTGATATTTACTCTTAAAATTATTAGGGGTTTTAGGCATAATTTAAAATTATCCCATGATAGGATGTGTACTCATTTAGATATGGTCAATATAATACATCTATAAAGGGCACTTTATAGGATTTCATCAAAATGTATTGACTGGTACAATAAAATAATTGATACGACGCATCGTCTCTCAAGATCACATACCTATACGATACTCGATGCTAATACTTCAAACATTAATTTTAGGATTTTTTTCTTCAGAAAAAATTATAAAACCATTCTTTGGTATTCAAAATCAAAAGTTATTTTTTATTTTATAATCTCTTATTTTTATTATTATCGAATTGCTTTTCATTTTTCTACAAAAAATTTATAAAAAAAACTGCTTTTCATTTTTGAATGAAAATGGTTATTATTAGATTTTTTAAATAGGCAAAGAAAAGAATAATAACTAACACCAAAAAGAGTTTTGCCCAACAATAAAAAGTGAAAGATAATTAGAAGAGGAAAACCAGTATCATCTTAAGGGCCATGACAAAGTAGGATCAACATCCAAGTTTTTCATTATATATACTTTTAAATAAATAACATCAATTTCAATTTCTTTTATGTACTAAAAGAGAAGTAATTGTGTTATCCAGTTCCCCTTTCTTTGCTGATATGAATTTTTATCATGTTAAATATATATATTCAGTGAAGGTCCCTCAAAATTTGACATATGGGATATTGTTTATTTGCTTTGCTTGCTTGCATTCTATTTTCTCATTATGAACTTTATTTCCTTTTTCATTTTTTTTTTGTTGAAAGAGAAAAAACCACAAGAGAATTTCAGTACAGATTTATACATCTCTCTTTGTCTTGGGTTACAATTGATATCAATCTCCTCCAAGATAGGTAATTGGATAACAAACTTACGGTAAATACAAAAAGGAACTGAAGGTAGATGTTGTCAACAAAAGAGACTCAAAATATATCAGCCATGACCTAGTAGGAGATGGGATTAACTGACCCAAAGCTGGTAGCCTGAAACAACAGAATTGACAACTAGATGGAGAACTTTAGCCTACTGCAGCCCTTGATAAAATGCTATAACTGGAACATTATGGACAATTTTGATGGAAAATTCATGCAAAAATAAAAGCATACAAATGAGACCCAAATATTAATCCACTTAATGTTTTTTCCCTATTAAGGATTCTTCATCCATTCATCACCTAAACCATTTTATCATTATTAAGTTTTATTTCGACTATGCAGGTATGAAGGGAAGTTAATTCAAGAAGTTGTTAAAACAGTTCGGATTGAATTGCAAAGAAGACGTTCCATTATTCCTAACAACCTAGTTGGAATTCAATCTCATATTGAAAAGATGCTGAAGCTTTTAGACATAGAATCTAATGACCGAAGAATTATAGTGGTCCATGGTCTTGGTGGTATTGGAAAAACAACAATTGCTAGAGCTGTTTGCAGTAAAGTCTTCAGTCATTTTGAAGAGCATAGATTCATTGAAGATGTTCGTGACAAGGCTCAAAAACATGGGATTGAATATTTGCAAAACCAACTCATCAAAGAAAAACATAATATTACTAGCAAGTTAGAGGGATTTGAATTGATCAAGCAAAGCTTCCACAACAAAAAAGTCCTCATTGTACTTGATGATGTCAGTGATAGTGATCAAGTAAAGTTTTTGGTTGGAGATGGTGAATCATTTAGTATTCGAAGTAGGGTCATTATCACAAGTAGAAATGCCATGGTTGCCCCAAACCAAATAACTTATGGACCCCATGAAATGAATTCAAATGATTCACTTGTCCTTTTTAGCCACCATGCATTTAGAACTGACCAACCTCCAACTGATTATTGGGATCTGTCAACAGAGATTGTGAAAACTACTGGAGGACTTCCCTTGGCTCTTCAACTTATAGGGTCATCTTTATATTTACAGAAAAAATCAAAATGGGAAAACGTGTTAAAGAAATTGCAAAAATTTCCCAATACTGATGTCATGAAAAGCTTGAAAGTAAGTTATGGTGAGTTAGATGATGAGAAGAAACAGATTTTTCTTGATGTTGCTTGTCTTTTAATTGGAGAGGATAAAGCCATTGCATGTTATTTTTGGGAAAAGAATGGTTTCCTTGCTCAAGAGGAGCTTGATACTCTCTGTGCAAGGTCAATGCTAACAATCAATGAACATAATGAGCTAAAGATGCATGATCAGCTTCGAGATTTTGGAAGGTATATTGTTTATCAAGAAAACAAAGATGAAGCGGGAAAGCGTTCTCGGATATGGTCTGAAGAGGAAGCCGCTGAAGTACTCAATAAACAGATGGTAGGTATTGAATAATTTTTTTTATTGTTTGTGAGGAGGTTTGTCAATTAGGTATTCTTTTAGCGTTGGTCTTTCAAGTTAACTTTGGAAAATATACTTAATTGAGGTTGTCATTTTGTAGGGAAGAAGTACTGTTGAAGGACTTCATGTTAAACACCATAAATGTCTGATGGGTGAAGGATTTGCTGCAATGACAGAACTAAGGTTACTGCATCTTGATCATGTAGATTTATCTGGGAACATCACTAATTCTTTTTCAAAGCTAAGATGGCTTAGATGGAATGAATTCCCTTTTGAAAGTTATCCACTCCCCAATTTCTCTCCAGAAAAATTGGTCATTCTTGATCTAAACAGCAGTCAGATTTCAGACAAATGGATTGGCTGGAAGCACATTAAGGTTTGGAAGAACAAAACTTTCTACTTCATTTAATTCGTTAATAGTAAAATCTTGTGGGAAGGGAAAAAAATAACAGAAATTCTCTATTTTGTCCTGCACGAGTTAATTATACTAATTAATACATAAATTCAATTTTGTAGGCAGCTGTCAATCTGAAAGTTCTAGATCTCACGTTTTGTGATAAATTAACTAGAACTCTTGATGTCTCAACAAACTTACTGCTGGAGGTATTGATTCTTAAAGACTGTTACAAATTGGAGGAGATTGACAAATCCATTTGTTGTCTCAGGAACTTAATCATATTAGACATGAGTAACTGTTGGAAACTAAAAGATCTGCCGAGTGAAATTTTCCAGTTGACATCACTCAAAAGGCTCGATTTAAGATGGTGCGAGAGTCTGGTGGAGCTCCCCAATGAACTTTATCGGTTGACTTCTCTCGAAAGTCTTGAATTACATAAATGCTACAGACTACAAAAGCTGCCGGAGAAATTGGGTTGCATGACCTACTTGACGAAGCTTGATACAAGTTATTGCCGCCAAATTGAATCACTTCCAAATCTTCCTTCAAGTCTGAAACATGTAGATGCTTCTGGTTGTGAATCATTAACATCACTCCCAACGCTTTCAAGCCTAAAACATCTCGAACTGTTGACGCTTGAAGACTGCAGTAACCTTGAATGGGTTCCAACTCTTCCCCAAGGTCTATTATACCTTGATATGTGCAATTGTGCTTCAGTTCGAGGCATCTCAGGTCCTCTTCCATCGAGTTTGACTGCAGTTTGGGCCTACAATTGCCCGTCATTGGTAACACTAACACCATCAACTACACCAGGAAGCTTGAACAAGAAGTTCAATTCCTTGGTGGACTTACGGATTAGTGGCTTTGAAATATTTGAAGCCAAGGGGATGGAGTCTCTGGAGGTGTTGGAGGTACGGAACTGCAATTCATTGAGAAAAATACCACATCTGCGAGATTCAAAAATGTTGAGGAAATTAAAGATCATTGGATGTCCTTTACTATCCGAGATTGAGCTCCTTGAGTACTATGAATGCTTACAAGAGTTACGGATAATTGACGCCACATCATTAGAGAGATTACCTGCTGATCTTTCAAGGTTGAAAGAGTTGCGGACATTGGAGATTAGTGACTGTGGGAATTTAACCCACATTCCAGGCCTCAGCAGATTGGAGTCCCTACGAGAATTGGTGATAGCAAGATGCCCACTCATTTCAAGATTATCCGATCTGTCCAACAAGTTGAGTTATCTAAAGATCCAACGCTGCATGAATCTAACTGAGATTCATGGTTTTGACGGGTTGGAATTCATAGAGGCATTGGATATCATTGACTGTGGATCTCTGGAAAGATTACCTCATCTGTCCAACTTAAAAAACTTAAAGCGTCTATCGATTGTTGATTGCGAGAATCTAGCCGAGATTCATGGTGTGCACGAACTGGAATTCTTACAGACTCTGAATACTTGTGGATGCATGTCCTTGGAAAGATTACCGGATCTCTCAAATTTTCAATATTTGGAGAATCTATCAATCAGATACCTGGAGAAACTGACTGAGATTCAAGCTGGTAATGGATTGTGGGAGTCTTTGCAGATCTTGAATATTGGAGGGTGTACATCCTTGGTAACATTACCAGATTTGACACAGTCAAAGAAATTGGTCGAGCTAAATGGTTGGTATGCAAAAGATTTTAGATCACAAGAGGATTTCTTGGCTCATGCATCCAGAGATTTGTTTTAGACTTGTTGCAACTGTTGACGAAGTATTTATATAAGGTAATTCTCTCTCAGCTATTATTGTTTATTTGTCTGATTAAGCGTTGATTTTGGATGATGACTCAGAGGCTTTTTAATTCTGGTTTTCGATTTCAGTAGCTTCAACATCCTTTACTTTTGCTTTCTCGGTAAAATCTGGCATTCTGGCCCCTTGTTATCTTAAAAGAAGTCTTTAAAATGTCTTACGGAAAGCAGATCCTTGAAAAGTTTTCGTTTGGAAAAGGACAGGAAAGAGAGACTAGTCAGCGCAAAGCTGCTAGTTGAGCTCTATCTTGATGGCTGTTTTTGTGCCAAGTACCCTTCTCCAAGATGTTGCTTGCATTTCAAAAAAAGGAATGCTTAGTTCAGCTCTCTGTTTCACAGATTTACCGCATTCAACTGCCAACCTGAACCTACTCTAAATGGTTTATCTTATATTCACAAACAGGAACCTCACGAAACCATTCTCTGCAACCCTAGCGATGCTCTGAAGACACTGTTCGTTGCCGCCGCGATTTGAGGTGGAGAGCCTCCACCTCCACCTGCTTCTCCTCCTCTCTCCCTCTTTGCCTCTCTGTTCTCCACACTTCCCTATGTTTCTCCACCTCCACCTGATACCTCTACTCCTCTCTCCCTCTTCGCCTCTCTATTCTGCTCCACACTTCCCTCTGTTTCTCCACCTCTACTCCTCTTTCCCTCTCCGCCTCTCTATTCTGCTCCACACCTCCCACTTTCCCTCCGCCTCTCTCCCGTGATCGGTTCCGGAAAAAAAAAAAAAAAAAACTCTCAAGTTTCTCATTCTCTCCGTCTCTCTCTCTCTTTGTCTCCCGCAACCTCTCCACCTCTCAGTTTCGCTATCTCGACCTACACCCCCACCATGTTCTGCTCCTCACCTCCCTCTCTCCCGTGACCGACCGGTTTAGAGAGGGGGGGGAAAAAATCTCCCAGTCTCTCTTTCTCTCTATCTATCTGTATTCTCTTTTTCCCATTCGGTGGAATCCTCTTTCCCGTCTCCGTTTCCTCCTCTTTTCCGTCTTCTCCCTCTTTCCCTTCTCCGCTTAAATAACCAGATCTAGGGTTTCCCCTTAGTTATGTTTGTTTGTTTTGTTGTTTTGGTTGTAGTACTTTGCTTTTTCTTTCTTTTTTCTTTTTTCACATAACAGCTCCTTTGGTTGCAGCTTTTCTTTGGTGCACACGCGAGAACAACTCCAACTTTGGGTACAAGTTCTTCTGCGTCGAGCTTGACAGGTACGCCTATACGGCAGAGCCGGATGGCAGGTCCAAACCTTCTCCGCACTTTCATTGCTACCATCGCCACAACTGTAGGATTTTGTGTCCGCCCTTGAGGCGTTTTGTATGTCCCCCTATGTGGGTGTATGTATGTCCCCCTTTGTGGGTGTTGGTGGTTTTCTGGTGTCTTTGTTCTAAGGGTTTTGTGGACGCGATCCATTTTGGGTTTGACCCAACCCTTACCCTGGCTGGCCCTGTCTATTGCATGTACGACAGTTTGGTCATCTGTCGCTCCTTGGTTCGTTTCGAACCTTGTGTACTCATGCACATGTCTGTGTACTTTTTTTAGTTATCTAAATGAAGTGTTGTTTACCAAAATATATATAATGACCTTCATGGGTTTTCTTCCCTCTTCCAATTTCATTGCTTCTTCCCAGAGAAATCGTTAGCCATAGATCCAAAAAAAGCTTAACCCGGATCGGGTCAGCTCGGTCAAACCAACCAAATTAATCCCCTACGATGAAAATCGTTTAGCTAATGCTCAATTGGATTTTGCTTTGGAGCAATTAACCAGAGAAGAGGATTTTTAATATTTGGTTTGGTTTGAACCGAGCTGGTCCCACAGTCCGGGTTAAAGCAATTGTTAAGGCAATTAAACCGAGTTAGTACCACTTAAAAAGTTTTTTGTTGCACGTGCTAATAATCCACGGTGTGGATTTAATCAAAAACCCAACTTTTAATCCTGACCTTTCGCTGCTTGGAACAGTGCCACGTAGGCACTACTGCCAAGAAAAATCCTTACAAACTTATTTCATTACTTTACTTCCTTTTTTATTTTTTTTTTTTTTTTGGGGTCATCATCAAATGAGTCACAAGGACTGGAGACCCATAAGATAGGAGGGGAAGGGGAGGGGTAGGGAAGGGAAGGTGTGGAGGGACGTAGATTTGGACCAAAAACTTCTTGGTCTTCCTACTGCCTCTACATAGGAAGCTGCCACCACTATGCCAAAAACACTTCCAATACAAAAACCTAATCGAACTAGGACCAAATCAAATTTCAGCATAGGAAATTTGTCATGCTGCATGGCTCTAGATCCATTAAGTCTTGCATCTCTTGGTTTTGTTCGGTACTACATACACTATGACATGGTTCACATGCATTCATGTTTATCACCTATATTGGAAATGGATTGCAATACCCATGTCCAAACTGAGAAGTTGTTTTGTGGGAACAAAATGCTTCAGATGATTTGGATTATTTCGAAATTCCTGTAAGGTTAGGGGAATGGTTTTGTCAAATCAAGAGAGAACAAGTATATCTCCAAATTCACATGGATTAATTATCTGAAACATTTTGAATAAGACTTAGAGAAGAGGATCTCCACCAAATTTGGATCCTTCTAATCTCGTTTGATAGGATAAAAAGTTATCAAAAACCAGATTAATGACCTGAAATTGTATTCCAAACGTGGTATTTGTAAAAATCATGTCTAAAGTTATGTAATGCGTTTTAATCTGAACTTCTTATGTTGAGTCTTTAAGCAAGTATACAGTCTGTGATAAATCAAGCAAAAAAAATATGAAAAATCGTCAAAGTATAGGTCCTGGAGTTGTCTTTCTACTCGGTGCAAAATTTGAATGAATCAAGACAATGTAGTTTAGGGAATCTGAAACCTAACTTTTGAGGGATTGTGTATTTAAAACTCTAGCATAACTGATACTAGTTTAGATGTATTTGAATCCAGGACATATTCATCAATACATATTTTATGGTTTTGGTTTGCAGAATAGGGTAGAATCTATGAACCGGAATTGTGAAATAGATTTCTACTACAAGTTTGTTAAGGTTTGATGCATTTAATATGTCCAAGGTTTTAATTGTAGGGTGATATTTGTTGTATTATTTTTAATATAATAAAATGTGTTGGATCTGTAAGTGCGGAAAACTTTCCTTTAGTTATTTTAGGAAAGTGTATTATTATATAGTCCCACATTGGAAACCGAGGTGTCGGAATCCAGGTTAATTAATAGGTACCACCTATTAACTCTAACTTATAATAATGAGACACGCCAGTGTGTGTGCAGTGTATGAGTGAGGACGGTATACCATCCGAGCGCGCACGCGCGGCGTGGGCTGTGGGCGTTTGTGGCGCACGCACTTAGCACGCTTGCATCGCTTCGAGCGAGATCAGATCTAAACCGTGTGTTGTGATCAACGGTAGATCTAGGGCGATAGAAGTAGATCCATAAATATTGTTTTGATGGTTCAATATGGACCGTTAGATCGTGCGGCCGAATGATCCGACGGCTCATATCTGAACGTCAGCATTCGTATCCCTACAGAGAGGTGCACCCATACGAACAGAGTCATGAACTGTTCAGTAGAGGCACCTCAATGCCTATATATACGTCTAGCTTCACAACAGCAGTAGAAGAGAGAAAATCCCGAAGTCTTCTCTGTTCTTAAGTTTTGCGAGTGCTCAGCAAAACTCAAGAGATTCAACTCGAAGTTGGGCTTCTTTGTATCCTGGGAGACGGTTCGCAATACCTCATAGCACCTTGGTGTGAGGGCGAATTACGTCTTAAGGAAAGCGACGTTGTAACGCACCTAGAAGTTCCAGCTCAAATACTGTGATCATTTTTCATCTCTTCAACAATATTGGACACTTGAAACCTAACGTACACAGACTATTGCCACAAGTGAGAGGTTGTGTGCTAGAATTATGTTTATGCTCTCTTGTGAAGTTTTATATTTGTTACTAATGATTACAGTGATAAAAACTTTGATTTAATTATGCTCTACGCATGCATGCATTGAAACACATGTAGGTATGAATTTACAAGGATGGTTGTATTTAAACAAGTTATATCCCCTCTATCGAATTCCAGTATGATCAACTTTATATTTTGATCAAGGAGCTGGTTATGGATGTGAAGGTAAGAATTGACATGTGAATTAAAATTTGTTGGATATGTTCATGTAAGGGGATGGGGGAAGTAGACTACAAACTCACATATCCACACACTTTGTTGCATTTGATCATGATGGATGCATAACCCGTATAAAAAGCATGGCTAAGAGAGACCCCTAAAACGTGCTAGTCCCAAACCCCTAGTTGATTTACTTTTCTGTTGTTATGAGCACGAGCCGAGCAAATTGCTTGAACCTATCGTTTGATGTGAGTGAGAGTGTAGACCAAACCCTTGTGCCTACCGGTTGATGTGTGCAAGAGTGCAAACTGAATTCCTAAATCACCCATTGATTTACATTAATTGAAGCATTGAACAGACTGGCCCCAATAGTGGAGACTGGATCCCATACCCCCGACTGATGTGATATGAGATGATGAAGGAAGACAGACTCCCAAGGGGCTGGTCCCATAAAAGCATTGTTGGGTTTTAATAATTATTAATTTAATTATATGCCCAAGGGCAAAATTGGAGACTCACTATTAGGGTGGTTACAAAATATAGGGTTATATATTTGTAACCATCACATCACTGAAGAGAGACGAGATTATTTATACGTGAGTTTTTCCAGAGAAAGGCAGCTCCCTCACTCTCTCTCTCTCTCTCTCCCTCTCTAGAAAGTTCTGTGTGAATTTTCTCCCCACTTTTGATCTCTGTTTTCTTCCATCCTCCAAGCATTTGGGTTGTGGAGTTTATTCGCTTTCCTAAAGATTGTGGAATCAAATAGGTGACAGGATTGAGGAGGAATGAGGACGTGGATCCAAATTACTTCTGCTGTGGATATTCTATATTATTTGGGAAAGCGAATACATGTAAGGATATTTCCCCTTCAATTATCGAATTGATTTATATGGAGTATAACCAACATTGGTATTAGAGCCATGGTTCCCACGATTCTTGGTTCCTCCCTATTGTTTAATTTTTTTTGAATGGACCCAATGGGAGGATCTAAGGTTTAATAGGAAACCCATAGGAGAATTGAGAGAGTTTTAAGAAACTCTTATTGTTTGTTTGGATCCAAGTAGGAGGATCCTTGTGAATTTCCCTTATGAAAAACTTTTTGCATGAATTAATAATCCATGAGAATGCATTTTTTTTGTTTAATGATTGTTGGATTTTTCAGGTGTTTTTGGGAAATTTTTTTGAAGAAAAAATGTGATTTTCCATTTTTTGAAAAAAAAAATCGTTCAAGGGAAACGCCATTTGGTCACTGAGGACCAGATAGACGTCCGTCTAATCACAGTGGAAGGACAGATTGTCAGTTTGTACCAAACGGACTTTCCGTCTAGCTAGACAACAGTCCGTCTAGGAGATGGATTTTTTGAGATTTTTGGTCTGTCCAGTTCAAATATATTTCTAACTTACTGAACACTAGTGGCCTGACAATCAATGTCATGTTTGGGCATTGAGGGCCTAATGGGGCCTAGTGGGAGCTAGTATGGTAGAAGCATTCTGTGTGAACCACCTCATAGCATAAACATGATTGGATGTTTTATTTTATTAAAACTATTTTAATTATGGGTCTATTACTCATGTTTCTTGCACAGAATGAAACTAGTGTATAAGTCTATGTGGGTTTGCATGAGAATTTGATTGAATGTTTGTTAGCATCTCTTTGGTTTAAATGTTTATCCCATAGGTTGATTATGTTAGTGTGATTTGTTGTGTTTTATGCTAGAATAGTTGAACTCATCTTTGTATATATTGTCTCTAATATAATAGCTGCTACAAAGAGCATAGTTGTTGACCTCACGAAAGGAGATAAATTGAACGAGAGGAATTATGACATCTGGCACCGAAAGGTGCAGTATCTTCTGGAAGAGTAGGACATGCTGGAAACCATAAACCAAACCATGTCCCCACCTGAGGAAGGTACCACTGCACAGCATTGCATGGATCTTGAGCTTTACAATGCCTGAAAGAGGAAAGACCGGGTAGCTAGGATTACTATCCTAAGCTCAATGAGGAATGACCTGATGCTTCGGTTTGAGAAGCATAGGACTGCAAAGTCTTTGTGGGAGGCAATGAAGTTCTAGTATGAAGGGACTTCCACCACTAGAGGCCGCCAACTTGGACTCACTTTTGACGGTTATAAGATGCACCAGGTCACACCATAAGGCAGCATATAACCATCATGTCCAACATGATTAGAGAGTTGAGCGCATGTGGGTGCCAAAAGACTGATGAGGAACAAGTCTCTATAGTCATTAGGTCATTGCCTAAGACTTGGGAGTATATAAAGATCTTCTTGACTCATGCTGATGATGTCAAGACTTTTGATCTAGCTGCCAAGCACCTTGAGCTAGAGGAGGATCGGATGTTGGCTGATGCCCCTCACACTGAAGTACTTGCCGCTAAAGCTAGCACTAGTAAGGTGCACGCTCTAAGCACAAGAGAGAGAAAGCTCAACCTCAGCGGTCCAGGCAAAGTAACCAAGGCGGGAACAGAAACAAGAGTGGCTCCAAGCTTTCAAAGGGGACTAGAGCTGGCAAGAAGAAATCACCTTTGATTTGCTTCAACTGCCGAAAGCCTGGTCATTTTGCTCATGATTGCACTGAGCAGGAGGTATGTACTGTGTGTTATACCTCATCTTGTTATGTAACAAGTTCTACTATGCTTGCTGAATCAAGTCCTTTGTGGATTGTTGATTCAGGTGCAACACAACACATAACAAGGGAACGCTCAAGTTTCATGGAATATTGTCATGTTCCAAGAGGAAGTAGGAGAATAACGATGGGGAACAGCTCAAGTGTGGAGGTTTATGGCAGTGGCACATGCAAATTAGTTTTGTGAGGTAGCCGAGCGCTGTTACTCCATGACGTGCTGTATGCTCCAGACATTCGGCAAAATCTTGTTTCTATTATTTTTCTTTTAAGACATGGTTTTAGAGTTGTATTTGAGAACAATTCTTTGGTTTTGTATCTAGGTAATACATTTTATGGTTATGGTTTTCTTCATAATGGTTTTATTGTAGTGGATACAATTGATAATTTATCTAATCCTAGTAATGCTTTTGTTTTCCAAAATATTGTGTGTATTGATTCTAATATGTGGCATGCTAGACTATGACATTTGG
Source organism: Hakea prostrata (assembly GCF_041222555.1). Classification (NCBI taxonomy): domain Eukaryota; kingdom Viridiplantae; phylum Streptophyta; class Magnoliopsida; order Proteales; family Proteaceae; genus Hakea; species Hakea prostrata. The sequence continues at coordinate 66,314,937 of NC_142606.1, read as the reverse complement.
CTGAGATAGGATGAACAGGTTGGAAAGAGAAGGTCTCTTAGGTCAAGGTTCACTATTCGATTTGCCAATCTGTGAGTTATGTCTAGCAGGAAAAGCAATTAGAAAACCATTCAAAAAGTCTTTGAGAGCCTTTCTTCCTCTACAACTTATTCATTCAGATGTATGTGGACCCATGAATGTGCATGCTAGAAAAGGATAGACTTATTTCATCACATTCATAGATGATTATACACGGTATGATCATATTTATCTAATTTCTCATAAGTCAGAAGCTCTAGAATGTTTTAAGAAATTCATGAGCTTAGTTGAGTATCAGTTAAATAAAAGGATCAAAACTCTTAGAACGGATAGAGGTAGAGAGTATCTCTCCGATATGTTGAAAAGGTTGTGTGATGAAAAGGGGATATCTAGGCAACTTACTATTCCATGGACTCCACAGCAAAATGGGGTTGCTGAGAGGAGGAACAGAACCTTGTCAGACATGATGAGATCCATGATGGCGCAGGCAAACCTACCCATCTCTTATTGGGGAGATGTTTTGCTAACTGCAACCTATATCCTCAACAGAGTTCCAGCCAAACCGGTTCCTTCCACACCATATGAGTTGTGGACCGGAAGGAAGCCAAATTTGAGTTACTTGTGCACATGGGGATGTGCAGCATATGTTCACTCTACTTCTCACCAATATGGAAAGCTTGGACCCAGCAGAAGAAAGTGTATCTTTGTAAGATATTCTGAACTCTCAAAGGGCCATGTCTTCATTGGACTAGATGAGAGTAACAGGATAACGAAACTTGAGTCTAGTGATGCAACATTCTTGGAGAATGATTTTCCATCTCTTTCAAGAGTTAACAAAGAATCATCAGAATTCTTTGAGATATAAGATAGTGATCTTGTCACTTCAGGGATTCAGACTCTATATAATGAACCTGGGGTTCATCCATAAGATCCTAGTGGGAGTGGGAATGCAAATGTGATAGCTACCTCAGAGAGTGAGCAATCTAACATGCACTTGCACCATAGTGGGCGCGGGCTAGTTCCTCGTCGACGTCTCGACATAGAGGATGAAGCCTACATGGTAACTCCTGAAGAGATAGATTGTGAGATGGCTCCAATAGATGAGCATGAACCGAAGAGCGTGTAGGAAGCTCTTGCGGGGACAAGCTCAAAGGAATGGTTGAAAGCAATAGAGGAAGAGTTGGAGTCAATGAAAGTGAATCATGTCTGTGACTTGGTTGACTTACCACCAGGATGAAAGGCAATTGGGAACAAGTGAGTTTTCAAGATCAAGAGAGAGGTGGATGGATCTATTGAGAGAATCAAGGCTCGTTTAGTGGCTAAGGGCTACACTCAGTGAGAGGGCGTTGATTATGAGGAAACTTTTTCCCCTGTGGCTAGGTTTGCCTCCACATGCCTCATACTAGCCATTGTTGCTCAATTGGACTTGGAGCTTTAACAGATGGATGTAAAAACTGCTTTTCTCAATGGAGAACTTGAGGAAGAGATCTATATGGATCAACCTCAAGGCTTTGAAGCTAATGGACTTGAGCGCAAAGTGTGCAAGCTTAAGAAGTCCATATATGGCTTAAAGCAAGCATCTAAATAGTGGAATGTGCGCTTCAACCAAGCTATGATGGAAAATGGGTTTTCCATGCTTGAGGAAGACCATTATGCTTACACCAAGAGATATGATAGTAATTATGTCATTCTAACACTGTATGTAGATGACATACTCATGGCTAGTAATAGCAAGGAGCTATTGGAAACCATTAAGAAATGGTTGCCCTCTGTATTTGATATGAAGAACATGGGTGAAGCAAGCTATGTGCTTGATGTCAAGATTGTCAGAAATAGGCAAGAGAGATTACTGGGTTTATCTCAGAAGACCTATATTGACAATGTCTTGACGAGATACCAGATGCACAATTGCAAACCAATTGATAATCCAGTAGAGAAGGGTTTGCATTTGAGCCTTGATATCAGTCCTAAGACTCCAGAGGAGAAAACCAAGATGGAAAGAGTTCCATATTCCAAGGCAGTGGGTAGCCTTATGTACACTATGATGTGTACTAGGTCGGATATTTGTTATGTAGTGGGTTTGGTTAGTCGGTACCAATCAAACCTAGGCATAGAGCACTGGAAAGCATTCAAGAGGATATTGAGATATCTCAGAGGAACGAGTAACTACATGCTGTGTTACCAAGGATCGGATTTGCAGTTAGTTGGCTATAGTGATGCTGATTGGGCTGGAGACATTGATGAGCGCAAATCAACCTCTACATATGCTTTCTTGCTGAATGGCGGGGCCATTTCGTGGTGTAGCAAGAAGCAGGCTTGTATATCCTCTCGACCATGGAAGCAGAGTATGTGGCATGCTCAGCTGCGGTTCAAGAGGCTGTTTGGTTGAGGAGATTCCTTCGACATACTGGGATTGTGATGACATCCAAAGAGGCTGCCCTTATCAACTGTGATAGTACGACAGCTCTTAGCTATGTCAAGGACCCCAAGTATCATGGGAAGACCAAACATATACAGTTAAGATATCATTTTGTGAGAGACATTATATCAAGGAAGAAAGTTGCAAGAGACATTATATCAAGGAAAAAAGTTGTACTTAAGCACATATCTACTAGTCAGATGGTAGCTGACCCTTTTACCAAACCTATAGCCAAGATATTTTATTTTTCATGTAAAAAATCCTTGGGCTTGCGTAGATTGTGACTTACTTTTGTACTGAAACTTTCTTATTATTGAGTAATACGAGTTCATTTCAGCATTTATTTTTCCACTTTCTGTGTGATTGTTCTTTTAGCATAAAACAAGATATGTCAACAAGCAAGAGAATGGCTCACTCACACTAACATTCGCCTCTAGCGCCTTAGAGGCTAGCAGAGATGAGATGGATTGTGAATGACTTTGTGTAGGTCAATTCATAATCATGATGTTGCCTTGATTTGGAATCAAGATGAGTTTCTCTATTGTGAAGAGAATCGACATGAATGCTCCCACTATTATGTTGCCTATAGGAGCCAGGTGCAAGTACTTTCTATGGCACTAAGGTGGCGACAATAAAGAAACTCAGATTAGGTGCAAGAGGTTGGGACTAAACTAAGACCTGTATGGTGTTGAGAGGGACATATATTCTATTGTGTATAGAATGCTCCACCATAGCCGTATATCATACTATGTGTGCTTAGCAATCATTGGAAATGAGAGGATGGATCCCTGCTCCTTTCATTGTGTGAGTCCTGGACCTTATGGTCCATTAGTGTTCTTAGTGACTTTCGACGACATCATGAAACGAAGGGTTGGTGTGGCTACTTTGAGGTGTTATCTATGGTCATGATTGATTCGACCTAAAGGGGCATTACCGGGAAAGGAGTCAATCCTAAGTGTAGTGATGGTCTGGGGCGAAAGGAAAGATTTGATTCAACTGCACCCTAAAAGTGTTTGCTGACGCCAACTGTATGTGTTACAGTAGTGAACATTTTAAGGACAAGAAGATGATCTCTCAGAGGGATCGAGATACCTTTAGTCTGGTGAGTTTGAATAAACCTAGGACACTGGTATACTAATGCTTATTTGATGTGTTTCTTTGAGTGATGTGTCATTCTGGCCTTCTGGGAAGGTTTCTAGTTTGGGGCTCACATGTGTAGGTATATCACCGGTCACACAACCCATTTGTCAATATGACTTGTGGATGTTAGTGTTTAGGACACAAGAGGTTTATGTATCTAGGATACAAAATAGAGAGATCAAAATATGTATATCTGGGATATACATGTGTGTCTGGGACACAATGTGATAGAGAGATTGAATGTGTATATCTGGGATATACATGTGTGTCTGGGACACACTGTGACAGAGAGATTAACATTTGCCCTTGTGCAAGTGGGAGATGTTGGGTTTTAATAATTATTAATTTAATTTTATACCCAAGGGCAAAATTGGAAGTCACTATTAGGGCGGTTACAAAATATAGGGTTATATATTTGTACCCACCGTATCACTGAAGAGAGACGAGATTATTCATACTTGAGTTTTTCCAAAGAATTAAAGGCGGCTCCCTCACTCTCTCTCTCTCTCTCTCTCTCTCTCTCTCTCTCTCTCTCTCTCTCTCTCTCTCTCTCTCTCTCTCTCTCTCTCTCTCTCTCTCTCTCGCTCTCTCTCCCTCCCTCCCTCTCCAGAAAGTTCTGTGTGAATTTTCTCCCCACGTTTGATCTCTATTTTCTTCCATCCTCCAAGCATTTGGGCTGTGAATTTTATTCCCTTTCCTAGAGATTGTGGAATCAAACCGGGAACGGAATTGAGAAGGAACGAGGACATGGATCCAAATTACATCTACTGTAGATTTCTATACTATTTGGGAAAGCAAATCCAGGTAAGGATATTTCCCCTTCAATTATCAAATTGAGTTATATGGACTATTAACCAACAAGCATATATGTTTGCCATAGTTAGACACTATTGTGCATATATTGTAATGGCATGCAGGTTGCAGCTTGCTCATGCATTTGGATGTGTTTGCTCAGCTTACTCGTGGTTGTTCTTTCTTTTTAGATGATGGCATAGGTGTAGCAGTCCCTGCACATGTTACTCAGGATTGCGGAGTGGATGGCGGTACAGAGCTGCCGAGCAATTGGATGCTGATCATGGTACCCTATGTGCTTGCTATTTATGCTCATATGAAACTCATCCAGTGGACTAGGAATTTGATAGTATCTGAAGATAACGTTAATTAAAAATTCTTTTGCTATTTACGTTTGGATTATGTTATCCTGTTTCATTTTGGAATTAATATGGGATCGGTAATTAGTTACCATTGGAACTCCATAATTATTTGATATTGGAAGTTGTTCAAATCATTTAAAGTCTCTTGCCTGTTATTTGTGTTGCGAATGAGATGTATGGTTATGGTACAACATTTGTGATCCAGTGGGGGTATTCAACATCATTTACACAGTTACACAGCCCACTCAGTGGGGCTTGACGTTGATCAATTATTCAAACCTTGTTCAATTATTCAGATGATTCAGCTTAGTCATGATAAGAAGTTTGGTGATACCTTCTCCTGTATGCTTCCTCAACTCTGTGTCTGATTTCCACATTTCTTTAGATCATCTTCTTTTACATGAATGAATTGCATTGCCTTTGTTTTTTTTTTATATTTATTTCTATTTCCAAGAATGTAGTACTCTTCAGCAGTTCTAACGCCCCAGTCTCCCAAAGAGATCTCCCTCGTTCTCAACAATGCTTCTGGTTTTCAGCAAAGCCACAGTTGCAGCAAGAGAAGCTGGACATTCCATCAATGGCCAGGCTCAAGCCCCAAATGGCTTTGTTGTTCAATAGAAGTAGGAAGTAAATCTATTTCAACAACAATGCCATTTGGGGCTTGAGCTTGGCCATTGATGGAATGTCCAACTCTTCTTGCTGCAACTGTGGCTTTGCTGAAGGAAGAAAGGAGAGACCTCTTTGGGAGACTGGGGCCTTAGAACTGCATATGGGGAGTTGAAATGTATTCCCCCGCAGTCAAAGACACTAAGTGGCCTGGAGAAGGTTCAAAGGGCCAAAGTCCATTGTCCATTGGGTTATTGATGAATATAGAAGAGTATGAGAGGACAATGAGAAGGACGAGGCTGCTGCAAAACTTAGAAAAATCCATTGATGCACAAGTAGGAGGAGAGAATTTGAAGACATGGCTATTGAATCTGAAGTTGAGACCTGGTAATTCTCTGTTGGGATGGAGATTGATTTATGAATGGAAATAGATGTGCATCCCATGTGACAAGATATGAGTTCAAATACATGAAGGTGGAAGAGTCATCTGTTGTTATTTCATGATATTTCAAATACAATATAGATGTGTGACTAGTTTTATTTGGTCTAGGTGGAGAAACACTCTTCGAATGAAAAGACTAGATGGTGAAGGGATAAAGCAAATCAAATGGCTTTTAGTAGCAAGTGATTCAAGTATTTTAATATAATTATCCCTTCAATAAATCTAAAGGAAATATATGTCGTATAAGAAAATAACAAGGCCCATACACGAGATACGAGATGGGTGTGAACAGGAACTTACTTTCGCTGAATTTCGGCTAAATATCGCTGAAATTCGGTGATTTCGCCCCCCGGCGAACCGAAACCAGGGGGCGAAACGAAACTCTTTGAAACCAGGGGGCAAACCAGCGAAAATCGCCGGAACCAAATGAAAATCGCCTGAAAATCACTATAATCAAACGAAAATCGCCGGATTTAGTGTTGTTTTTGCCGGATGTTGAAGGAGAAGGAGAAGAAGAAGAAAGAAAGAGAGAAAGAGAAATACACAGGAGTAGTATCACCAGTGGCTGTAACCCTTTTCACACACCTTTCAAATCTGTCTTTCAGTTCGGGGACCGTCTTCACAAGTAGAGTCTATGTCGACATCTTTCCTTTGAGAATTCTTGAGGAATAAACCTAGGTAATGGGTGACTGACTGACTAGTTCAGGGAGCTAGCTACTGTTACGATTTCATATCAGTCGATCATCTGGATTGTGTGTTCCTCTGTTCTGCAAGCATACAAGCTATTTTTGCCGGATTGTTGAAGGAGAAGAAGAAAGAAAGAAAGAGAGAAAGAGAAAGAAACACTGTGAGCCAGATTTGGGTTGCAGCAGCGAACTCTCAGCAGCGGCGTCGACCTCTAAACCTGAAAAACTCTGAAGTTAATGAGAAAGAAATGTGGAATGAAACTGAAGTTCAGTGATATTTCGCCATTTCACCCGGTTCACTGGGCAGCGAACCGGGCAAAATGAACGAAATTTCTTTCTTTGGGTGTGAAGATATGAGACCCAAAGGAAACCTTGAATCTAAGTAATCTTGGTTTATTTTTTAAATTATTCTTGTTTTCCCCCACCCCATGTTTTCTTTCCTAACTTCACTTTCAGATGCTATTGAACCTACAACATTTGCTAAAGCAATGAAAAGCCAAGATCGGGTGATGCTATGCAATCTTAAATTTCAGCCCTCTCCAATAATGACACTTGGTCATTTGTTCCATTACCACTTGGCAAAAAGCCTATTGGCTCTAAATGGGTTTATCGGATTAAGCAAAATTCAGATGGCACCACTGAGCACTACAAAGCTCATTTGGTGGCCAAAAGATATAATCAAATTGAAGGTGTAGATTATCATGACACATTTGCCCTTGTGGCGAAACTTGTAACTGTATGTGTCCTTGCTCTTGCTACTGCACGTGTTTGGGCTTTACACTAAATGGAAGTTCACAATGCGTTCCTCGAAGGAGATCTTGATGAGGAGGTTTACATGGTTCCCCACCAGGTTATCTTTGAAAGGGGGAGAGCTTAGTGTGTCGCCTACATAAGTTTTTATATGGACTTAAACAAGCCTCTAGATAATGGTTTGTTAATTCTCCACTACATTACATGAATTTAGATTCTCTCACTCTCAAGCAAACCATTCCTGATTCACACTGCGACTTCATGAGGATATTGTGCATGTTCTTTTACATGTTGATGACATTGTCATCACCGGTTCTAGCAATACTTTGATTCAATTTGTCCAACCCATGCTTCACCAACGTTTTCACATTAAGGATCTTGGTACGCTCAAGTATTTTTTGGGTATTGAGGTTACCCGTTCTACCAAGGGACTTTATCTTTGTCAACATAAATATGTCCTCGACATCTTATCTAATTGTGGGTTTTTTGCTCTCGTCCCGCCGATTCACCGATGGAGCAAAATCTTCAATTGACAGATTCAACAAGTGACATTCTCGCTGACCCTAGCACTTATGGATGCTTGGTTGGTCGATTAATATATCTAACTGTTTTAGCCTGACATTGTGTATGTCGTAAACAGTCTCAGTCAATTTATGCACCAACCACGTCAACCTCATTTAGATGTTGTTCATCGACTTTTACGTTATCTTAAGGCTACCCCAAGTCAAGGTTTGTTCTTTTTTGCAGAGTCAATACTTTACCCCTCAAGCATTTTTTGATTCATATTGGCCACTTGTCCAATGACGCGTCGATCCACAACTAGCTGCTGTTTCTTCCTTGGATCTAGCCTTGTTTTGTGGAAGACAAAAACGCAGCATACAGTATCATGTTCTTTTGCTAAGGTTGAATATCAGGCAATGGTTGTTGCCACATTTGAACTAACTTGGTTATCTTATCTATTATGTGACATTGGATTGCCTATTATCCATCCGATTCCTTTACATTGTGACAATCAAGCAGCTCTCCACATCGCTGCAAACCCTATTTTCATGAGCGTACAAAGCACATCGAGATTGATTGCCATGTTGTACGAGAGAAGCTCCAAGAGGGTCTTATTCAGCCGATCAAAATTGCCACGACTCAACAAATCTTTGATGTTTTTACTAGATCACCTAGGCATGAACATTTAGACCAGCTTATGTCCAAGTTGGGTGTTCGAAATCTCCACGCTCTAACTTGAGGGGGAGTCTTAGCATGAAAACTCGTGTCACTGTCTATCTTATTTTCCCCCTCCAATCTGCTAACTAATTGATTGATAGTCAAAAGTAATCTACCTTATTTGCTCCCTCCAATTGCTAGCCATTTGATTGATAGTCAAAAGATCATTTATGCTAGCTAGCTAATTGATTTATCCTATACTTTCTAATTGATTGTAAATTCCTTATTTGGATATTTCATTTTAGGTAGACACATTCTTTGTACATTTCATTTTAGATAGACACTTGTGTATATCTTGTATATATACTTCTTAAGGTATTGTAATAACATATGCCAATTACAACCAATATGCACGTTTAACAATGTGCCGACATAGAATGATGGAAGTTGCAATATCTGCTTAGTATTGATCTCAATATTAGAATCTCTATGACCACCAACAACTTCTCATATGAAAACTTCTCCGTAGGCTGTTATTGTAACAATCTATTCCTTATAGAATATGACATCTATTATTGCAGTTTAGATCATTCTTCAATTACAGTCCATGCCTATCTCCATTTGCATATTAACAAACGAAGATAACCGAGCAAGGCAACTACCACGAAATCAAAAGATGATGGACTTGCTCACAAGATAGACTAATAGAGCATTTGTACCAAAATGACAATTTGGGTACAATGAAAGGATGGAAGGATTGTGTGAGCTTTGGTGAAAGGATTGAAGAGCCCAAGAGACAACTTGTCTATGATAATCAGCCAACCATCGTAGGATATAACGAGGAAATTCTTTGAACCTCCAAGACAACATGTCACATCCACCCAGCCGGTACCCTACTTGACATACCCGAGTGTGTGATCCACAGCCCCGAAGATCATTATCGAGGAAATCAACCTCCCACATTCACAATAATATAATCAAGAACAAGACTAAATCAAGGTTAATAATATTAATTAATAAATCAAAGCAAAGTAATGAAATAACATCAGAGTGCGGAAATGATACCAATATATATATAATCAAAATGTAGAGTGAGGCGGAATCTCACTCCATAGACACAGCGGAATGTAGCTCGAAAGTCAAAAGAAGATTACAATTGGTTCCAAAAGAAAAGAAAGAAATAAGTAATCAAACTAAGCTAGAGTTTATTCTACTTTATAAAGAACATCTTCATAAACATAGACTTCAAAAATTAAGCTCGGACGCTCCCACTCCATGGTAGGGCTAATCATGGTACGTAGCATGATCACACGAAGGATCATCACCGATATCTTCATAACTGCCAACACCTTGCGTGTAGTACGCTTCTTCAGCTTGTGCTTCCTCGTATTGGCCATCATAGTCATTTATACCTGTAGGATAATCTAACAAAAGATATTTGCACAAAAGATCCTCGTATTGGCCATCATAGTCATCTATACCTGTAGGATAATCTAACAAAAGATATTTGCACAAAAGGAGTGAGTTCAAGAGAACTCAGCAAGGCAAGTTATTCCATAACAACATAAATAACATGATAGCAGAAACATAGCATGATGCAATATGATATGAGATAGATAATGCATGTATGATTCTAACTCTATGTATGCTGATCTCTATAGGCAGACATGTTTTAAGTCATAGCACCATACTTCTTTGGGAAGGTCATTCACTCTCCCTCAACCATCTTGGTATCTTGGGCTCTGCCGATGGTAGTTGGGTCTTGCATCCCTCTTAGACATTCCATGGTTGGGGTTTAGGTCACCTCTCTCTCACATCACCATTTGGTCAAGTATTGGCGCATGTCAGGATAAAGCCTAGCCTAATGCAAGTCATCTACTTGGTTATATCAACTCAGATCCATATACGTCCATTCCTTTCCCCGGGCGATCCTTTCTAGTATCCTTCACATTAGAGTCAGCATAGTCCCGGACTACGGACTCATCAACCTTATTGGTCATCCACAAATAGTAGACGGGAAGCTCTCATGTCCTCTCACGGATTGGCTACTGGTCTTGAGCGCCCGTGAGCCCAAGTCCACTAAACGCGACCCTACCAATGAATGGCCCCCACAATGTGATTCATGTCCTCTCACGGGTTGGCTACCGGTCTTGAGCGCCCACAAATTATCATTGCTACCACGGGTCGTTCAGTCTCAATACCCTTCCGAATCGAGTTTGATATAACAGGACATTCTAACCATACACCACTAGATAGCCCTAGGTATGACAACCAATAATCCAAGAAAGCGTCAAAGGGCACCATCAAAAATATCCCATACTATTCCCACTGATGTCCAAGGATAGAAATGTCAAAAGGACATTCCCCAATCCCAAATCATACCTAATCAATGACAATCCCAATTCAGTCATAACGGGCACAACTGATATCACATCATATGAAAGGATACATAAAGACAAGATCAATTGAATAAGCAACATACATGAGTAAATGTCCATACATGATCAAGTACATAAAGGGAATATGAAAGTAAAATCCTACTGTACTTTCAGCATTCATATCTTAATAGAAACTACAACATTAGTAGAAAATCTAGGTGATTCCCAATTTAGAAACTAGGATTCACGCAATCTATGTTAATATGGTAACAACTGTCCTTACCTTAAATAGATTCGAAGATATTCCGGACGAACAAGAGAATGGATCCAAAGTTAACAAACAAACCTTAGATAAGCATCATACAATCATTAGGAAGCAATCCTAAAAGAATAAGCATCAAATGAATCGAAACGGACGAAGAAATCCCAAGCAGTCGATCCAGTGAACAGTATGTATCCAAAATCTAATTTTTTATCTGAAACCTATTCTACAATATCCGGAATGCTACGAATCTTGGAAAGAATGTCTAACACAGTAATCTAAGACTATCAGCATAGATTAGACATCAAACAACGATAAAAATCAATACTTACTAATTTAGAATCATACTTTTTAATTTGGTAGAAAACATAGTTTTCAATGAAAACAAGCTATGAATTCAAGAGAAGAACTAGAGATGATGAGATCTCATTCTAGTAGATTAATACAGTAAATCAAGGGTATGAATAATCATGAAGATGCATCTATAATGCTAGAGAAATCATAATAAAATATGATCATAGTTTCATGAAGAAAATCATAAGAATCATGTTTAGGATTGAATATGAAGATCATAGCATGAAAGAATGAATGGAGATTCTAAAAGAGATGTTTGCAAGGTTGTAGCATCTTCTTCATAATCTCAGTTTAAAGAATAAATCATAGTAAGAGTAGATCAATACCATACAAGAGTGATTACTAACCTTTGATTGAAGAACAAGAGAGGAAACTTGAAAGTTGCAAGAGCTGATCTTCTTCCACACTATTGGAGGCTTGGAGAGGAGTTCCTTTCGTTCTCTAGGTGTTTTGGAGGCAAGGGAAACTAAAACTACGAAGTCCCATATAAATATAGCAACATAGACCTAAACAGAAGATCTTGCACAGATTTTGTCTCCTTGGGTCGATTGGCTAGGTCGATTGGCCCATTGACCCAGGCTGACAGCAAAGCCTGAATCAAGGAATTGAGAGCCTAACTCTTATCGGAATCAAATGAGCTTTTCACAACATGAACTATAACTCACCTAGCATGGAGAAATGCCTTCGAATCATGCCCAACCAAGCTTTAAGGTCATCAACCAATCTTCTCTTCATCAAGATGTAGTCTCTTTTCCAAATCCAACAAGGTCTTCAAGTATGGAGCATCATCATCAATCTCCATGGGTTTGGAGTCGAACACCATGTCTTCTACTGATATGGCCCATAGTTGACTTTCACTTCTACTTCGGGTCTTCGGACCTACAAACAAAAGAATATCCGGGTTAAGGTTAGGGCCGGGTTTCACACAACAAGCCGACCTCGAGAGGTTGAGGGCCACCTCTGATGATCAAATCAGTACTCCCACAACAAGAAGAAGGAAACTCTACGTAGTTGCAAAGCCTCAAGAATAGCAAATACCTAGGTTGGGATCAATTACCTTTTCCCTATGTAGGTCTAGGGTTTATATAGTCTCATCTGAGTGATTGGTAGTTGTCAGATATAATCGGCATGCTTCTTTCTCAATCGTCTGGTCCGCATTGGGCAGATAGACTCCTATTGGGTTACGAAGTTTGGATCCACGATGCTCATGGGGACTTGTCCCAGTCTTCCATGACTTTCCCATGACGAGGGCTCTTACTTGGACTGTTCATCGGGATGAGGGCGGCACAAACCTAGCTGTCAAACGTGTATACCGGATTATCATGGTTGGGCCGATTGAGACCAAGTCATTTCCCTACGGACCCTTAGGTTGACCTTGGTTGGGCAAACCAAACCCAACCATATGTTTATTTTACATCAACCATACTATATATGAATCTCCATGGAATGAGGGGCAAAGTCTCGTCTCATATATTTAAACCATGTATAAAAACTATCTAAAAATGTAATCGAGGCATGTGCAAACTAGTTTGAATGAACCACAAATAAAATAATGTCAAGAAAGTAGATTTACTAAGTATAGTGCTTTAAAATATAAATGCCTTGCTTCTATTCTAAGTAAAGGTTCATGATCTAGAACACCATCAATCACTAGCGGTTCCAAGAAAAAATGGGTTAATTACTTCGAATGAACACGAAAATTTATTCAAATGAGTAGTTTTCACTTAATTTTGAAATCTACCATTTACTTGTTATGAGGAAAAAAAAAACTATAATTTATTGGACTCATGTGATAGTGTTTATTATTTAATCTCTCATATTAATAAATAATAACATAGATAGATTAATTTACTACATGAGGTTTCCACCATTATGAGTTTGAAATGGTCATAATATACATAATCATGCGTTACTTTCACTACGTAACTGCGTAGGTCCCGTTAGGTAGGAATCCAATATCCAAAGCTTATCTTCTATTCAAAAAATTAATATAATACATGAAATAAGTAATCATCCATATATGACCCAATGGAAGGGGTCAACCTATAAGTTGAGTAATATTAGCATGAACCATGTGAAATTTATCTAAATCTAATATTTGTTTGACTTGATTTTTCAATTTTTTCATAGGAAGCATGTGAAGTTTGCTCAAACTATAAAAACAAAATTTAAGTAAAAAAGAGAGAGCGTTGGGGGGGGGGGGGGGGGGGCAAGGAATGACCTAGTCCTATGATTGCTGGGGTTGTTATTTATAAAGGGTGAATTTGATGTTGAAGACTTTCGTACTACCAGAGTTCGGGGAGTACTTTTTCTATGCAGCCCTAGATTAACAATTTTTATTGAAAGACAACTTAGATACCTTGATCTCTAGCTACAATTGTAGTACTATTAATCATCTAGTGATAGATGTGAGATTTCAATGAAAAAAAAAAAAAAAAGAGGGAGAAGGGGGGGGGAGAGGCAAGGGGGAAGGAGGGGAAGTAGATTGTAAGTCACGTAGGACAATACCAATGAACAATTAAGGTGTTTCCCACTAATCCAACCATCAGTAAGACGCCTTCTCTAGCATAAAACAAAAAAATACATGACTTTCAAGGATTGCTTAGTTGGCAAATTAATAAAAGACGCATGGGCGCACCTCAACCTCGATCCAACAAAGAAAAAAATACATGACCTTCAGGGATTGCTTAGTTGACAAAAGACCTACACCGCATAGTATGAGATTAAGACTTCAACCTCTTCATGTCTAGGGCTAAAACCCCACCTTATATTTAAATTATATGTAAAGATTACCCCCTAAGGATATGATCAAGGAGCGTAAAGTGGCTATGATGCCTTACCCGCACAAAAAAAGAAAAGAAGAAGACTTGTACCCAAACCTTAGGTTCCCCCAGGCCAATGCTCTAAAAAGGAACAAATATTGGAGGATTGCTTCCAGTAGACTCTTATATACTAGGGGTGTCAACCTTACTCAACCTTCTTCTTCTTTTTTTTTGCCTAAGATCATCAGCCCAAACCATACCATGCCACTGTATTTTCAAGCTTGAACAAACCCTAATTGACTAAGATTTCGGCCGAGTAACACTGGGTTGGTCTTTATTGAATCTAATACTGACCCACATTCTTGGGTCATCTTTATTGACATAAGACCACTCGTTTTCTTTAATAGTAGTCAAAGAGACTTGGAGTTTTGAAGTCGACGAGATTGATGAACTAATGGCAATTGAAGTATCAGGGAATACATTCAGCCCTTTAAGGTTACTTGTTTAATTAGGTAAATCATTTTGTTTAAATCTAGATTAATTATATTAACATAGGATGAGTAGGGCCTCTAATCAAACCCTACCAAGACCAACTAGTTTGAAACCTTAATCCACCCTTCAAGTTGAAATATCAAGAAGGGGCTTAAGAGGGGTTTGAACAAGTTTTGGTTAACAAGGTATTACTGATACTCTTACTTACAAAAGAGAAGTGTGTAAACCTACACACACACGCTGATTCGAGTCTGGACCACCTCCAGTGGGACTCCTAAGTGGACTTACATGGCTCCCATAAGAGTGTGTGGTGAAAAACTATTAGGAGAGCATATATTGTTCTCCTAGGGATAAGTGATCCAGATTCATTTTACATTCATGCATAATACAATACTACTTATCTTTTTATAAATAAAAGAATTATCTAAAATAAGATCATATAAAAAGGAATAAAATATATAAATCCCGGAAACAAGTTTAAAATGAAATTTGAAAATGAAAAATCATCATCACTTTTATTTGGAGTAACTAATCATTATCATTAGCAAATAAAATTTGGGTAAATTATCATTATCAACTTGTGTAAGATCAAAGATAATCTTTTCCTTTTAATAAAGGTTATATTTTACCTTACCAAAAAAAAAAAAGGGTTATGTTTTACCAAAAAAAAAAACTTGTGTAAGATCAAATTATCAGAATCATTGAAAAAATATATTATATTGTATTAGAAAGATTGAGAAAAGAAAAGGACAGATTAGTTGGTCAATACGAAAATCCTTTGGATTGTGAAAATTTTGTGAAGGTTGCTTGTTCCTACAATGCAGAGAAGTCAATCCAGAATCCAAATCCAACCCTTCACAACTTTTAACTAATCTCCGTTTCATCCGTCCATCCACCCACTTCATTAGTTCTTTCAGGTCAGCAGTTCATAAATGACTTGCAAAGTGAAAGTGAAGGCCTTAGAAAACGTCAGATCAGCAGTTCATACATGACTTGCAAAATAAAAGCGTTACAAGGGATCATATAGAGCTGCTCATTACATTCTGGTTAGTGGTCTTAATTTGCTTCGTTTTTATCGTCTTTGCCCTTCTCTCCTTCCTCTTATTGCGCCGCTGCTGTTCAGAACACGGAATTCCTTCCCATCTTTCTATCTTTCTGTCTGAGTTTCATGGAAGGTTTTCGATCTAATTCATGTGCGGATGGTAGGAGTCAAATGGAAAGCTACAATGGAGGCAGACCCACTTCGGATGCTAATGGTATGCATGGTTTTAGATGTTACAGTACATCTTATGCCTTCTTCTGCACCTCAAACCCAGATGGGCAAAGAGCCCAAGTTAAAGAAAGCGAAAAGTACTGCTGGGTTCTCAAAGAATTGGAGTTTTACTGATCCTGAACTGCAGAGGAAGAAAAGGGTTGCTAGCTACAAGGTGTATTCTGTGGAGGGGAAAGCGAAGGGGTCCTTCAAAAAGAGCTTTAGATGGCTCAAGGAAAGATACACCCAAGTAGTTAATGGATGGTGGTGATTGTTGGTATTTCTCCGAGTCTGTTTCTCTTTATTATGTGTTTTGGGTTTTGTAGCTTCTGTATGTCTTGAGGATCTGAGCCTGAAATCATCAGAATGCTCGATTCAAGGGCATTTCAATTAATTATTGATGAGTTTTACTTGTTAATGAACTTCTTGCTTTGTAAATTTAGTACTGAAACTACTATGATTCTTGTAGGGATATCTACTCATTATTGTTTGTAATTCAAAGTTGTATCTACAATATGGGTATTCTTTTCGAAGCTTGTCTGTTGTTGCTTGATTTCATTGCTTGTTCCACTAAAATTGGCTACTGCGAAGTTTTGTCTCTGTATTTATTTTTTCCGGGTTGGTTTGGGGATATTTTCACTTGTCAGTCTGGAATTAGTTGTGCAGGCCAGAAATTCTCTCTAGTGGTTCTGCTTCCCTCTTATTTTGGAGGGTATTGGTTCCATATTGAATTAGTTATAATCCTTTTTAACATCATTTGTTCAACCCTCTCTACTAGAGCTGCATTTGTTTGGATTTGGCTTCTGGTAAGTCTCATGTCTCACATCTGTTCTTTGAGTTAAGTTAATCAATTCCTGCAAAAGACCCTTTTTTTGGTTGAAATTTTGTATTACACAAGCATAAGGCCAGGGTCTGGCTGGTTCTCAGCTTTTCTATAAGAAAAGTTCTAAAGGATGGGATATGATATCTTATTCTTATCTGTTAGCAGTCAATCTCTATTTTCCTTTTCACTGATACCAGTGGTGATTCATCCTGTGTTCTGTGACACTCATATTTGTTGTCCTGATTCATTGTGTGCATCCTACAGTTTGCAGATTAATTTTAGGTAGAAGGCTTGAATTATATGTATGGTTTTGATTGATGATTTTCCCGTGGTCATGCCTCAGACTAAAGAGAGATATGTTTGTTGTCACAGCCAGTAGTTTTCCTGAAGAATCTGAATTGATGAACATGTCTTCTTCACTCTTTTATAGGCATTGATGTATCTTAAGAGTTAACAGAAGAAACCCCTACATTAGATCAGATTGGAAAAGATTGGTAACTGCTTTCTAGTATATATGATGGTCAGGCTCTTATGATAAGGTTAATTACAACTCACACAGGGACAGTTCTTTACAATTCCCCCCCCCCCTCCCCCGGCCCCAAAAAAAAAAGAACCCAGAAAAAACCAGAAAGGAAAAGCTAGATAAATACAGGATAGTGGTGTAGCCTCTGTTGAATTTGTGAGATCAGTAGAGGACCAAGCAGGTTTCCTAACTAAAGGAGCTGTGTAGGAAATCCAATCCTTTACTCATAGTGTTCCAGGAGCATGATGACCATGGGGATACATCCATTTAGAAGATAATAATTGAGAATGGTTACCAATCAACCCTACTGAAGCCACTACCTAAATTCATGGATTGAGGTCATTAGATGATTTATCATACTAAAAGAGTTGGATTTCTTCTCTTTTTTGGACTAATTTATGTCAAATGG
This sequence comes from Hakea prostrata, assembly GCF_041222555.1. Classification (NCBI taxonomy): domain Eukaryota; kingdom Viridiplantae; phylum Streptophyta; class Magnoliopsida; order Proteales; family Proteaceae; genus Hakea; species Hakea prostrata. The sequence goes on along the minus strand of NC_142606.1, from coordinate 66,297,309 downwards.
AGGGAAATGATGCATTTGCCAACTCCAAGTAGCTGTCATAAGGTTAATTAGATGACAAAGCCGAGTAGGAGATTGTGGAGGGAAGCCTGCAGTTCATCCTTTCTCTCAATTTTGGATATTGGCTATTCCCACATCGAGCAGGCTTCTCTATCTTTATGCATGCACTTGCACGTAGATCATCGACTTCTGAAGGTTGGAAATATATTATTTACTTGATATGCATGCCAGACATGATCCCACCTGTTTATGTGACTATCTGATTACTGTTTTGCTGAGCATTATATTTTTTTACTTTTTTCTTCAATAGATTTCTTCTTCTTAAATGGAAAGAGCAACTTGTAAAATTTCTTTGTTTGAAGAGAGATGCTTAAATTAAGTACAGTTTGCCTCCTGTTATCTATTTTCAAAATTTGGGGCTCTGTTGTCCTGATTCCACCGGGGACAAAGGCTTGCAGTTTTTTTTGACCAAGCATTTAGTCAAAACTGGGGATGGACTCTGAGGGATGGACTCTGACAACCTCTCCATCCATGAACATTGCTTTAGTCCTGCACATTTAATGTGCAGGACCGTCATGCGGTACATTTCGGTCCGTTGGATCGAGATCTTGGTTGAAATTTCAGATCCAACAGTCCGAAATTTTGTTTGACCATCATGCGCATTAAATGTGCATGACTGAAGCTATTTTGCCATCCACGGCCTCTGCACTGAAGCTTACATTAAGGCTTGATGGCATTTTAATCTAATATCTTCTACTGCCTAAAACCCCTCTAAGCATTACTTCTTCATTTGATTTGTTTATGAAAAATGTAGATCGAAGTTATTTTGGATATTCTGATAACTATTAAAGTCTGAAAGTTTGGATCCATTTTCAACTGTTCTAGAGTTACAGAAATATGCAGTATACTTTTTTCCCTTTTTCTCTTGCTGGATTAAGTGAGAGTTGACAGTTTTAGTTTTGTTTGCTTAACTTTTACCTGAAGGGTTATTGCCCGACAAATCAATAATAGGGGTAAAGCATTTATCAAGGATTTGTAGTACCTCTAGTTAAACTGAAAATCATGAGATGGGAAGTGGTGTTCATCCATCAGTAAAAAAGTTGTGACACCGTGATTTGCTCAATACTTGTTTTCCATTTTCTCGAAGTTTTTCTAAGTTAAGGTTACTTGCTTTAGAAAGATTAAGTCATGCTATAGAGATTGGGTGCTTTGGCAGAATCTGGTAATCAAGTTATTATCAGTTCCTGTTTCAGTGAAGTTTGATTCATTACTCATATTGTGGTAATTCTGATTTGTCAAAGTTAATTGCAGGATCTGGGTTTTCGGCTAAAGCCTGAGTAAAGGTGATTGGATCTCAAGGAAATGAAATTTGGATATAGAGTCTTGATAGAAGTCCAAGTTTTAAATTAATAAATGAGTTATCCTTTTTCTTGTTTGACTCTTCTTTGATTCATCTGCAAGACCCTGATGCTCCATGTGCATCTTGTTCATGCATTGGAAAATTCAAATATTGTAATCTGTACATACTGATTATTCCGTACTGCAGAATATATATATATACATATAATGAATCTGATTATATAGGGCAATGTTTATCTTCTGGTATCAAGTGAATTTGAACCCTACTTTTAATAACTTAGAAACCCAGTTTGACCAAATCAAGCAGCTAACTTGGTGATGCGATTTGTTGTGGTTCTATATTCCAGCTTGGTGTCAAATGAAACATGTATTCTATGAAACAAGCTCAGATGATGTGGAATTTCTAGGGTTCTACAAAAATGTGAGATTTCACATGGAGAACCTGAACTGAAGGAACTGAAGGTGAGTTTCTATGTGATTTCAGTTCAGTAACAAAAAGTCTGAAAAAAAGAAGTTAAGTTTTCCAGATTATGGGCCTTGGGAATAATGGCAATGTCAGAGAGGTGGGTGGTTGGTTGATTGTTACATTACGGTGGCAAGGAAGGATCCAATGAAGCATCATTTTGGAGAGGTGTTTGCTTTAAAAAGGTGTTGGCCCTGAACAGATTGAAATGGTTGGGTTGCAATTGCAGGCAACATGGTGGAGTGGAGTGGGTCTTTTTGGTTGTCTGGTGGTTCACAGGCACTCCTACATGGCTACATTAGTGGCGTTCTGTCTGGGCAGGTTTCACGGAATGCTGGGCTGCCTGATGCCTCACTCTGCAATGCGTCGTTAGTGGTCTTTTATTATTAATGATAATCATTCTCTTATTCACAAATCCAAATCTAACAACACAATGTATTAAATATATATATCCAAAAAATAATTTTGGTAGAGGACTTCATAGATTTTAAATGTAACTATTTGTCTACCAATGTGATACTGCTCTGGTTCAATTTGATCCCGAATTACATCGATCATTGAATCATTAATGGTCTATCTCAAGATTTAAAGTATCGATATTGAGTATTGTATTGATTAGGTGATTTTAAAAGACGTACTGTCTGTATCAAGTATTTTATTGTACTGACTAATGTATTTTAGTGCACAATAAAGAGATGGATCGATTGTATCCAATATAGATACATATGAACTAGTATGGTAACGTGGGATCTTTTAAACCTTGGTACTCTATCTTCACGATCTAATTCTGCCAAAAAACAAAAAGCTTCATAGCCTGAAAATGGAGGCATTATATTATTCAAGAGTTGGGGTTGTTTCTTTTCAAGGAAGTGAAGTACGAGTCCGGATCTGCACCCCGTAAGGGAAGCGCTCTCTGCTCCCCGACGGGTTTTCCACCACAAAAACATGTGGGACCCACAGGGATTGGTGATTTTTGTTAATATTTTATAATTTTTACCCTGTGGGCCCCACATGTTTTTGGAGAAATGTAGCTTTATATTAAAATTTTAAAAAATCAAGGGTTTACAGACGATAGTATTTTTTTCCATTAGCATCATTCCTAATAAGACAGGAAAGAGCTTTAGGGAGATAAAGGGGGGTGAAGGTGGAATTCTTGGGTGGATTGCGAGAATCCAGCCTAGGAAGTCCACACAAGAGTTCACTTCATGCACAATATATTCAAAAGAACATGCAATAAAGTCCCTAGCCAGCTCAAGAATTTGTTGCACAAGATCAACCTCATGCCATGGAACCTGATAAATCTTCTGTATCATCTTAATAGCTGACTCAGAATCGGATCGTATTTGGACTCTGTTGTGCCCCAAATTGCGAGCTTTTAGCAGGCCAACAACAATTGCTTTAAGCTCAACATGAAGGATGTTAAGGGCCCCACATGTTTTTGTGGTGGAAAACCCGTTGGGGAGCGGGGGCGCTCCCTTGGGCGGGGACCCGGACTCGTGAAGTACACGCTAGCTCTGACCGGATCTTCTCCCCGTCCCGGGGAACAGGGCTTCGACCACAAAAACCAATGGGTCCCACTGGTGAAAAAGTCTTTTTTTTTTAAATTTTTTTCAAAAAGTGTTTTTCCTGGTGGGCCCCTCCTCTTTACATCACACATCTGTAGTATTAAATTCTATAATATCTCTTCCCATACAGATCATCTTCCTCTATAGCAGCAAGAACTACTGGAGGAAAAGAAGGATGAAAATGATTCTCTTGTGTGCACTGTAAATATCGAGCCGGGAAAATTTGCATAATCATTAAGCGTGCTCTTTAACATGGTGATTAAAGGTACAACATTGACAACCATTGCACGGTCTTGAATGTTGCTCACCAACTCACTTACATGCCAAGGAATCCGATACACCACTTTGATCATCTGAAATGTTGTCTTGAAGTCCAATCTCTACTAGATGGGTTGTAGATCCAACATTTTCGCCTTCCTGAACCCTGCATCAATTGCCAATTTGCCATTAGTTCAGGAAGCACATATCGTGGGTTGGAATTTTATCATAAATAAATTATCCATTTTCCTCTGAATGAAGGATATATGTTTATCAGTCACATCCAAAGTTTTAGATTAAATTTAAAAAAAAAAAAAAATCTATCTTTTAAATCTTACCTCAACCTTTGGATGTGACTGATGGACATTTGTCATTCCATCTAAAGTGACATGAGTAGTCTATTTCTTTGTCAAAAATAGACATGATAAAATTGCATCATTGGCTCGTTGCTCGCCCTATCCATGATTGCAAACGCCTACTTCCCATTGTTGTCCCTTCCTATCGCATTGTATCTTCCTACTCCCCACCAATTGCCATTCATCCCGTTTAGCCAATGTCTACCCTTCTATGGCTTGAGCCACCTTAAGACCTCTGCAACAACTATGAATCAACCTATAGTTTCCATCTATTGAAGAAACCATAGGTTTGTGGTATAGTAACCCCACACCACCATGAACCACCTCCTTGTGTCATTAATTTCTCGATCAACACTTTTTGAGTTGTCCCAAACTCCCACCTCTAACGCTTTTCAAGATAGATCTTAGTCCAGTATTATATTGTAGCATCATGCACTATCCATAAAAAAATGTGCCCATATCCCTTAAATGATTTTTTTGGGTATTTTTTGAGAGGTACAAGGGCACTCCTTACATAGAAAAAGTCATGGGATACCATATAAACCATGAGAGTTAAACTCATGATCTCTTCACTAAAATGTATCAATGTTAAGAATGGTACTTATATGACTCACATACATACTTTTTAACCAAACGTCTGAACCAAAATTTAAAAATTTTGAGACAGCCCAACCAACCCTACATGATAACCGAAAAAAAATAATATTTTTCACATGAAATATGTTAAGAGAATCTTTCTTCCAAAAACAAAATATTCCTTCTCGTACGTCCACTTTCCAGTTTGCCCACACGAAAGTCCTCAAATCCAGGGTCAGGGGATGGAAAATGAAAATGGAACAAACGTTGGGCAAGACATGCGGGCCCCATTAAACCAATAGTAATTTAAAAAGAAGGAACAACAGCAGAGAAGCCAAATTGGAGATCTTGCAGAGACGAACGAACCATTATCAATCGACGTGCTCCAGTAGCTATAAATTACCTTTCAGAAGGAATTGCAAGGATTGCTCAGAATTGATCTTGAAGCAGAGAGAGTTGAAGAGTCATGTGGGAATCCATCTGTCTAACCTTAGCGGCTACCGCTGGTAATAACATTGGCAAAGTGTTGCAGAAGAAAGGAACTGTCATCCTTCCTCCACTCTCCCTCAAGTTTAAGGTTTCTCTTTTTCTCTTCATTCCATTTCAGTCTTTGGGTTGTTCATGAAATATTGTAGCAATTCCTTCTATAGATTTTCTATATATTTTTTTCCCCCTATAGTTATTAATGATTGGTGCATTCAAATCTCAAGGCTTTACGTTAATTCCTTCATTTTGCACAAACTTATGGGCATTTTTTGCTCTGATTTGTTTCAAAACAACAATTTAAGTGTGTAAATGATCATTGATTTTTGTATTTCAGGTAGTCAGGGCATATGCATTCAACAAGACTTGGGTTATTGGTTTTGTTATGGATATATTTGGAGCTCTGTTAATGTTGAAGGCGCTATCTCAATCTCCGGTATGTCTAGTTGATATGATTCTATTAAATATCCATTATGATTTGGTTTTATCATCTTCTAATGCTTATGGAATCACCCTTTTTTTTGGCTGTCTGATACCCACAATCATATCTTTCGTGTATACATTTTGTTACAAAGTAGATAATGAATAACTGGGGGTAATGAAAAGATAATAAAAGTTTCTTCTGTTTCTAACCGGGGGAGAGAAAATAAACGACAAAGAGGGACATTTATGAGAAGAAAAATGTGGTCTGATATGTGTTACTTCATGTGTAGGACACAGGTTTGTCAAGTCAGTGGAAATTAGGAGCTCGTCAGTTCATTAGTAGTAGAAATGGTCAAATTTAAGGGCTTGGTTATACTCGACAAGTTACAACATGTTCATCTGTTGCATGAAACTGACAGCTTTTCCAGTGATAAACTTAGACCATGCTACAGAAAATGAATTTGATTGTTATTAGTATCAACCTTAAGCTGTCTGCTTCGGTTAATGCCCATTGGAACAAAGTTAACGACAGGGCTTACCAAGCCCTAGTTCAACATTAGTCTGTTTGTTGAGCATCCTACTGATTCTTGGAACTTTAGTATCAATTCAAAGGACTGAGATTGAGGATCAGATCAGTCCTCAGCAACCCCAATCCAGTTCAGCATGGATTGGTCCTAGCCGAACTGTGTTTGTGATCGCCATAAACCAAATGCTGGTTGGTTGATGCCAATAAAATTGTTTCTAGCAGTGAGGTAATGGAATGGACGAAGACTCTGGGTGCCCGAGTGCTGAAGTTAGAAAAGATTAAAAAAGTGGTGTGTATTCAGATGGAATATGCAATTAGGTCACAATTCTAAGGACATGAACAGAAATTGATGACTATCAATTGAAATGGTGGTTTTCATGAGGTGAGAGGAGTTTCATGGATGGTCTAGAGAACCTGAAATATCCCATAAACCCAACTTGAAGATTATATAATTGATGGTGAAGAGGGTTCTTATGCTTTAATTCCCTTCAAGATCTGTTTAGTCAAATACTAGGGTCAGAAAACTTGAACTACCCATTTTTTATTTTTTTATTTATTATTATTATTATTTTAATTTGTTTCTGGTGGTTTGGGTTGGAGGATGGTTTGCCGGTCAGTGGTGGTCTGGGAACCTTCCCAATTTGTTCCCTAATAGCCCATCTTTAGATATTACTGGTGGGACGCTCCATTCGTGGCTACTGGATCCTGGTCGCTGCCCGGTCTCCGTATGGCATTGTCTTAACTAATGGGGCGGGCCCGCCCTGGCCCCCTCTGTTCGCTCCTGTGTGCCCTTTAGTCTAATCTTCTATTGTAATGAAAGGACCTATTTATAGCTTGGTTAAAGATATATAATGAATAGGAACTTCTTAAAACTGAAAATATAAACTAATAACTTATAACTAGTGACAATATAATCTCATGGAAAATAGAGTAACTAGTGACAATATAATCTCAGCGAAAATAGAGACGATCGAGAATTAGAAAATACTAAGCTTTAGAATTCAGCCACATGCATAAATATCCAAAATAGATACCAAAGTAAGCTTCTAAATGTTTCTAAAATAAAATCCTCATGTAATTTGATCTCGTGCCCCATAGATCTTTAAGGAATACTTCTACAAAGCCAAATATGGGGCTGTGACTCTGTTTATGTGAAAGTGTTTTGGTAATTTTTTGTTCTTTACCCATGCTTCTATGTGGTGGTATGACTTGTTATGCGATGCTCCATTGAACCAACAAAAACCCACCATGTCATTAGACCAGACTGCCCCTTCCAGCATTTGCATCCCACAACTTTGCTTTGCTGGTTGAGGGCTTGTTTCCATGGGTACATATGGGCTTATGAGCTACATCAAATCCTCAATATTTTCTCCTACTTTCTGCCTAGTATGACAAGTTCTGCAGTGTCTAAGTTCAATTTTCTTGAATGTATTAACTGTTAAATTTGGCATGCTGTTAAATGTTGGGTTTGATATCTACAATTCTACATTATACTATCTTTTAAACTTCAATTCATAATTTTTCTTTACATGATCTTCGAATATTTGAGAATTAAATTTAAATTATGGTTGATTATATAGTTGGCTATTGCACCCTGGTGACCTCAACTAGTGTACATTTGACAGGTATCTATAATACAACCGGTGTCTGGCTGTGGTCTGGCTATACTTTCCATTTTCTCCCATTTTTATCTAAAGGAGGTCATGAATATTGTTGACTGGGTGGGGATTGCTTTTGCAGGTGTTGGCACAATAGGTAATGTAAGTTGATTTTTTTAGTTTTAATTATTCCTTAACCTGAAATAATGGCCCAATTTGATCTTTTATTTCTCCCTTAGTTCTGTTTCTCTCTTTCTCTCTGTGACATGCTCATCTTGTATGAAGGATGTTGTTGAGGATAAGGTCATCCTAGTGCTGTAGTTTTGATCAGGCTAGACACCTCCCTTATAAGATCCTTAGCAAGCCCAAACCCAAACCCAAAACATCAACAGAAAAGCCAATCTTCTCAGGTGATGAAACAGACTGGACTGAAATAGATAAAAGAACAGGGTTTCCCTAGGTGACTAAATCTGAGAACACTGATGTGGAGCAGCCAAAATCATTTATATAAAATGATATCAGGCTGGATGCTGATTTTCTAACTTAAATCAGAGAACAAACTCAACCTAGTGAAGCAATTGCTGGATGAATTAAAACAGTACCTTGTTAGCAGAAACCAGAAAATGGGAAACAGAGAATTAGAACTAATCCCTCTGTCAAGCCTGATGCAATGACTGACTGATACAACAGAACTGCAGAAATCAAACTCAGTAATTCTTGAACCATATAGAAGCCAATGGCTTCTACATGGTTATGTAGCTAACTAAATTCAGAATCTTAGACTGAAATCAAATCCTTTTGCTAATTACAAAACATAATTGAATAGGGAAACATAGTCCTAATAGGAAAACGTAAGTTGCTAGCTAAGCCCTTAGCTTGGATACAGACTTAATCCATGAAGTGGCTGGAATTAGTCCCAATTGAGCTAGGGCTGGCCTGGCCTTTCTTCCTGAGGAAGTATGTCATGTACTTATGCTCTGCGTCATATTTACTGTTTGGAAGACTATTTCTGTTATCTATTCTGTCATAGGGTGGATAAAGTGGAGAGCTACATCCAGGGTCTTGTGTGATCAACAAATTCCTCTAAAGCTCAAAGTAAAATTATATAGGGTAGTCATACCACTAGCTGTCAATACGGCGCAGATTGTTGGGCTGTTAAGAAGTATCATATAGATAAACTCAATGTATCAAAAATGAGAATGCTGGATGAGTGGCAAAACTAGAAAAGACAAGGTGAAGAAAAATCATATTAGAGCTGGTCTTGAGTGGCTCCAATAAATGATAAGCTACGAGATCATTGATTGAGCCATTGAGGTGGCACAACCACATTCAATGGAAGCCTTTTAGTGCCCCCGGGTGGGTTCCCCAGACTGAAGGAATTAGAAGAACTAGCAGACCTAAGATATTCTTAGGAGAAGGTGGGTTAATCCTCCACCCCCCAGCGAATTATTTATTTCCACCCCCATGGGTGGATGCTTGACAGGTCTTTTTAAATTCATTCCTGTTTTGACAAATATGGGTATAATCCCTTAACAATGGAGCCACTATGGAGTGGACGAGATCTCCCATGTTGTTGGATTTATTCCTCTCCATATGGGTGGAGGATGTGGTCTCGGGAGAAGTGGTGAGGAAGGTAGGCTTTGTATCTAGCGTGGCCTTAAATAGAGCAGATTGGAAGGATCCATGTAGCAGACCCCATTTAGTTGGGACAAGGTTTGTTGTTGTTGTATGTTTTTGAAAGGTGGACCGTACATAAAATGCTGTTTTTGTTATGTTCTACTTTGTGTTGTGCACTATAGTTTTCTGGAGTACAACAAAAAATCTAAACTGCTTTGTAGCAGTATCATATGTAGCTGTCTTCCTTTGCTATCTGAATAACACTGACTTTGGCTGGTCTCTATTGGTTAATGTGCAGAATCATATCTACTTGTTGCTATTCTCCTTTACTATGTGGCAACTGATTAGAAAATGCAGCTTGACTAGTTTCTATTGATTTGATGAAGATTTCCAGCCCCTCCACTTCCCAACCCCATCCTCCACCCCTCCCCCAAACAAAAAAAAAACAAAAATAAAATAAAAGCATGTCTGAATATGGGGGGTGCAACTCTTTGCAGGAGTAGGTGTTGGAGGGGAGGAGCAAAAGGCTTCAGCCATATCTATCTTTCATCTACCTTTGCTGGTTTTCATTGTTGTCATCTTGTTTGTAGGTATCTTATCCTCAGCACTGTATGATCTTTGTATTATTCATTATTTATCTTAATTCTTCTGTCTTTATGAGAACTTCACACACTTTTGTTGCCCCCTACTTTTTAGATCTCAGTAAAAAAACACAGAATTCTTTCTGGTTGTGGTAGTTGTTTTCTTTTGACAAAATGAGTGCCTATAATTATTCATACTTTTGGATAATTTTGTAACATCCAACATAGTGAAGTCAGGGACATATGGAACACTTCTTAGATCTAAGCATGTGCAAGAATTTCAAGGATACTGATAAAAGAAGGAAAAGTAGTTCCTCTGAATGCATGATATGGATTTATTGAAAAATCATTATAATCATTTTGTGCTTTCAATTCATTCATTGTGTGAGAGCCACTTAGAATTGTGAAGGTTCATTGATTAAAAAAAAAAATAAATGACTCTCTCTCTCTCTCTCTCTCTCTCTCTCTCTCTCTCTCTCTCTCTCTCTCTCTCTCTCTCTTTTTTGGTCTTTTCTTCTTTAAGGTTTGCAGAAGAGTTAATGTTTGTTTATACTGTCAAATTGTATATGCTTTAGACATTTTTTAAACCTTCCTATATTGTTTTATTTCTAGAGGATGTGTTTTCAATAAATGTTTTTTTGTAATTGAGAATGAAACAATTATTAAAAGAGGGAAAATAAACATGCAACAACACAACTAGGTTTTAGATGCACTATATTTGGCTTATATATTTCCATGCTCTCTATTGTTATATAATCAACGACCTTGTTCCAAGGCTGACTCTCAACAAAAGTCTGAGCAGCTAAAGAGACTGACAAAAGAGCATACCAAGAGCACAAGGCTCCTACTGCTATGGGGTCTAGGAAGGGTCATAACATACATAGTCCCTTGTTTAACAAACAGGCTGTTTCTAGAATCGAACCTACGATCAGTTAGTCATAATGACCAACTACAAGGACTACTATCCTAAAAATGTAATGAACTTGTAACAATTGTGGATCGCTTTCTATCTTTGTCTCCCCACTGAAAATTTCTCAATATCCAAGACCATGGAACAAAATTCCCTCGAACCTTGCAAAATTTCCACCGAAATTTCCCATTTTGAGAACCTCAAAACGAAAAACTAGGGGACAGAAACAAAATCCCAAGTTTCGATCAAAACCGTCGAAATTTGGTCGAAACTTGTCAAAACCTCGGTTCAATCCAGCTAGACCAGCTATTTCATAAGAAAAAAAATTCTCAAATTTTGTGGGAAACATGGGAAATTTTGTGGAAACTTGGGAAATTTCGTGGAAATCTGGGAAATTTCGTGGAAACCTGGGAAATTCCGTGGAACCTGGGACTTTTTCCTACAAGTTTAGTAGCATTCCCATATTTTCAATTTTTTTGTTTCTTTCATGTTTCCCCAAATACCCCCTCCATTAGGACTTCCCGATCCAAATTGCGTAGTCCCTTAGACTAATTATCTTAGGCATGTTGATAACCAGACTTATAAAGTTACAGTTGTCGATTACCTTGACAACCATAGGCATAAAATGTCATAGGATGTCTATGTTCGTTGGTTGGAGGAGAGGATGTTACAAGCATAGTACTACTTGGCTCATAGGATGGATCCACCGAGGCACTCCTCTTGGCACTGAGTTGTACTTTCCTTTTATTGTTAGTTACTTTGTATTTGATGTATTGAAGTTAGAAATTATATATTGATGTTATATACTTAAATAGATAAGTTTATAGTGTACTACTCGAACAACTCTACGTTGGTGTTATGTACATTAAATGACATATCTACATTGATTTTTTTAGCAAAATACAGCCAATGTGTTCTTTATACTCTAATTAGCTTAAATGCAGAGTCCTACCCTAAAATACTCTCTAAAACCTGTCAAAACTTCATGTCGAAACTTGCACAAAAAAGTCCTAAGTTTCCTTGAAATTTCCCAATTTCCCACCTAGGTTTCCCATTTTCACCTAGTAGAAACTTGAGCTTCCCTCGAATTTTTTTCTATGTCCAGGACCATAAGACCGTAGATGGGAGCAACAACTTTACAGATTCCTCCTCACTTGTAGAGAAACAGATAAAAACATGACAAATTTAGTTGACACTCATACAATGCTTGTGGACCTCTCTTATACCAAACCAAACATTCCTGGGCTGCTTCTAAAAGTCTATTGATTTTAATGCTCACAAGAATGAGGGATGGGCAATTGTGTGGTTGGTGTGAGAAATTTTGAGTGGTTTCAATTATATGATAAACTATTTCATGGATTTTTCTTCTTCACTCTACCCTCTTCAGTTGCAAATTCCTTGGACTTCCAGTGATGATTATTTTGTGTCCACTTGTTCATTGACCTTCTCAATGGTATGTTGGTTGTAAATCCATTGGGTATATCTGGTAGCAGGGGGCTTGGAGCCAGTACACCATCTTCATCTTTATTGACATCTGATATCTCTAGTGGTTTCAAGAATCGATACTAAAAGATTTGCAGAAGCTAGCACTGAAAACCAAGAAGCAGACCTGAATTTGGAAATTACCCAGATTTTGACGGAGGTCAGAACATGAGAATAATTTATTAAATCAGAAGCAAAATGTATCTCTAACCAGAAACAGTAGACAAGAATCATAGAAATCTAAAATCTCACAACAGGTCAGACTTGAATGTTAGAAAAATTGATAGCAGAGTATATACTCATTGGTTAAAGGATGAACTTTGGGTTGGTTGGCCCACTTACAAGACTTTTGGCCTATATATACATGTAAGTGGGCCTCCCAAACCAAATTTCAGCCCTAACCGATGAACATACTTTGTGATATGTATATACGTATATGCCCACCTAAAATTTCAACATTTTTTCTTCATTTTTTCGAATGAATGGGATATAGTTGCTTTACAACTAGAAGCTGATGCAATCATTTGGAATATAGGTCTTTCTTAATGGATGGCTTCATGTGTACAAACGTCAACGAAGAGAACAGGAGATGGTAACTTTTTCTTGCTTTTGGAATAAGAATTTGAGAATAAATAGCAATCTTACGCTAACCATTTGTTACTTTCTTCCAAATTCCCTATTTCTTGCAGACGCATTCTGAAGTTGTTGAGGAGATTATTTATGGGATGGAATCGGGCATCTTATTTGGGTGTGGCAACATTTTCCCTTGTGTTCATACTTCTCTTAGATGGTTCATGCTTTTCAAGATTTCACTTGTCAGTTTCTTATTCGTTATGCATTAACCATAACAGTACTAGTATTCAAAGAAGCGAAGTTAGCCTTTGATTTTTTGGCACCCCTTGATTGTTCAATGATTTGAACAAGTTAAGCTATCAAAATAGATATTTTTGAATTCAAACAAAACCTAAAAAGATGGTCTGAACTATCTCATTCCTCTGCATGAGAAGCAAGTTCTGTATTTAGAAGTTAGAAATTATCTCAATTTATTTGATTATTAAAAGTCCTTAACTCCATAGTTCTTGGGATTTATGCGGCACAGCACAGCTGTTGGATGCCTTCCTGGGCACTGAGCTCCTTGGGACAAGCCAAATTCTAGTAAGGTTCATGTGGAGGTTAATTGTAGCCTATTGTATTTTGGACCTGAGATGGAAAAGGTAGATATACATTGTACTGCATCAATCTGAACTTCTGTCAGCATTTATTTATTTTATTTTCTGATGATCATTGATCTTGGTTTTGGATACTAAAAATGGTTCTTATACTTCAAAAACAAAAATTTTCTTTGACCTTTGTAAAATAATCTTCTTCCTTGTCATTTTCATAGTTCTAAGGAAAGTTAAAGACCTTATCAACCACTGGGCAGTGCAAGCTTATTTTGGGATTTAAGATTATGCCCGAACGTATATACTGTTGTCAAATCCTTTGCATGTTCAGGAGGCTTTAACCTTCTTTAAGAAGTGCATCACCTCTATTTATTCAAAATTCATCTTGTAGCCATTTCCTCTATGTATGGAACTTGTTATATCATTAGTGTTTGCACAGAAGGCAGCAAAGTCGAGACTACAAGCATTACTTCCCTTCTCTCTCTCTGACAATTCAAACTTTGATATGATGCCACTGGTGGGTACAGTAGTTAGTGTGTTTTTGTCTTCTACTGGATGCACTTAAAGTAGGTGATGATGAAGTTTTACATTCTGGCTTCAGTTTAAACTAAAGTGTTGGTGAATTTGTTGTGATTCAGTCAAAAAGATGGGAAGATCAGAAAAGCTCTAGGTTGTTCTTCTTTGACATCTTGTTCTATTCGTCTCTCAAATTTGAAAAAACAAAAAAAAAAGTATCATGAAATGTTAAATGAGTTATCGAACTTCCAATCTAGGATAATGCTGGTGGTTAGAAGAAGCATTAATTGCAGTGAACTGTCTGAAGATAAGTGGCATGAAATCAATCATTTGATTTTATGTTCTTATCTGGTGCACTTTCTTACTTAGGTGCCTGGGTTTTTCATATTTCAAAAGATGATGACATCTAAAGTCTTAACTGCAGGATGGCTTCTGTAATATCAAAGATGGGATTCGTATTTTTAGAGCAAGGATTCTCGAAGATTATGGTTCCTTTGTGCCTTTGTATCAGTATCTCCTGTAGCGGTACAGGATTTGTTTTCCAGGTACTATCTTCTGTTGGGAAGTGTGTAACTTGTGTCCTGTGTTTTTCTTTATTTACTTTGCAAAAGCATTATTGACTTAAAAAATTGGAAGCAAGGACACTCTTGAGGTTAAACCCTGGAGATTAAGAATATGGATAATAGATCTTATAGATGCTCATCATTATTCCAGCTGGCTTCTGTTATCCAGGAGGCTTTGAAAAGCTCTCTGAGTATTGGAATTGATTCTCGAAGAGTGGTCAATCTGAATCAGGATTAAACAAAGCCAATCCACTGATGTCAATCCATTACTGTTACTCTGTTAGTATCAGCAGGATTTGATGTACCAGTCAATATCTACTCCATAGTGTTAAATACTTGGTCTTTGCATTTGTACTTAATTTTCTTATCTGGAGATGGATGTCATGTTTCATTAATTGCTGAGTTCCACTGAAATTGTAATTGCATTTATGCCTTGTAAACAGACTCGAGGTTTAAAACATGGGAGAGCAATTGTTGTGTCTACATGTGCTGCTGTGGCATCAATTGTGACTGGTGTACTTGCTGGTATGCTTGTTCTGGGTGAACAATTGCCTTCTGTGCCAGCTGCTCGTCGTGTGCTCTTAGTAGGATGGTACCTTGATGATTTTTCATGTCTCCTCCTTCCAATGAATATTTCTAGTTTTTCAAGCTTTGATTTCGCTGGACTCATTTTGCTGCAGGGTACTTATTGTTGTTGGAGTTATTCTTCTCGTGAGCTCAACACGGCTGGTGCGACATCTTCCACAACCATTGAGGCATTCTCCAAGGAGCAATACCGAAAGGAGTAATAGCCTTAGACAATCAGGGTCAGTCCGCATCAAGGATTCAAGTCCAAGTGCTGTCATCCAGACAGCGACATTGCAAAATTTACTAAGTTCTTCAAAAGAGAAGGCCTAAATGGAGGTGATAAAATCAAAGTCGTCCTGGTTCTCTATGTTCTGGCAGTTCTTAAGTGAGCTGATTTGCTATGGCAGTTCACTTCAGTAGGTTCGTCGAAGGCAAACTTTTATAATCATTTCTTCAATTTTAACTCTATTTTACTGTTTGTTGCAATTCAATACCATTGTTTCTTAGATTTTTTCATAGAATGTATCATTACTGCTGAATTTATCACAAAATCATTTGATAACATGGGTGCTGAGCAAAATCTACAGAGACTTTCATGATTATGTAACGTGAGATCCAGTTGATATTATGTAGAACAGCTTAACCACTGGAAAGAATTTTTCCCCCCTGGGTTCAAGCACTGGATGTATATTTGTCCCCAAAATATTCCATCTCCATTGTTAATGCTGTGTTGATTGCTATTGTTGTCTGAAAGTATGGGAGGGCTTTTAGGTAAGGAAAACTTCCTTCGTTTGTGTCTTTGATTAATGGAGGAAAAATCGTCTAGAGAGATGAAGTTCTCATGTCCAGGGTAGTTTGGAAGTATCTGTTTCTTCCCCATCTTGAGCACAGCTTACAGAAGTGGAAGCTTGTACTGCACCAAGAATCTTACCATGCATCCTCACCATCCTTGTGCATTTCACATTTTTTTGTATGTTCCTTTTGTCTCACTTTCGTCTTCTCTTGATCTTCATACTAAATGGCACCACTATGAAGAAGCTTCTTTTCCCACCCAAGTGTTTCTCGAAAAGAAATCGAAGAGAATGCAATCTGGTGAAGCCTTCATTATTCAACATGGTATGGTTGGACTGGTAGTCTCTGAAGTTGAGAAGAGGAGATTCAAATTGATTGGTTTGAAGCTGTCTGTGTAGTATCCATGAGTCCACATCTAAACAAAACCAATCACTAATGTAGTGTCGACATTTGTCAATCGGAATACTTGTTTTTCAGCATAAACTCTTGACAAAATTGAAACTGTGGACCAACCTCTACATTACTTGGTCTGTGAAGTATGTTCCAGGCCACTTTGACTTACAGTAGATTGTTCACAATGACTGATCTGCATTGGCTTCTTGAAAATTCAGCTACTGGATTGTGGAAACATCTCCACCACATGCTGGAAGATTATGCTCATAAAATCTTCACCCATTATGAGTGGCTACAGTCTATATGACCAGAAGGCAATGAAGATTACTAAATGGAAGATTAAAATCTTCATACATTATGAGTGGCTGAAGCCTATATGACTAGAGAGTTGTGTCTCTACACACCAGCCTTAGTGATGTAAACCAATAATCAATAATAGTATGTGGGGGCTTCTGTAAATTTCAATTGCCAATACAAATGGAGTCCACTAACATAAATTCTTATAATAATAGTATGTGGAGGATCCTGTAAAGTTCAATTGCCAATACAAATGGAGTCCACTAACATAAATTCTTATACACAGATGGAAAAGAAAGAATCACATCAAAAAAGTGATGGAAGATGACCCATCAAGAAGAATGTCATGGTGAATTTGGTGGCTTTGAATAACCTGCCAACTGTTCCATCTGCCAGCTGTCATGTGGAGCAATATGTTTGTGGATTGGTATATATTGCTGCAAGTTATACAGCAAAATAATCAAAATTAAAATGCATAACTGAGATGAAATTACTTCTGATTAGAAATATAGTAGCTAGGTCAGTTAAATCACCTCCATTTTTACTAGTAATTCTTTTGCATTTGGAGCTGATATCACTATATGCTGAGCAGCTGGTTTAATGAAACCTTCCCGAACGCCGGTTTCAAACAGTGCAAGCAAAGAATTGTAGTAGCCATCAACATTTAGTAAGCCAATCTGAACATGCATATCACCAAGTCAGATAAGTTTTATCATCCTTAACATCCCCTCCCAACCCAATACAAAATGTTCTTGATACAAAAGATTGGAGCCCTACTGGTTTCTTGTGAATTCCGAGCTGTGACCATGTTATCATCTCCAGCAGCTCTTCCATGGTTCCATATCCCCCTAAATTAGTTCAATATATTATCAAGAAATTTCAGAAAAGACATACAAATGTATTTAGAAGAACTACATTTTTTTTCTTCTAATAGTTCCAAGGAGATCAAGCTGCAGTTAACCAAAACATTTACTTTTCAGATAACAAGAACTCTTCAGTTACCTACCAGGAAGAGCAATGAAGGCATCTGCTTGTCGGGCCATTTCGGCTTTACGCTCGTGCATGTCTGAAACAGTTTTCACTTCACCCACTGATTCTCCAGATATCTGTCAAGGACTTGATAAAATCAAATCAAAATTACTACCTAAAAACTATCTCAATTAGTCAGTGAAAGTTTCTCGTTGCTTCGAAGATGTGGACCCTTCTCTTAAACATATGGATCACTTAAATTTAATAAATAAAACTATGAGCATAGACATACCATTGCTGCCATACAGATCAGCTTTTTTAATGCCTGATTTCCAAAATGTAACTTAGACCAAAATCTTAAAAGAATATACATATCAAGAAGCTCTATGGGTTTTGCTTTCTCGTTTTCAAAGTAGTAAAAGAGCCTCACAATGCAGTATTCAGTTCTAATGAACTTGACAACAGTGAAGACTTGCTTCAGAAGAATTAACTAGATCCCTTTAAGAGTCTACAGAGGCTTCCAAGGAAATATGGCAGTTTAACAAACAGATACCGATATACCAAACAGGTGACAATTAGGGAGGCATAACATAAGATTACAAATACCTCATGCGGCATGAGTGGTGTTGGAATGACCCTACAAAGAAATGTTGAAAACCACAAAGGATTTTATATCTCAGGAGCAGAAAACCATTGATTGAATTACTGATTGATTAATTCATTGACTTACCCAAGAACATGGCAACCTCCATCAAAAACTCTCCGAGAAATCAAACCCATCAACCCAACACTGCCTCCTCCATACACCAAATCTAGCTTCCTATTCACCTGTCATCCATGCCCATAAAATTCAACAAAAACCCTAAAAATATTACAATCCAAAATGGAATGAACTGATAGGATCAAACCGATCTTAACAACTATTTTCTAAAGCCCAACGGGCTCATTCAATGAACAGAGAAGAAGAAAATAAAACAGAGGAGATACCCATCTCTCAGGTCCTCAAAATCAATCAGCAATGGATAAACAATACATGAAGTGGGGAAGGAAACAGAAAACTAATCGAGGAAACATATAAAATGTCAAATAAGAAGAATGGAAAAACACAAGAGAGATCAACCAGTTCGTTTCCTAATTCAAGAGCAGCATCACTAAAGACTTTCTTGTTGCCAGAGTTGCTGCCGCAGAAGACACAGACCCTCTTGAACTTGCTTTGTGTATTGCCCTCCATTGACAGAATTTGAAAAGCTGTCATTCAAAGACAACCGTTATACACAGAAATCATCAAAAGAAGTAGAGAATAGAGTAGAAGCAGAACACGAAGACAACCCTCAGTGCTTCGAAGAAGACTTGTATCACAAAATGGAATCTCCCAATTATATTTTGCAGATGAAAAGGAAACACGAGCCGCCCCACTTCAGCACTTCCTTTCTTATCCAAGTCTCTCTGTCGGCTTCACTATTTAAAAATGAAATTAAAATTAAAAAAACGAAACCCTACAACCTCTTTTGGATTGATCTTCTTGTATCCGAATGGGGTTGGTAAGCTCTCTTTTCAATCCTTCAATCCCTTATTTGAGTAATCTGGAAACAGGGACAGACCAAGTAATTTCCCTTTCACTTGGGTTTGTATTTATCTTTCTATTCCTCTCTTCCGCTGCATCAGAGATCTGCAACAAAACAGTTCACCGCAATGCAGGCCAGTTCGGTTTTTCGATCTTTTATACTATATCTGTAATGATTTTCTCTCTATGCCCGATTGGAATTGAGCCTAGTTTGATTTCCCCGATTTACTGCAATCTTCGACAACAATTTCTTTGATGACTTTCTCTCCTTTCCCGATTGGGAACCCAAAAAAGCAGAGTGTTAATGCCCAAACCACGAGCTCAGGCGAAAAATTCCATCATTAACTGCAAGGAATTTTAAAATTGGAAATGGTATAGTGGAAGCCGCAAGCTTGTAGGGGCTTGTGCTTGTGATGAGTATAAATTATGTCCGATGACCAACCGGGTCGAGCCACCAATGGACCAGGAACAACTGGCTCTGGTCAGCTCAATGGTTGGACCGGCGATGAGCCTGGCATGGAGGATAAGAAACCGAATCCCTCTCCCAAGGGAAACATGGGATGAATATGGAGAGTCCTACTCCGTATGGAAATCCTACTAAGATCATGTCTTAAGGGAGTCGGAACCAAACAAGGAAAGAGATCTACCTCAAATGGGTAAGGGAGATCTTAGAGCTTCTCATAGGAAAACCAATATTATACCTACATCTAATGGACAAGGAAGAAGCCGGCCTATTTGATCCGACAATCACCACACAAGTACACAAGCCCAAGTTAATTCGAACTTTTTGAGTGAGTTTTTCTGCATAGGCTCTAATTATTCCCAGAGTCTCTCGAGTGTTGTGTTGTTACTAACTTAATTGTTGGAGGTAGCTTCCCGACCATCTAAGGTTGTCCTATGCCTAATTCCTAATTCCGTTTTGCAAGTTGTCAGGTTTCCTGACAGTTTAGCGGAATCCAGATGCATAGCTTGGCTATTAAATCTAAAGATTTTGAGAAAGCAATTGTTGTCCAATCCCCTTACAAAATCAAGATGCTAATTTGTTTATCGAATGGAAAAAGGCATCACTCACCTAATTGTCTATGGGACCAGTTCATTCACAGCAAATTCAGACCACTTTCTAATATCATCAAGTTTGCATACATCACATTCAATACCAACCATCTTTGCATTTTTCATATTTATCATAGATGCACCATCCCCAGTAAGCATGCATTTCTTCAGGTTCTCTTCAAGGTTAGAGACTGTTGTTTGTAGCGACTCATCCAAAGTACGAACGAGAAACTATGAATTGCAATTATGCTAAGAATCATGTCAATTACAGCACCTACAAAAACCATGGGAAAATGTCACGAATTACCTGTGTAATTCGTTTACTAAATTGGGGATATGAGAATAGAGTGAGAGATAGAGAAGAAGAGGGACGAGAAGGTTGAGAATTTAACAATTTCGATCCTTTTTCTATTCTCCAGCATGCCTTATATAGCACGGTTGCCTTACAGATCATTACACTTGTCTATGACAGACTACATATGACTAATTTTAAGTATAGTAATCCTACAGGTAAGTGGGCTGCTTGTGGACCCTTGTAGATCTTAATGGGCTTAGCCCATTTCCCTGGGTATTCATGACAGAAAATCAACTCCTATGGGAAAATCGCAATATATTGAATCATCCTTAGGCCTTAGCTCCCAATTATTGTATATTTGTACATAGCCGCCAGCACATACAAAAACCCTAAAAAAATCCCCAAATAGATTATTAAACTTCAATAACAAGAAGTAAATGCAGTAGATATTAAGGAGCATAACAGAGGCAAGTGATTTTATTTAGCTTATTTGATCAAATCCATTTGAAAATTATCCATCATACAGAGTGTTATAAATTATGCTAAACAAGGTTCATACTTGAGTGCACTTAATATCTAAATGGACATTACAAGCTTTTCACAGTCTAGCTACCATTAAATTCTGTAATTTAAGTGGTAAATAGAGTATTATCATGCTCTACTTTTATTAAGAAAGAAAGAAAAAGATTTACCTGTAATCTGAATGGTGAGTACAGTATTAACTCTATTTTGTAACATGTCCACAGTTTCCACGCCAAGATAAGGATATGTTGCTAGTGAGATGATCACATCAAAAGGCAATTTTGGTGAAGTTAAATCTCAAGGATACGAAAAGAATTAGACTGGGTCATTGAGATTGCATGCATGCCTACATTTATGAGGTAAAAAAAAACATTGATTTCTTGGTGAATAACCTTGATGCAAATCGATCGCAATGAACTTTAGGAATGAGAGGGCACCAATCCAAACTAATTCACTAGTGGCAGATGCCATTGCTCTGTACTCTACTTCTACGCTAGAACGAGCGACAACATTTTGTTTTTTACCTCTCCAAGAGACTAAATTTTCTCCTACGAATACTCAAAAGCTAGTAGTTGATCTTCGATCAGTAGGATTGCCAGCCCAATCTACATCAGCATATCCTTCAATGTTTGTGTATCCATTCTTCTTTAAGCAAATGCCCCTTCCTGGAGAAGACTTCAGATAACGTAATATATGATTAACCAATTCCATGTGCCCTTTGGTAGGATTATGCACAAACTAACTTACATAGCTCACTGCATATGCAATGTCGGGTCCTGTAATGGTCAAATAAATCAATTTTTCAATCAACCTTTGAAAACAATTATTATCTTGCAATTTGTCAGTTTCTTTCAACAAGTCAATAACATATTTCCTTTGAGAGATTAATAATCCTTGCAACTTCAATTCCAAGAAAGTATTGAAGTTGTCTTAAGTCCTTGATGTCAAAAGTCTTCTTTAAATATTCTTTGAGGGTATTGATTCCTTGATGATCATCTCCAGTAATTACAATGTCATCCATGTATACCAAAATTATTGTTGTGCCAGTAGAGACTTTCTTCACAAACATGAAGGAATCTGATCCACTTCTTGTGAATCCAAAACTAATAAGAGTTGTACTTAACTTTTCATATATGCTCGTGGTGATTGCTTTAGGCTGTATATTGCTTTCTTCAATTTACAAGCAAGTCCATCTTGTTTTTCTAATGGGTGGCATGTCACTTCCACCCAGCCAGTATTCTATCTTGGCATACCCGGAATGTGATCCACAGCCCGAGTATCAAGGATCGAGCGGTCATGCCTCCCACATACACGATAACATAATCACGAACAGTATAATCAATGTTTTAAGCAAGTAATAACTAGATCAAAATGGATGAAAAAAGATAATCAAATCAAAGTGCAGAAAATTATAAGGTATCAAGTACATATAAAGGTAATTCTCAGAAGAGAGAGAGAGAGAGAGAGAGAGAGTGATTAGAAGTCACTTCCTCTCAAAAGCAGCGGAAAGTAGTTAATTAGTTAAGTAACAATCCCAATGTCAAAGAGTAAATCCATAAAAGTTAATACAACATGGCCAAATTCCAGAATGACAGAAAAGGGCCTAAGCTAGGGTCTCCTTCATCTTGTATAGGGTGTCCTCGTATGTGTACACAAAAGAAACCAAGCACGGCCTCTCCCAAAACAAGGTCGCACTGACCCTAGTACGGAGGGTAATCACCCTCAGCACCCTCGGCACCTTCACCATAATCTTCGTAATAACCAGGACCTTTACCGTAGTATGAGGGATCCTGTGCCGCCTCATAGTAGGAGCCATCAATGTCTTCGATAACTGCAGATAAGTCTAACAAAACGATTGCACAAAAGGAAATGAGTTCAAAGAACTCAGCAAGGCGAGTCGTTCCACAATACACAAATCATACGATACAAGTCACAATATGATGCAAGATGATATGAGACAATGATGCAATATGATTCTAACTTTGAGTATGCTAGTCTCTAAGGTAGACATGCTTTAAGCCATAGCACCATATTTCTTTGGGTCGTCAGTCACTCCCCCTCAACCCATTCCGTATCTTGGGTCTGTCGTGGTAGTTGGGTAAAGTCCTCTCAAACCATGGTAGGGGATTCGGTCACCACTCTCTCACATCACCATTTGGTATAAGTATTGGCGCATGTCAGGGTAAAGCCTAGCCCAATGCAAGTCATCTACTCAGTCATATCAACTCAGATCCAGATACGTCCATTCCTCGCCCCGGGCGATCCTTTTCGGTATCCTTCACACTAGAGTCAACGTAATCCCGGATTACGGACTCATAAACCCTATTGGTCAACCACAAATAGTAAACGGGAAGCTCTCACGTCCTCTCACGGGTTGGTTACCGATCTTGAGGGCCCGTGAGCCCAAGTCTAACTATTTGCAACCCTACCAATAAATGGCCCCTAACAGGTATCCATAACATGATCTATTTCCTCTCACAAGGTGGTTACCGGCCTTGAGCGCCCATCAAATCACACTATCACCACGGGTTGTTCGATCTCAATACCCTTCCGATTCGGGTCTGATACAACAAGGATAGTCCTAGCCATACATCTAGACAATCCTATGTATGTCATCCAATGATTCAAGAAAGCGTAGGTGGACACCTTCGGAGAACATCCCATACTATTCCCTCCGATGTCCAAGGACAGAAGTGTCAGTAGGACACTTCCCAATCCCAAGTCATACTTAGTCATTCACAAGCTCAATCTCATCATATCATACATGATCAATAATTCATCATATAAACAAAGGCATAATATAACATAATCAATCATATCTGTAATCATAAAGCATGATATTCCAAATGACATGTAAGATAACATTACTGATATAAAGTGCATACAACAATCATTCATGGCTAAGGAATACACTAGTGAAGTATATCTACTAAATTTCCAAAGTAGAAGTAGATTCGCATAATCAGCGTACTTGGGGTAACAACCGTCCTTACCTTAATCGAGTCGGAAATAATACCAAGAATAGCCCAAAAGTCAGTGTTTGCAACCTAGACAACATATAAACAACATTAGAGAAGAAAACAATTGAATCGGAAGTCAAACGAAGCAAATCGGCCAAGGACGAGTTGCTGTCACATCTTGGTCGACTGTCAGTCGACTAGAGCAAACAGTAACGGGCAGAATGGAGATTTGGAATCAATTAAGGGAGTGATAAGAACTAATTTAGAATCATGAATCAATAGTAATTCAAACCTAGTATACATTTACACAATAGTTTGAATTGAGGAATAGGTTGAAATGAAAGAAATCATGGAATTGTAATGTAAGTAATCATAATCATAGCAAGAATGAAGTGAGATTGATGGAAATGAAAGGGGAAGCTCATGGCCAAGTGTTTGCAAGGTTGCAGCACTTCAGCCATTGTCCTAAGATAGAAATTAATAGGAGATTGAGTAGATTAGAAAGAGAATAAGAGAAACCATACCTTGAAGTGATGATTGAGATGGAAAGCCAATGATTGGAGCCAATAATCTTCACAAACACTAAGAGATGGCCTAGGGAATGTCACTCCTCGTTCTCTGGAGTGCCAATGATTAGGGTAGACCTTCATTCACGAGTTCCAAAAAGGTAGGGTCAATATGGTCAAGATTTTTATGAATTTTCGAAATTAACAGCTGCTGGTCGACTGGCGGGTCGATTGGTCAGTCGACCAAGCAGTCGACCAAGGCTGACAGCAAACTTAGAGCATGGATTTGGAAGGCTAGACTGATCCGAATTGAGTTGGGTTTTCTCCTACAAGTCAATCAACAATTCTAGTTTCAAGAAATACCTTCGGATTGAGCATGGGAGTTCAATAGGTGCTTCAACTAATCCAATCTTCTTCGATGCGTAGATTTTCACTAAACACTGACAATGTGTTCAAGTAAGGGGTAACACTGTCAATGTCCATAGGTTCTGGATCAAACACCGAATCTTCAACTATGAGGGTCCACAAGTCTCTTCTACCTCCACTTCGGGTCTTCGAACCTACAACAGTACAAAATCCAGGCCGAGTCAGGGTTAGGATAAGGCTGGATTTTACATGGCCTGGAGGAATTTCCATATGAACTTCTTCTTGTAAGTCTCCTTGTAAAAAGGCATTTTTTTACATCCATTTGCAAAAGTGGTCATCCATGATTAACGGCAACTGACATCAATATTCTTATAGTATTCATTTTAACTACAGGAGCAAATGTCTCTCTATAATCAACTCCATATGTTTGAGTATATCCTTTGGCAACAAACTTTGCCTTATACCTTCTAGAGTCCCATCACTCTTGAATTTGGTCTTGCAGATCCAACGACATCCGACTAGATGTTTGCCACTTGGGAGTTGCACTATATCTCATGTTTTATTTTTGTAAAGAGCTTCTAGTTCCTCATTCATAACCTTCACCCATTTAGGTGAATTCTTAGTTTCAATAAAATTGGTTGGCTCCTCGTGGTCTTCAATGGCTGAAAGATATGCAAAATATTGAGGGGAGATATTATTATAACTTATATGAGATTGGATTAGGAACTTAGCTATATGATAAGTGGTAAACTTGCGCAATCTCACTGAAGGCTAAGAGACCCGAGTAGATCTGCGAATTGGTAATTGTGCTATAGTTTCAACTGTATCATTTCCTGCAATAGATACATTTGTAGTTGCTTCACCATGTAGATTCGCATCAGTATCTTCAGTGACATTACCTATAACAATGCTACCTTCAGTGGTGTCGCCCATAACGTTGTCTTCATTAGCATCACCCCTTACAGACATGTTGTCAGGTATACTTGATAACGAGACAGGAGCAAATTCACTATAATCTAGCTCCCCTTGAGTTTGATTCCTGCTACAAAAGAACATCTAAGTTTCATCAAAAGACACATCTCGTAAAATAAAAAGTTTACCAATAGATGGGTCAAAGAACTTGTAACCCTTTTTAGTAGAGGAGTATCCCAAAAACACACATTTGCAAGCACGAAGATCAAGTTTATCACCACCCTGGTCATGAACACAATACAACCAAAAACTCGAAGATGAGACATCATGATAGGACGACCATATAGAACCTCTAAGGGTATCTTAAAGTTCAAAATTGTACTGGGGAGACAATTTATTAATTAACAACTCGTGCTGACAGCATCTGACCAATAAATCTTGGGAAGATTCCCATGAAATAATAAAGATCGAGTCACCTCAAGTATATGCCCTTTTTTGGCTCAGCAATCCCATTTTGTTGAGGAGTGCCTGCACATGAAGTTTGATGTAAGATTCCCAAACTTTTGAAATATGATTAAAAGGGCATATTGGTGTATTCTGTCCCATTATCTGTTCGCAAAACTTTAATGCGAGTCTGATATAAGTCAAAACCATATGACAAAATTCCTGAAACATCTGTAACACTTCATTATTGGAAGACAATACATACAACCATGTAGCCCAAGATTTATCATCAACAAATGAAACAAAATATTTCAATCTATCTCTAGAGTCTATAGGAGAATGCCAAACATCAAAATGCACTAGATCAAATAATGCATTTGAAACATGAGTACTATGTGGAAACGACAATCTGTGTTGCTTGGAAAAATGGCAGGCATCACAACTAGTAGAATTAAAAAATAAATCAAGATTTAAAGATCGTAAAACCCTATCAGAAGGATGACCCATATGCCAATGCCAGAGTTGAGATTTCTAATGATTACTCATAGAAGTCAATGCGCTAGTTGTAGGATCTAACATATATAGTCCATTTTGCAATCTACCTTCACCAATCATTGTCCCTGTTAAACTGTCTTGGAACACTACATTGTCCTTTGAAAAGATCACATTACAATTTAAACTCCGAATAATTTTACTAACTGATAATAAATTCACAGATAATGATGTCACAAATAATGCATCAATCTTGGTTGAAAATAGGTTCAATGTCCCTTGACCTTGGATTGGGATAGTAGTATCATTAGCAACAGTATTAGGAGGATAAGATTGTAACTTATCAATGCTCAAATCAGATAAAAGAGTGGTAGATCGACACATATTGTCGATTGCACCCGAATCTACTATAAATGAGTTCTGAAAAGTAGAGAGAGCAAGTGTAGTACCATGAGACTTAATGAAGTTTTGCAGTAAAGATATAACTTTTCCAAGAAAGTGTTGTATTGCTAAGGAACTTGCCATGGGAAGATCTCCCTACAAACCCATAATATCATATACCAATGGAGCAAAATCTCCTCGATCCGATACTTTCACTGAGTCTGGAGCACCCAAAAGCCTTAACCCCATACAGAACACCTTCACACAAAATCTTGTGGAAACCACTTGTACGGTACTGTTTCACACCTTCACACAAAATCCTGTGGAAACAACTTGTATGGTACTGATTCGTCGATATAAAAAAAAATGTATCTTCCCTTTTTTGTCTTTTCTCTAACCAAACTTATGCTCTTTTTTTTTTTTCTTTTTCCTTCTTTTTTGATTTCACGCACCCAACAACAAACCTTCTCAACATTTCAATTTTTTTTTTAATCAATCAAGGTAATCATTGCAAAACAACTTCACCCAAAAACTTCAACCAAACACGAAGTAAACTATTTCACGAACAGAACACTTCCCTCCGTGGCCTTTTCTTTTAATTATTAAAACAGTTTTTGAATCTTGTAGAGGTAGCAGCAATGGCGACCAATCTATATGCCAATTGATTTCACAGGTCTCAGGTTCGATATCGATGCTAATACCAGCTCAAGCCCACGCCTCCGAAGAGTCCAAGATGCTAATAATTCAATACTTCTCCTAAAGAGCAATGGCAAAGCAGCAAAGGTCCGTCTTCTTCCTCTTATCAGCTCTGGTGATGATAGTGGTAGTGGCAATCACAGCATTGCAAAGCGTGTCGTGGAATACCAAGTAATCAACAACGCCACCGGAATAGTCGAGGAACCCGGTTTTTTTTACAAAATTGGCGTTGATTATAGCAAACAAACTCCCACCGATTTCATCTTCTTCTTTTTTTCACACCGATCGATCAAACAAAGAAAAAAAGATAAAATTAAATAAACAAATAATAAACTTCAGGATTCTAACTCTAAAATTGTACCTTTGATCAATTCGTCGAAGTCTTTCTTGTTCTCTTGACTAGATCTTAGCACAAACGACGATCCACCGAACCTTGCTCTGATACCATGTTGAATTTATCATAAACATTCACACAAAAACTCAATAATTAACGTAGTTAGGCATTCATTGTGAAGCTTACATCCACGGCAAGAAAATCGGAATCAACTTACTTCTGGGGTGAGGTTTCATTATCTTTAAATAGAAAAGAGTAAGAGTTCTACAAGAAGTTAAATTCTAATATTACTCCCCCTCTTTGCTAGTCTCCTTATAAAGTTGGGAGACTAGC
This sequence comes from Hakea prostrata, assembly GCF_041222555.1. Lineage (NCBI taxonomy): Eukaryota > Viridiplantae > Streptophyta > Magnoliopsida > Proteales > Proteaceae > Hakea > Hakea prostrata. The sequence goes on along the minus strand of NC_142606.1, from coordinate 66,268,997 downwards.
AAATGTATAAGGAGACTAGCAAGTTCTTTCCCACCCACCCTCCATACCTATTTTTTTGAGTGTGAAGCACAGGTTACATGCTAACATGTGGTTACATTCATAACAGTGTCTGATGCGCACTGCCATTGTTCATCCCATTATAGTAATCTGCAAGGGGTGACTGATCAATCTGGGGAAGAGGGGATTAAGGAAGGAAGGGAAGGGCATTTTTCCAGTTTCCAGTAGAGAGAAGCTGCAGATTTACCCACGAACAAGATTGGGAAGATTCCTGCATCCATGAACACGTACCTTCTGCAAGATTACTAAGTTTGAGGGATCTTGTAATCTTTTCAAGGACCAGCATTGCTCAATGTGCAAAGTCTTCAAGCTTTTCAATCTTCCAGCACCACGAATCTGAGCTAGGTTGTTGCACTTTATTATTTCCAATTCATGCAAGGATTGATCACAGCCCTCAAGGTGCTCAATCTCCCTTAATATTCAGCAGTCATAAATTTTTAGTTGTCTCAGCCATTTTAAATCCCTCAAGTATGGTATTTTCCCGAGTGACGTGCAACTCGCTATCTCCAACCCCTCAAGAGAATACATGCCTTCACCTTCAAAATTGGATAACTTGTTAAGACAACGGATCTTTAAATAGATTAGATTTTTGTAGCACCTTAGTTTTGGTAATTTTTCTAGTGAATAGCACCTCGAAATACTCAACTTCTCCAAAGACTCCAATTTATCATTAGCACCTTCAATCTCTTTCAATCTCGAACAAGAATCAATATTTATTGTCTTTAAGTGTCTCCACCCTCCTTCGACTAATAGCTTCACTAGTGAACCACAATTCCAAACGTAAAGGCTTACCAAACTAGAGGGAAAGCCAAACGTCATGCTTTGAAGTGTATCGGAGGTAATGACTTTTAAGGTGATCAAACTTGGGGGGAAATTAAGGACATCTGAAAGTGTCGAACACTCAAAAAAAATAAACACTAGTCAAACTTGCTGGAAAACGTGGGGAGATGTTAAGGTTGCCACTTAATCGCAGTATGGTCAAGGAGGTCATGTGATCCAAAAAATCATCAGGTAAGTTTTTCAAAGGACATTGAGGTAGAATGAATGTCTTAAGAGATGCCAATTGACCACCTTTAATTGGGAGATCCACTAGACTCCCGCAATCTTTCATATCTAATGTGACCAAGTTCCTGAGATGACCAATAGATTTGTGGACCCTTTTCAGACCATGACACTTTTTCAAACTCAATACCTCCAAAAGTCGATTTCCTGAAAAGTCAGGAGTACTACGTAGATTCTCCCAATAGTCCAACTTTAGAACTTTGAGATTTTCTTGCCATCTGCAAAATAATTGAAGAAGAAAATTTTAAAAAAAATTCCTCAACAAAATGCTTGCAAATTAACAAATTAAATAGAAGAGAGAGAGACCTTGATGTAATTCCAAACCCTCCACTATTCAGTCATCTCACTACCCAATAGATCAAGAACAACTAGTTGTTTTGGACAAAAGTTGGTTAGCGCAAATAGTCCATGGTGTCTTCTCCACCTAAGCAATCCCAGTATTGTACTAGGTTTGTTATAGTCATTTCTCCAATTAAGCCATCTCAGTTTTGAGAAAGAATTTCTGCATTTACCCAAGATGTTTGCATTATCAATTCGGAGTAACCTTAATTTTGTCATAGCATCAAAACCTTCACTCTTAAATTCATATTCGGACTCAATAGAGAGTCCTACACACTTATTTGTTCCCTACAAAAGAAAATGAATATCAATTAACCAACAAAATTAAAGTTTTCCTAACAAACCAAAAAAAAAGACCTCAAATAACTAATTTGCAAAATTGGCATTAAAAAAAAAAAAGAATAACAATGTATGCACCGAATACATACTTTTATGTTCACGAGTACATCCAAGACTTCCTCTTTAGACCATATTCAGCTACGTTTCTCCGATTCTGTACTCTCTTGACGAACAATCTCTCTCCCAAGATCTCATAGTACATCATGCATCCTTAGCTTATCATCTTCATTAATTGTTATCAAAGACTTCGTACAAAGAACATCAAGTCCTGTCTAAGGGAAAAACCCACAACTTTCCCATATATAACACGCAATATCTTTTGTCATTCCGATAAAAAAGCAAGCAATATCCAGAAACATTTGTTGCTCTTGTTGCCCTAATCCATTGTAACTTATTTTCAGTCTTTGCATAACATCATAATGGGGAACTTTTTGCAACTTTTTCAACACTTCTTCCCATAATGGTTTGTTCTTTGAAAATAAAGATGCACTTTTAACTTGAAGAGCCAAGGGAAGCCCATCTATAACTTTTATAATTGCTTTTGAGAGATCCAAATAATCTTTTTGAGGTTGCTCCCTTTTACAGGCATGCCAACTAAATAGTTGAAGAGAGCGCCCATGATCGAATAATTGAGGCTTGTATATTTTAGTTCTATCAACTTCAGCCAAGTTCAAAATGTTCTCATCTCTAGTTGTAATTATGACCCTACTTCCTTGACCAAGGCAACTTGATCTATCAGCCAAAGCATCTATTTGTTCTTTACTATCAACATGATCATCAAGAACAAATCGAATCTTTTCCTTCGAAACTCTTTCTTCTTTCATTTTTTTTAATATATGAGGATCTCTAATGCCTATTGAGTCTTCTTTGAAAATATCATTTAGGAGTTGCTTTTGCAGAGACACTAAACCCCCAAATTGTGTTGCTTGTTCTCTAACATTTGAAAGAAAACAATGCTTATGGAAGGTTAAAAAGATGTCATTATAGACAGCCTTGGCAAGAGTCATCTTCCCAATACCACTAAAACCACAAATTCACACAAATTGAACATCCCTAGACCCAATATCTAATAACAATAATAGATCATTTACTTTGGAGTCCATGTCAATGCAGACACTCAGCCAAGCGAGTTCTATCAACCAATTCTATTAGAGCCCTTTTGACAAATAATTCAACTAACTCTGCTTGATCCCTATAATTATTTCATATAAAAATAAAACCACAAGACAACCAAGGGGATGAAATTATCCAGTAAAGAGAAGAGCAAACAAATTGAAGATTTTTATGAAATAAAAATTAATAAAATTCTAACTGCTATAGAATAAAGAAATATAAATAATGAGACTAACTTAAGAAAAATCTTGAGGGATTGAGACTTACTTAGAGTCGTCAAGAATTTCTCCTTTCAAGTTCCCTACCACTCTCATAGCTTCCTTCCAACTCTTCACTTTATGGGGCTCAAACTTCTTTTGGTGTTCTAGGAATGCATTCTTAAAAGTTCCAGTCTGATTCCAAACATCCGATGGGTCAACGTGGAAGAATATGGGCAGGATTATTTGATTGTTGGATCTGTGGCATTCAACTATCTGAGCAAGTTCCTGAAGGCCCCATTTGCTATCCGCATAACCTTTAGAGAAGATAGGGATCGAGATCTTGGAACCATTGATGGCTTTCTAGAGGGTTGGACCAGTTGCTTCTCCTATCCACATTTTTGGACTATCAAATAAAGCATTGATTCCTCTATCCTTCAAAGTTTTGTATAGAAAGCCAGTAAAGTTTTTGCTAGTATCTTCGCCTCTAAAGCTGATAAAGACATCGTAAATAGAAGAAGATACAGTTTTGGAGCGAGTAGAAGAAGAAGCCAGATCTTGTGTGGCCATGACATTCGAAGTTAAAAGGGACTTGTACTAGCAAAGTAGCAAAGAAGATAAGATGCTCAAATAGCTTTGTATCCTCTGTAGAAACTCACTCTCTATCTTGGTTTATAAATCCATCTTCATCGAAAGTATCACAGATTTTATACACACCAATTTTTAATAGTAAAATTATCATCAAGTTCTTCATTTATTTAACAAAGCAACTGATTAATTAATTCACAGGGGTTGGAAAATCTAATCATCAGATCTTGTTTGTTAGTCATCTAGAACCCAGATGTGTGAATTTATTGAACGACGAGTAATTTCTTATTTTCAATGCAGAGGCTATGTATTCACATTTTCCATAGCCCACTTGAATTTTTGAAAACATTGATACCTAGTAATCATGGATGAATTGCAAAAATCAATATATAAACCCTTATATTGACATTTTTAATAGCCTACTTGAATTTTAAAAATATTCTGACCGTGTAATCATGGTTCTCAGTTCTTACATGGAGTTGAGAAAGTCAATAAGCCCCTGCTTTGTATTAAAATCTTGATATGATATACAACTTGCAGAGTTTGAATGGTTCGCTGTTTCCATAATAGTGCCAAACGATTTTCTTAGTGAACTGGAATCAACCAATTTTATTCTTTTCTTTTGTAGCTTTTTTTTATTTTTTTTCTTTGTCAGGAATAATATTTATTTATTAATATTTAATTCTCTAGGTATTTTAGATTTTAGATTATTAAAAGGTAAGGCCCAAGAAAAGAAGGGGGAAGGGAAATTAACATAAAAGAACACATCCTGTGATTTAGCGACTGTTTTAGCGAAGACATCATCAATGAAATTAGCTTTGCGAAATATATGACGAAATTGACAGTTAGAGAAGGTGTCGACAAGATGAAAACTATTTTGTACTTTTCAAGAGCAGTGACCTTTCAAGGAGGATGAGTTTGTGAAGTTAAAAATGTCGTAAGAGCTTGATTGTCTGTTTCCAAAATGATGTGTGAGAAATGAAGTTGTTGTGCACACTGGAGAGTCATACAAACTGCAAGTGCTTCAGCTACCAGAGGAACCTATGACCTTGACCTTGCCCAAAAGAAAAAAAGAACCTGATGGTCCTAAGTTTGAGCTAAACCACCTATGTCAGAGAGGCAACGATCAGCATAAGAAAAGCCATCCACATTGATCTTCAACCATCTTGCTTGAGGCGGTTCCTAACGAATCAGACATTGTGTTTTTGAAGGTTTTGATGTGAGGGGTGGAGGAAGAAACTCAAAGCAATTTTCTTTATATGTATTGAGTAGCATCATGTAGTCAGAATGGCTGGGAACTACCACTCCAGGAAGTATGGACTCCAGGAAGTATGGAGGTTCCAAAGTGCCCAAAGAGAAATGAGAACTTGATAAGCCTAAAACATTTGTGCCGAAATAAAGATTGACCAAAATCTGGCTTAACTGAATGTGCATGGGTTGGTTGGTATTCCACTTTGGTAATCGCAGTTGCTCCCAGATGCAACCCATGCTAGGACAAAGTATGAAAAGATGTTGCACTGGCGAAGAAGTTGATCTGCAGAATTGACAATTATTTGGTATGTGACAACCATGCTCAGCCAAAAGATCGGCAGTGGGCAGCTTATCCTAGAAGGCTTTCCAAAGGAAATGCAGTGTACGTGGAGGGAGAGGAAGATGCCAAAGCTTTATCAATTAAAGTCAGGCATTCGTAGAAGGGTGTGTATGGGAGGGACGGTGAGGTTGCAGACCAAGCTTACTATGAAAATCCTTGTAAATGTGTATTTCCAAATGTACCTATCATCACAAGAGTGAAGAGGGATGGGGATGCTAAGGATTTTGTGAGCGATGTTCGATGTCACTAGTTGTGTACTTTCTCACGATCCCATTATGCTGAGTTATGATTTATGAATTCGGCTATGCGAATAGAAGAATGACCAGCTGGGTAACATCCACGATCCAAAGGTTGGTCGAGGACCCAGTTAAATACCCATGAGCTAGCTTGCCTCCCATTCCGATTTGAAGGAAAAGTCCTTGTTGTAAGAGATCTTGATTATGCTTGAATGATTTCAAGCCCCATGAAGATGTAGGAGAAGCGGTGACCTGGAGGAAAGAGCTATGGTGAAAATATTTATTCTTCATAATGCGACCCCATAAAGTATCATCTAGAGAGAGGAGTTCACATGCCTTCCAAGACAAAAGAGCTAGGTTAAAGGCTTCTAGGTTTTTAAGGTTGAGGCCTCTTTGTCGAACAGGCCAAGTAAGAGTCTTCCAGGAGAGCGTATGAATATGTGTCTTGTCTCCACTGGATCAATAAAAGTCCCTAGTTAGTTTTTCCAAAGTTTGAAGAGCTAAGGTAGGAAGCTTGAAACAAGACATAAAATGGGTCGGCATAGCTGTTACTGTGGACTAGATAAGTACAGTTGTCCCTTCCGAAGACAAAAGTTTCGCTTGCAAGGATTGTAGTTGATTATTGACATGTGAAAAAAGCAGTTCACAGTGTTTCTTCTTTAATTTCCCATGGTAAAGCGGGATGCCCAAATAGATGTCCAATGTAGAAGTGGGAGCAATATTAAAATGTGTAGATAGTCCTCTTTTCGTACAAGCTAATGTGTTGGGGCTATAATGAGGTCTAGTTTTGTGTGTATTCAACTGTTGGCCCAAGAAGTGGCAATATTGAGCTATAACAGCATGAAATGTTGGCCTCTGAGGGAGTGGCCTGGCCAAAGAGTATTAAATTGTCCTCAAAAGCCAGATGAGAAAAGGGTTTCGCCTTCTCGAGATAGTTTAATACCTTTTAGCTTGTGATTGCGCAAAGCTAGCTATCTCCATATGTGACATAAGAATTTCAGCACTCAAGACAAACAGGTACGGAGATAGAAGATCACCTTGTCACAATCCTCGAGAAGATGCAAAGTATGAAAATGGGGCTCCATTGAGTAGAATTGAGAACTGTGGAGTTGTAAGGCATTGCATCATCCGGTTGATCCATCTCTCTGGGAATCCATAATGTCGTAGAGCCGAGGTAATGAAGAACCACTCCAATCTGTCATAGGCTTTGCTCATGTCAAGTTTGACTGCCATAATACCTTGTTTGCGCCTCTTATGTGAATGGACTTTGTGCATGAACTCATGTGCGATGAGGATATTGTCCTGAATGTGTCTTCCCCTAATGAACCCATATTTTTGAAAGGAGACTAAGTGTGGGAGGATAGATTTCAACCGAGTGATCAGTATTTTTGAAATAATCTTATAAGTCATATTGCAGAGGCTAATAAAGTGATAGTCATTTACTGTCTAAGGAGAGTCCACTTTCGGAGTAAGTGAAATGAAAGTATGGTTAACAGAAGGATTAACGTTTATGTGTCAAAGAACTCTTTAACCATATGAAAGATGTCCTGTCGAATAGCATGCCGAGAGTGTTGATAGAAAATCCCTGGAAACCCATCAGGACCTGGGACTTGAGACCATTAGAACTAGAAATTGCCCATGTGATTTCCTCCTCTATCAATAGCTGAAGTAGAAGAAAGCGGTCTTCCTCTATTACACAGGCATCGACAACTAAAAAGTAATGATCAACAAGAGGGGTAGGATTTGAAGTATTGATACGCCGAAAGTGGTCTAGAAAAGCTTGAGAAATCTGATCCTGATCTATCAAGGTTAATCCTTGATGTTGCAGTGATCTTATGCGATTTCTAGATCGTCTTTTGAAAGTAAAAATACGAAAAATTTTGGTGTTATGATCACAATGTTGTATTATTTTTAATATAATAAAATAATAAACGTTTCATTTAAAATTGGATTTATAGTGCGGAAACTTTCCTTTGTTTATTTTAGAAAGTGTGTTATCTAGTCCCATCATTGGTTAATCCGTGATGTTGGAATCCAGCTAATTTCTAGGTACTACCTATTAACTTTGATTTAATATCAAAAGAAATCCAATGCGTGTTAGGATCACAACTTGATTTCCAAAGGATCCGAGACTTGGCGTGGGCTGTTTAGGCGTTTTTGGCGCTTTTAATTTCTAAACTTAAAGTCTATGGCAATGTTGAGTTGATCCATAAGGGTCATCTTGATGGTTGCACTGAATCCATTAGATGTGTGCGCCGAACGATCCACGGCTCGGATTCATGAACGTTGGCATTTGTGTCCCTTTGGAGGTGAAACCATCTCACAAATTCATGAAATCTAGAGGATCTCAATGCTTATAAATCCTCTCTAGTTTCTCAAAAACGGATAAGAAAATCCGAAGTTTTCCATTCGGGTTTGAGGCTTCTTTGTAATCCGGAGGATATTTCATCCCTACTATAAAAATGTTAAACATTTTTGTATTCACAAAAATTCTAGATGAATCCACAAATTTCATCCATATCTCGTGTCACGATTAACACAAACAGTTTAATTTTTGTAATTATCACAACATGATTTCCAAAGAATCCGAGACTTCTGAACCCACTTTAGGTGTTGTTAATTTTTAAACTTAAAAGTATATAAGTTGATTGATTAAAGCTATTTTTTCTTTTTTTTAATATTTCTTCCCCTTTCCCTTTCTCACTTTTCATAGGAATCAATTAATTAGGTTTTTGTATTTTTTACTTTTCCTTTTCCCCTTTTTTATAGAAATTTTATTTTAATTTCTTTTTATATTTTCCTTTGCAAACCAAACAAGGAAGGAGATCTGCCACGAATGGGAAAAGAGGATACAAGAGCTTCCCATAGGAAGCCCAATACTATACCTAGATCCAATGGAAAAGGAAGAAGCTAGTCTATTTGATCCGATCCCTGGTAATTTGAACTTTTTTTTTTTTTCTTTTCAGAGGCTCTACTTAGTCCCAGAGTCTATCGAGTGTTGTTTTGTTATGGACATAATCGTCTAAGGTGGCTTCCCGACCATCCAAGGTCAACCCACGCCTAACACCGTGTTGCAAGTTGCCAAGGTTCCTAGCGGTTGAGATGAATTCAAACAAATTAGCTTGGCTCTTATGTCTAAAGATTTTCATAACGAAATCATTGTGCAATCCCCTTACCATCAGCCAGTACAAGAAACTCTTCCAACAAAATATCCAAGGAGATTGTGTGCCCACAATTAGAGCTAAAATCTGCCTCGTTGCAGTCTAAGAACTTAATCGACTTCAATTTCTAAGACAAAACCGGTGTATCCAACAACTAGCCTTCCATGCCTAAATTGAGTTTACTTTCAAGAGCTACAACTTGCATGGCTCCACAAAGGGGAGAGTATGGAGTTGGAGATGGAGATGGGGTAAATGTTAGGGTTAATACAAAATTGGGGGGGGCTTTTTTTGAAATAAATGTTGTTCATGGGTTTGTAGTTGGGAGTCCGAAGTAGAGGGTTGTGATCAATTCATAGTTCACACCTCTCCACTTGGTAGGTTGCATACTGATCATGAGCATGATAACTTACCCTAACTCCCTAAAATCTAATGAGCCTAAAACCTTGGCGAGGCAAGCCTAGCCTATAATTTACTAGTCTCAATTGACTCTTACTCTTGCACCACAAGAGAATTTAAAACGCACTTCAAGATAATCGGTAAAAAGCATGAATACCCCAAAAAGTTTATCGAATTGGTAAAACACTTAATTGATTATAAATGACGAATATATCCTTAATTGTACTATTCTATATCTTATTAGTTAAAATGACAAATAGAAGAAGACAACATAAATCATGGAGGAAGAAAAAAATGATATTTAAGATTCTATTTAACTAAAGGCAACACGATAAAATCACAAGAAATTAAGAACAACTTAAGAATTAGGAAATTATCTAATCATGACCAGGGGCATAGCTATCCCACGGCCAAGGGGCAAATCCTCCCCCCCCCCCCCCCACCCCTCGATTTCTTAAAATTTCCTTAAGGAAGCCCACTTTGGCCCTCTTTATATGCGTGAAATACCAGCATTTGACTCTCTTCCCTTGTGATTTTATTATTTGGCCACCCAATATTGGATTCATTGCCCAAACCTTAACAATGATTTAAAATTTAAACTATTATGCAAATTTAAGAGACATTTTGAGATATCATTGCCAAATTGACATAGTTTTTAAATGTATGTGTCTTTCACTAATTACTTTGGGGTGTCCTTGAAATCCCCCTCCTCCCCCCCCCCCTTCAAGCAAAAAAAAAAAAAATTGGCTTGTACCCTATTTCGCTATCATAGTAGAGTTTGAATCATCCACTCCCATAGGGAGAAAGATTGTGCATCCCTTCCACGCTCTACCATACATTTAAGAGAGTGTCCACTTCTGAGAACTAACAAAATGGGCATGATAAGGTGGGTTCTCCTTCTAAATATGTGATAAAGAGGTGTGAGAAGAGTTTACTCCTCTACCCTCACTAGTAGATGAATCCCAACTCATCATAGCAATGCCTTTGTCTAACCTAACCCTACAAAAATAAAATGAGAAAAACTCCCATATTTTCATATTGTTGGGCCACATAGGTCGGACTAGGCCAAGTCAAATACTAACCTTGATCTTATTGACTCTTGCTCTGATTTAGAGCCAAATATTTTGGCCTTTACCCACCCTCAAAATTAGGCTTTTGAACTCAGCCAATATCCAAACTTGCACAACTAGTAGGTCTAAATCAAGGATCAAGATTTTAGTTAGGTTTCTTTCGACCGATTTATAACCTTGATGTATTGAGACCATGTTAGACTTAGAACTAAACTTATCAAAACTGCTAAAATTGGGTCGGTTAAAATTAGACATAATCTATCGAAAAGTTTAAAATTCTGGTCGAATCTATCTAAATTTTTGAAATATTTCATTACTTTGGGTTTTTAAATCTAACCCACAGACTCGTTTTTGTTTCTTGGGAAAACAAGATTTAACCGGATTTTTGGCACATCTCAATCAAAGCTTGAACTATGATGTCTTTGAAACCTTTCCCATATTTGTGGTGGAATGGTTCTTACATAGGATCTGTATCAGATTTCGTTGGATTTGATCTGGGTTGACACATGAATTCTTGCCTGCATTAACAGTTCATTGCTTGAACCACAAGAGCACAAGCAAAGTGAATGAACCACGCGTTAAGCTATAGAACTTGTTTCTGTTTTTTCTTTCTTTCTGTTGAGCTCATTCAAATCCAGTTTTGATCCTTATTGCGGGGTGAAGATGGTTGATGCCAAAGAAGCACCAAAACTAAAATGCCTGTACAACTTTGGTATTTTTAGTGTTGAAGTAACTAACCCAATCGATCCATTACACCGAGGATTTACCCAGAAAAGAATAATCACCAGTCTCTCAATCTGTTTCTTCCCAATTTTGATTCCTCAAACCAGGCAATCTGTTTCGGACACCAAATTGCTTAGAAAAAGAGAAATTTGAACAGAAGAAGAAGACCCAGTTGGTGATCGGATTTTCTAGCTTCTCTTGCATACCATCTATGCATCAAAAACCCTCACAAACCCCAGAAAAGCATAAAGAAAATCAGGCTGCCCTTCAAGTGTTCGACTCACAAACAAATCAACAATGGCAAGAATGATTCCCTCAGAAATGGGTCCTTTAACCCATCCTGCAATTTCTCTTCCTCTTCTTGTAGCATGGGTAGCTGCAACTACAGCCATTGTTGGAGCTCTTTGTGGTGTTAAATCAAAAAAATCGGTAAAACAGCTTTCCTTTTCTTCATCATCATTTAAAACAGATCAGTACGATGACAACCAAGTGGTGGTGATGATGACGACGACCACCACCACCACCACCACAACAACAACAACAACGGCTATAGAACCACCACTACTAGCCCTAGGAACACCTACAATAGAAGCTGTGGCAGAAGAGAATTCAAAAGGAGAATCAATGTCAAAAAAGCACAGACGCTCGGCAACAGCTACTTTCAGGAATAACAGCACAACGGGAAAGGGAGGCCTAATCAAGAGCTTAAGCGTGAAGTTATCAGGAGGTGGTGCCATGGCAAGACAGAAAGCCCCAAAGGAGGAAAACCAACAGGAGAAACCAGAGGAGTCAATATGGACAAAGACTATAATTCTAGGAGAGAAGTGCAAAATCCCTGATGAAGAAGATGCTATAATCTATGATTGTAAGGGCCAAAGGATTTCATCTTACAGGATTCCTCGGTCTGTACCGGTGTCTCGGACGAATTCTTTTGCCAACCCAGATGGAGTTCCTGCCTGAAAATGATCCTGGGAAGGTGTTTGATCAACTGCCTAGTTCGAGATGGGTTCATCACAATTGATAATCTTCACCACCTTTAACTGAAGGCAGCAAAGCCTTCTGAATCATTTGATGATCAGTCAAAAGAGTTTTTTGTTGACAAGATCTTTCTGGCTCAAATGAGTAATCCCAAATCCAGCCAGTGTGGAAGCTTAGGAGCTTCTTGGGTGCTTATTCATCTGCAAGCTTCATCTACAGCAAATAAGTGTCAAGTATACTAATGGTTTTTCATTGCAAATAGCCGGAGGCCTATCCTTAATTGTGTGATTGCATTTTTCTTTTCTAGTGTTCTTGGTCAGGCCACCATATATCTTCTCTTGCTGTAAGTGAGATTTTTTTTCACATCAATTTGGCTATCAATTTTGAAAATTATTTAATGGTTATTGGATTGATAACGACATTAGCTTGTCAAAGAAACTTGTGTGTTGGTTCTCTTCGAAGTATTGATTCTACAGAACTTCTTATCATGCTTGTATGTATCTTCACGATTCAGGTCTACCGCGATGGTTTTGATGAATTTTTAGACACTCCTCCTGAGTTATAGGTTTTGGATTTTCTTCATGAGTTAGAATCTCTAGATTGCATGCAATTGTCTAACATGATTCATACAGTAATGTGGTTCTAATTAACTTGATTGTTTTTGAGATCCCATGAAATCACAGTTTACATTCCCACCCAATATTTCTCTAGTTGGGGTTGCAAGAAGACAAGAAGATTGTGCTCTCCTCACCTTCCTTCGCCTTCCTTCACCACATATTTAGGAGGAATGTGATTTAACTTGTTGATGCATGCTCCGAGGTGTGTTCCTTCTATGCGAGTAGTGGAAGAATATGAGAGGAACCCAATCCTCTATCCTATGAATAAAATATCTGAACTCCTATTTCACATAACTAGGCGGGTTCTATAACGACTTTGATCAATATCAAATTTTATCGCATTATTCTAATCAATTTTATACGAAATTGGCATTTGAAACAGCAATCTTGTCATCTAACCACCAATTGATACTAAAAATAAATAATTGCTATGCCTGTGTAGATTGTAGTATATTTGATTCATAACAAATGAGTTTAACATGTCTATAATTTTTATTTTTGAGTTAGACGTGTGAACTGTGAAATTTTAATTTAATCCTGTTTTTGATTCATAACATACTTATATATGTAATATAAACACGCCGTGTTCTATCATGCCTCTGAAGCATGTAGATATGAAACACAATGTCTCATAAATTTAAGGTAGCATGCAAGCTAGGGGCAAGAGTCAGCTCACTAGTCAGGTTGATAGGAGATGAAGTTCCAGTAGGTCGTCACTCCCTTCTTTGGAGAGGTCTTCCTCATCCGAGCTTCCTTCGTCTCTTTGAAAAGGAAAGAGTTACAATGCTTAGCAGCGGCGGCGCGCTAGTCTCGATCTCGGGTTTCTATATCGAAATGTTTCCGGTGCTCCCGGCGCTGGAACAAGCTCTGGCTGACGCAATGGGTAGGGATGCCTAGCAAAGTGATGGTGAATAATTAGGCTATTCCGTAGCTGGTTCATATGGCAATGCTGCTGTCTCTCTTGTGAACACTGATAATAAATGGCAAAAGCCGCCAGAATCCTCATTTTTTGTCCATAAGCTCTCCTCGCAACTGTAAGAATTTCAAATGTCTTTCTATAAATTGGCGCAAATGATTGCCCCTAAGGCACCGATATGGGAGGTGACCAATGCCAAAGGGTGAGACTCATAATACGAAGGCGTTGCCTGGTCTAAACCGCAAACCAAACATGTTACGGCATTCTGTAGTAAGTTACTACAGAGTGCCCTAACTTACGGTTAGGGATGTTAGTAAAACCCTGTCAAGCTGAAGGCTGTAGGGTTCAAATTTAGCATTCCGGACAATCCGAAGAATTATCTCAGTTGGCAAAGATGAATACTTAACACAAATAAGAGGAGGTAAAGAATTTCAATCTCCGTATTACTATTTTGTTTTTAGAGTGAAAACCAAGACTGCATTGGTATAAATCAAGGCTAATAACCCAAAGCTATCCACGAATCAATGTGAATCAAGCTTATAAGAACCCTAGCAAGGGCAAGGCAGGATTTTGGTTTAAGGTTCTTGAACCATGGTAGGATAGAGTTCGGATTCAAGGTTTAAATCCCTCAGGTAGCATTGGGTTTCAATTAATCTTTCCCAACCGGAAAACCAAGCCAATGGTAAACAGGCAGCGGCATGATTCGATGATTCAACCAGGTGAGAAGGCCCCAAGAACAACTGGAAAACCAAGCCAATGGTGAAAGGCAGTGCCATGATTCGACCGGGTGAGAAGGCAACAAGAACATGAAGGAACCAACGCCTGTTATACCCAAGTGGCTTGTCTCCTTTGGCACAGTTAAACAAGGCTGCTAGCCAGCACCAGGCAAGTATAATGAAACTCTTAACGAAGTGCAGTTTACATATCATTGACACCTAAATTATCGAAAAGCCAAAAGCCCAACAAACAGAAATGTCTGCCTGAAGCAGTGAAGCAAAGAAAACCAGTCAGCTAACAACTATCTCCAGAAGAAGGGTTTAAAGCTTCCCCTGATACAATAGGATACTAACCGATATGTAACCATATTAGATAAAACCAATACAATACATATCAATACATCTCTATTAGATCACATTAAAATACATTACAAAATAATACATCATTCGTATCTTAAAATCACCTAACTAATACGATACTCTACACCAATACTCTAAACCCTGCTTCGAAATTCAAAATTATGTTTCATAAAAAAAATTTAATAAGATAGCAATAAGCATTGATATTACGAACTGCTGCATCAATTTAATCAGGCATTCCCAAATTGCAACAAAAAATAAGATATAATAAATCACGTACCAATTGCGTTGGATAGAGACCTGCTTAAGCACATTAAGTAACAGTTCAATCTCCCTTACCATGAGTGTCGTGTTATATATTCACAAGCATTGTCCAAATCAAGAAGGGTAAAATATCTGAAAAAATAATCAAATACAAATGACTAACTTACAATACCATTAGGTGATGGAAGAGAGTTAAACATGCCAGCATTTGGGGGCAACATTTCGGGTACAGGAGTTTACAGTTGTAACGAAAAGGCAATTAATATAGGCAACGCCATGCCGACAACTCATATTTAAAACAGCCTTACCATGGCAGGATTCAGTTGTGCTCCTAACTCCTCATCTGACTCCTTATTTCACTGTCACTGAGACTCCCATACTGAATTTCCCCACCAGTTGATAACTTCGGATTCAAATCAAGGCTTCCCTCAGACAAAGCCAAAAGAGAACAATTCCACAACATGAATGTTACACAGTATTAAAGCAACTTCTAATTTACAAGAGAGAGAGAGGGGGGGGAGGGGGAGAGAGAGAGAGTCAAAGTGCAGCTTGGGTCTAATACTGCAACCTCTCATCATTGTCAAAATGCAGGCCTTCAATACCCTTAAGAGTAGATTCATAGTTCTTTATGTTTGAGGGGTTTCTGCTGGAAGATGTGCGTTTGTGATCCACCGATGCAACTGGCGAACTTCTCTGCCCATTTGCCACCTTGCGGAAAGTTCCTGGGCTTGCCTCCGTTGTTCGAGGACGTGAAGGATCAGACTCATTTCCCACCATCACTGCATCTCGACTGCTAGAAATAGCAGCTCGCCTTGATGATCCACCTGATCGCCCCATAAAAGTACCACCTGACAGCTGCAAATTTTCAAACATCTGAGAGTTAATATACCACTACACAAACCAACAGCTAAAAGCCACTGTTGCCACCCCTAGTCATCACAATGTTCAAGAACTGTTCATTAAACCTTGTGAAGACCAAAAGAGCCCTAGGTTTCATATAGAAATGAAACTTATTATGTAACTTCACGTAGTGCACATTGCAGTTTAGGGAAATCCAACATCTTTGTTTTCTTCCTTTTCCTGGGAGAGGGGGATTGCAATATGCTTATGGGAGCTGGATAACCAGTACAGCACAAACAGTACATTTACATTAAAAGTGAAGGCATCAAATAGCTACACATAAAAAATTGTGGGTTCAACTGTAACAGATACCACATGCCATAACAAGCTGACATCCACATCAGACAAGAGAACCAAAAAACTCACCATGGCATCTTTAGAAGCACCAGAGTCATTTGCAACTGGACTTTTCTGCTTAGACAAGCTTCCTGAATTTATTACAGGACCCGATGATAGTCTCCTACGAGAGGGATCCATTGACCAACCAGATGGTCTTCCTTCTTCCCCACCTGCAATTAAAGCGTAAACCAAGCCATACGTGTATGTATAGGAAGACAAGAAAGAGAAGCAAATTGAGAGGACTTGACTAAGTTTCATAAAAACAGCAAAATCCCAGGGAATCTATGATATCCTACAATAGTACAGCATTGATTGAAGAAGTAAAAGGCAAACATTCCCTATCGGAATATCAGAATATGAACTCCATGAGAATGTAACAGGCCAACAGACCTGCATAGGCTCAGACTCTTCAAAATCATCCATTGCCAGGCTCTAGTTGCACCCTTGACAGGTCTATGTAGAAATAAAATGATTCCAGGATCCAAAGAGAGTACAATTCTAAACAAACCTGATTGTCTGTCAGCATTGGCAGCAGCAGCAGGGGGCATTGCAGAGCTTGTACCAGCAGGAGGACCCTACCAGAAAAATAACCAATCAGATATAAAAATATGTTGGGACTGAAACCAGGAAACACCACCTACTTCAATGTTGCTTACAATGCCACGTGCAGGAGGGGTGGCAATCTGTGATTGCTGATACTTCAGAATAGTCCAGTCGAATACATAATCAAATTGAAACCCTGCAAAGACAAGCATGCCCTGTAAATTAAAGTGAATTGAAAATTCTAATTTAAAAGATTTTACATAATACTCAAATAAAACTTGGACCTTCACGAATAAAGAGGTCACGGAATATCCTTTTCAGATAAGCATAATCCGGCTTATCATCAAAGCGTAAGGAGCGGCAGTAATGAAAGTATGATGCAAATTCAGTAGGATAACCACGACATAGTGCCTGTAAATAAAGCAGCAAACTTTTCATCAGAATTTCCTGATAACAAGCAACAAGATCGGCAGTCAAACCCACTCAAAATAAATCACCTCAATGGACGTAGACACCTTCCTTTCACTGATCTTTTCATATTTCTGCTTCTTGGTTCCAGCTTTAAGCCCTTGCCAAGGAAGACTACAAATAAAGGAGAGGAAGTTTTAATACATAATTAAGATGAAATATGGAAATAATAAATAAGGTAGTCAAGAATTCACACCTTCCTCTTAAAAAGTACATAAGAACATATCCAAGAGATTCTAAATCGTCCCTCCGGCTTTGCTCTATGCAGTGCATTATCAAAGTCAGAAGTAAATGTGAAAGCTGAACAAATTAAATCAAAATTGCTAACAAGAAGACCAACAAAATATTTTATAAGCATCACAGGATACCATCTACAAGCGTGATAAGAAGCTAAAAATACCAAATTGTATAACATACCGATACCAAGGTGAGTGTTCATGCTTGCATATCTCGCAGTCCCCGTCAGGTTCTTGTTTTCTCTGCAGTGATTTCAAACCAATAGTATGTTACACTTGAAAGTGGCTCCCCCCACCCCAAAAACCCAAAACAAGAAGATTGAACAGAACAGTTAACCATTAGAATAGACAACTAATATAGCTCAATGAAAAAAGAAAAAGTGACCGATCTTATCAGTGGCACAGTTAAAACAAATATGGCATCATGATCGTGATTCAGAACAGGAAAAGTTTGGTAATTGACGTAATTGAACCAATGATAGGAGTAATCAGCAGAGTTACTGTCTGCCACAGCCTGTGTGCAGATATAGTAAGAGCTACACCAAATTCACTTCACATTGCTCTGGAAGTCATAAGTAAGCAACCAAATCCCATATCAGTTGAGTTTAATGCTTCAAATATCTAAGAGTATCCTGATTTTAAATCATCGTATCGGTATTAGCAGCTTCTTAGTCAAAGGTTATCCAAACTAAAAATCAAAAACATCTTTAAGATTTAAATATAAACTGAAGATATTTCCCCTCAACACAAACACCCCACTCCAACCCCCAAATGTAACTAGCCCAAATGAAAAGCTACCATTGTGGAGATTATTTGAAGAATCAAGTTAATAGCTGATTCAACAAGTTTCATAACATTCTACGAGCCAGATCATAATGACAAGTTATCAACTCAACAAAGACTCTGTTCCCAATGGCAGTAAATATTAATGTTTTAGCAAAGGCTGAAACGAAACGAATCATGAACCTAGGTGAGACATCCAAGATCTCAAGAAAAGGTAACATGATTTTTATCTATTTATTATTGCTTCTGTTTTCAGTATGTGTCTAGGTAACCAAATGGACATAGTTGACTCCAAAATCCCAAGGGAAGTTTGTTTTAGGCTAACATAGACATTTTTAAGTCTTCGAATTGGTTTAAAAACAAAAGAAAAAAAGGACCTTGTTCGAGGTACATGTTGAATCCTTAATGTAATATTGCCTAATTCTACATGTGGTCTACGTCCTGAGACACAACTGGCAACTAAAACAAGTTATGCAACCTTGCTTGAATAGGGCTGTCACTTCAAGGATCGATACGCCTAGCTTGAATAACAGGCCCAAAACTAGGGTTTCAGTTAGGGTGTATGGTTGGTCGTTCCCAAATTGGTTACTAATAATTGTGATCTAATCCCCAGGTAGGGTTTTGGTTTGTTTGATGGGATATTGATGGTTAGAAAATACGCCCCTCACATGGGAGGTTCACAAATTCCTAAAAGTGGGGTAGATTTGGGATGGGATAAAAACTAAGGGGAATGGGACAAAACTTGAAAGGAATTTATAATTTGTTCCCTAAAATAATCTCTTCGAGTGTCAATGTTATGAATCGCTGGGAGAGGGTTTCACATCTCTTTTAGGCTAAAAATCAATAAATTTGGGTAAAACTATGTTGACTTATCAAACTAGGCCACTGCAAGAATTTGTACTCAAATCGATGGAAGTCTTGTCTCACTATACATTGTTCTCCATAGTGTTTATGCATTATCCATGGTATAGATTACTTATTTACACTGTTCTGTGCTCCATAAGTGTATTTCCATTTGTATCTTGACCATCTCCATGCACGATTGCAATACACCATATATCTCTAAAAATCACTCTTCCAAACAGTACCCAACATTGTACTTTTAACTTTACTTGCAATTGGATGGTCAATGAGTTGGTAAAATCAATGGGAGGGGGATTCAACAAAGTGATAATTTCAACTCTAGGCTCAATCACAAATAAGGAAGGTGATAATGTGATGCAGAGGATGTTTTAAAGATAATCAAAGCAGGATGGATGTGGAAAGGTGTGTGCAAAGTGTCACGTGATCATTATATTCCTTTAAAACTTGAGAAAACTCCTACATAAACAGACACATGATCAGATATAATGTATGGAGCAGAAAATTTACAAGTCAAAAAGTACCATATAGATAAAAAAGGTGTAGCAAACATGTAACCTAGAATAGCTAGGTTGCTACAAATTCAACAGGAAAATTGGAAACTGTTCAATGAAGAACAGCATCTACAGTATTCTATGGAAAGAACGAATCCCATACAAAGTTTAGAAACTTAAGATTTGCAAGGGATTGAAAATAAAATCAAGAATAGAAACAAAGAAAATAGAGAATATGGATGGATAGAACAATGGGGACACAGATGGCTTTCTCACCCAAGGGCTCACAATATGATGCAAACTCATTACCAGTTTGGGCTACTTCAATAGGAATAAGTGTAAGATTGGGTAACATCTGTATTTGGACTTTAATTCCATTGAATTACTTTGAAATTGGACAATTTGATGGCCCTAAAATATGAGTAGAAAGTAGGAAAATAGGATTCATTTTATTAGTTTAGTAGAAGTCCTATTTTGAGTCTATCTCCTTCATTAATTCATTTTCCCAGTCAATTTAGGTAACCTAATTGCTTAAAGATTGGGTTAGGCCTCTTCCTTTCAAGTATAAAGGTACTTTTAAGAGTCAAATTATGAATTTTAGAAAGTCATACATGCAATGGATCCCCCAATCAATAAGAGATGATTAGTGTTTGTCATGCCAGACCAGTTCCTAATTTTGGCTCCAATCCCAAACGAACACGAAATCAACTCACGAAGAGATGGACAAAGGAAACATTGCCAAAATGTTATGTTCAAGGGCTAATGTATATATATTCCAAATCAAACCTAGATCAAACATAGCAAGCGTACGTAATTGGACTCTCATTCAAGATGGGCTAAAAAAGGTCTTTATTTATATTCCCCAATTTGGAAGATACTTATTTCATTTTTATTTAGGATGAGCTAAGCATTTAAGATAGGATGAACCAGAAGAGTTCTGCATCATGAATTTTGTATTGCGCACATTACTTAGAGGGCTCTAGAAAGTCACCTAGACGGAAGTAAAGAAATAGAATATGTAAGTACAAAGAAATGAAGGATGATCGAACAATTGTATTTTCCTCTAGATGTAAACACAAAGAATGAAGGATGCTAGAACAATTGTATTTTCCTCTAGGTTCAAACAATTGATTCTTCACATCAGATTTATTAAAGCCAAGGCCAAGGCAGGGCCAATCTTTCCTCTAAACCCCAGCAAAAGCAGGATCTTTTTGGATTGAAAGTACTCCACAGATGTAATGTGGGCCTACCAAATCTGAGTTAATACCTCCTCTTTAACATTTATGGCATCAAAGGAAACATCCTGTATTATCTCCAACTCCAAATAAATCAACTAACAAATTAGATCCTAATTAGAAACAAATCTAAAGTTGAGGTGAACAAGGGTGACCCCCCCCGCCAAAAACCCGAGTTTGGGCCCACCAAGGTGGTGCACCTAGGGCTGGCCAAACCCTCAAAGAGAGGAATGTTGGCCAATTTCAGTTCTAATTATCTGCTGGATTTAATTTTCAGAATCTTCTTTCTGGTTTCAAAAACAGTTGTGATTAGTTAGAAGCCTTGTTTAAGTTAAAAATGAGTTTTCTAAGTCCTTAGGAGTCTTCTTTAAATATAGACTCTTACAAGTCTTTATTTACAAGAAAAGTTGCTTTTTATTGTTGTTGGAGTCTTTAGAGTCTGTGAAGGAATCTATTTTCAGGGAGATTCCAATAGATGTTTAAGTCTTTAATTGAATGGTTGAGATTATTTGTAAAGGAGATCCTAAACCATAACAGAATCCCACTTAGGTTGGAGTCTTTAGAAGGCTATAAATAAGCTGTCTTTCCTTGTATATTCGAAGTTCGAATATTGAATAAAAGAATTGAGTTTTGAGCCAAAGGATAGTGCCTTTCTTGAGGAGGTCAAGGTTGAGTTTTTTTCCTTCAAGATTCAGCACCTTCTTCAAGCTTCTTCAAGTTTTTGCATCTTCTTACAGCATTCAACAATTTCCAGCAGCAGCCACCACCATCTTCAAGTAAGAACAGCCCCTCCCCTACCCTCCTATCCAACCAAGAACCCTACCCCTTCCTTCTTCCTTGCACAAGCCTCCCCAACCCCTTCTGAACCCTGCGGCAGCATCCCTAGGCCCCTCCCACCCCCTGCAATCCAATTTGGACCCCTCCCCTACCCCTGCGACAGCACCCCCACCCTCCCCTAACTCTTTTCATACCCCCTCTTCCCTCTTTTCCTTTTCTTTTCTTTTTTTCTGTTTCTGTTTCTTGTGGCAGAATTACAAAGAAAGAGAAACAGAAAAGAAAAGAAACAAAATAGGAAAGAAAGAAAGGGAGAAGGGGGGGAGAAGAAGAAGGAAAGATCATGAAGAAGAAGATTCAAGATTCCATCCATGAACCATCCAAGACTGACCCAATTTTCCCAAATGCAAGCTTCCTCTTCCTTTTCTTTAACCGTAGACTTCCCAAACCTTTCCCACCCCTTTCCTCAGTTGATAAAACCCTAATCCATCTCACTTAGGAATTTTCCTCTTCTCGAACTATCCATTACTTTCTCCAAATTATTTGATTAAACTTTCCCCAACCTTTTCCCCTTGGGGCATATCCCACCCTACCTTTTTTAAACCAAATTATCCCCCCTTCCCTTCCCCTACTTTATTTCCCTAAGATATTTGAGTATTCCCACAACCCAAGATACATAGTCCTTTTCTCCCACCCAAGCCATCCCATAAATTTTAACCATCCCATAGCACACCCAAACCCTTCCAATGGATGGCTGTAGGCTCCCAGCATCTCAAAAACATTTCAGTGTCAACCTGCAGAGTATATCCTAATCCTTGGACAGCCCATTAGTTCCTGGTTCTGATTAAAGAGGATCCTGGAAGGTCTAACCTACACCCTGGGTTATGTCAACAGTTGTAGCCCTCCACACGTTGGCAATTTTGTCTTCAAACTGATCTCATCCAACTAGCCATAGGACCAACCAGATTTACCAAAATTTATTCCAAGCTGAGCAAATCTAGGCTGTGACCATGTATATGTGAACAGTGTTTAGGTCTGGTCTTCACGTTTCTCCATGCAATCTGAACTTGGGCTGCCATAGATGTTCCATCTAACCAACAAAACCCCCCAAATCATCAGGCCAGGCTGTCTTTCACAGTAATTGAATCCCAAACCTACACTAGGCTGGTATGAGGACTTGTTCATGCACCTATGATCTACACCAAGATGAAGATGTTGAGATGGATGGGAGGCAAAACTATGAAGGACAGTAAAGAACGATCATATATGAGCTGATTCGAGAGTAGTTCCAAAAAAACATGATAAGCCACAAGAAAGTCATTTAAGTTATCATACCCAAATTCAATGAGGCATTTGGATGCTTCAGTACAAATTGGTGACTCAACTCAAATTGAAGAAAGTAAAAGAGCCAAGGGTAGACCTAACCTCACGAGAAGTGAGAAAGTTTGTAACTAAGGCGGACGGAATTACTTATGCTTTAATACCTTCACTCACCACAATATTTCTAGGTTTTGGAGATGGGTTGGGGAGGGTTGCAGGGTTTTAACAATATTGGGAGTTGATTTTGGGACGCCTAAGGATTAGGGAAAGTTTAGATTAATAGAAACCTGGATGGGTCAAGAAAGAATTAGAGTTACAGTTTTACCAAAATGGAATGGGGCTACGGGAAGCTTGCGGCTAGAGGGGAGTAGGGTTCTTGACCAATCTTGTTTGCTTTCTTTCTTTTCTGTCTTCTTGTCTTTTTCCTTTCTTTTTTCCTTTCTTTCTCCTTTTTCCTTCCTCCTTTGTTGGTTGTGCAAGATGAGAGGGCTGCTTCTTGAATTTTGGGGAAGGGGGGGGGGGGGGGGGGGGCTGGAACCATTGGCCGAAGGTTGTAGGTAGCCTAAAAGGGTCTAGAAGCTGGATTCTTGGACTGGGAATTGGGGCAGCAGGGTTCTCGCACAGAAAATTGAAAAAAGAGTTGCCACAGGGTAGAGAGAGATGAGGAGAGTGAAGAGGCATTAGGACTGGGGCTTAGGAAGAGGTTTAACCTACTGGATTGCCAGCTCTTGTTGTGCTAGAAGACTATAATCACTTGCTGGAGTCACAGGACAAAATGCAGACTTCAAGAAAGAGCTCCTTAGACAACCGCAGGGTCCTCCTCGAAAGGACCTTACTTGAACCTCCTTGGCTTTAAATTCTCAGTTATTTTCATTGATTAAAACTAAATTGTAACAGCAGTGGGCTTTGAATCTATAGCCATTACCATAAACACTTCAAATAAGACTCAATCTAGCATAACAGATTCTAGAACATCTTCGGACTCCAACTGAGACTCTACAACCAAGAACTGATAAAATAAGGATTCTTTAGATAAGTAAGAATCCTACTAAAGAAATAAAACAACTAAAATAAAAAGGCAAGGACAAAAATACCCCTAGGGGCTTGCACATGGGCCTAGCGCCACTAGGCTCTCTTGTGGCTCTTATTGGGGGCCTGTTTGTTGCTTACATCAGAAAGACACACATAGCTTAGGCCTAGAATTAAGTATGACCCCAAAGAGAGCTAATCAAAAGACAAAGTATCCATCATCCATGAAGTCAAACCTATTCAGTTGGTAAAAGAATAAGTTTGTACAGCATGTAACTACAGCCAAGTAAAGACAGCTACACTTAGAATTGTAGCATTATACTAGTGTTTCATGCCTGGCTCTCAAAATTTTAGTGGTGATGTATTAGAGATCAAGCAATTATAAGTAATCCGTTCAGTTGCTATATAGTTATATAAATGTTTATCCCCCCATCCACAGTCCACCAACAAAAAATGTGGATCATCATAGAAATATATACGGCAGAATACTACATAACCACAAGTCCAGCAACATGTTAGCGAATGAACTTCCACAAGCTTCTTCTTTCCATGCCTTTTTACACATTCTTTTTAGTATCTTAGATTCAACCACTTCCTTTTTTATTAATACCTGTATATTGTTTTTTTTTAATACTAGCCCCTCTATTACTCTTAATGGTTGTACAATAAATCATACCAACTGCCAACCTTCTGCAAAAATACATCCAAAACCTAGCAAGACTTGACTTGATGACATGAGGATCCAACTGAACCCTTCTATGCCAACCAATTCAATACTACCCTCAAGCATCTGATACTAAATTCCCAGAACAAGACAATACCTTAAACCAATTAACCAAACTAACCCTCAGCAGCCTATCTACAAACCCTTAACTGAAATCTAGAAGCAATACAAAATCCAGTCACTCAAAGGAGTAACCCAAAGGCCTCCACATATTCTTCTCCCATCCTCAGACCCCCCCCCCACCCCAAAGAAACCCCCAAAAAATAAAAGACAAAAATATAAAATAAAAAAGAAGAGAGAATTATGAGGGTCGTTCCACCTAACCCAATTGTTTATCCCAGAACCACACTTATTTGGTGGGAGTGCAGGAAGAAGCTCTTCATCCATTTAGATTATATGTCCTAGTTTGCCATTAAAAATAGAAGATAAAAAGGGCAAACCTAGTACCAAGGCTTCCGCGCAAGCAAAGTCCATTAAAAGGAAAAGGGCAGGGGAGGGGGTTGGGTGGGGGTGAAGATCCTACAGCATCTCAACCATTAAAAGCAAAATCAAATCATACCATCTCTGTAATAAGTAAATGCTTTTCTTTCTCGTGAAGATGCCGGACTTATTCAAATAAGATATTGGCTACAATTGAAGAAATCTTTTCAATAAAATTTCCATTTATCTATGATCAAGGCATAATTGCAATCCATTCTATAATTCTTATTACCTCTCGTGGTAAAAGGATTCCACGAGCGAAGGAACTGTACAACTATAGTAAGAATAACAAAAAACCAGATTCATTTAAGAAAAAGGATGTGGACCTTCCACTAAAATTGATCGTTTTTTTACAGGGATCAATAGGCAATGTTGGAATCCAATTCAATCAAATGTTTTCCCAATAGGGCAATCCCAATTCATTGGACCTTTCAATCATGGTTGGAGAACTTGCTCTCGCCACCAACCTCGCCAAGCCAAAAAACCGAGTTCTAAGTCAAGTAGTGGGAATTTTTGCTGGCCAACTTGATGGCCCATCTCAAGGGGTTTTAAGGTCCAAGTTGAACTCAAACTTGGTAGTTAGCTTAATTTAGGCATTCTGAACACATTAGTGGCCTCAGATTTGTGAGAAAACAACCTTAATTATGAGTTCTAAATCGAACTAAGTTTGAAACCAAAATGTTGCAGAATTGAACATCCAAGGTTATACAACATGAAATACAAAACCTTCAAGATACATAAATGAAAAGCAAGAGTATCAAATACATAAATAACTTAAATATCATCAGAATTCCATCCATAAGAGTACGAAACAACATCACAATCTCGACTCTTGAGAGTACAATAATACAACCATCATAAGTTCAATATAAGTCATAATTCATAAGTTCATAATAGGCTCATGGTGACATTCTGTTGCCGACAACCTTCCCCCCAACGCACACAAAGGCTTGTAGAGGCTTTAGATGACTTTGGGCATCAACATTTCATTTGAAGTTTGGGATTGGGCCCATCAATAGCTGTTGTGGCCTTGGTTGAAGAACTCCTTCAAATGGCCTTGTTTGATCTTCCTTTCTTGATGTAGATGTGTTAAGAGTAGTTGTAACTGAAAATCTGGCTGAAATCCATAAGAAATCAGGCAAAAATGGCAAGTTCTGGCGAGATTTGGCGAGAGACCTCTCTTGTTCGAGATAATGTCTCGAAAGGGAGGTGGTTGGGACCATATCTCGGTCTAGGCAAGATATTGGGGCGAGATTTCGAGATCTCGCTCAAGATACGGGAACTCTCTAGACTTGACCTCCATCTCGTCTCACCATTTGAAAAAAGTGAGATATGATATCGCAAGATCTTAAACCATGGTTTTGATACAATCAAATAGATTGCCCCAAGGGCGCCATATTCTAGAAGACCAAACCATGTGCTCGAATAAATCCTCCTCTATTTGGTGCAGGTTGAGGCCTCCTTCCCCTTATTCAAACTCCGATTCATGTTTTTCATATAAAAAACTCTGATAAACGATAGAACAAGATCCATTTTGCATCATATCGAAGAGATTCCTTGGTTCGGACCAAAGAAGCAATGTCACTCGCTCATTATCAAACTGACTGCAACCTTTTCTGACCGTGAAGATCCCACCAGAATGCCTTCTACTTCTAATAGGCCATGAACTATATCAGAATCTTTCTCAACAAACCCATGAGAAGTGATCCAATTTTTTCCATCAGGTCTGGTATGTTAATTCATTATTCTTAACAAAAGGTCCTAGAGACTTTTTGGTTCATCATGCAATTGCTCTAGGTTTACATACAACTACATTGACCTTAGTAAAAGGTGCTTAGATGCACATGGTTCTAAGTTCATGCTAGATAAGAAGGATTTTGGTTATGCTTTTCCTTGTGACGATCATGGACGATGCGGTACTTGTGATATTTCGGCTTGGGACGCATTTTATTTAGCGGTTTTCTAGATGCTAAATGTCGTTGGTTGCAACTCACAATGGCAAAACATTAAAGCCCACAACCAGAAGAAGTCTGCAAACACATCCAATCAATAACTTTCAGCTATATACCTGTAAGGAATGTGCTGGTGGGTTGAAGTATCTCTATACTTTTTAGCCAGACCAAAGTCAATGACGTACACCTACATTCAAGTAAAAGACAAGACAGTAAATCAAAAGAGAAGTCCAAATTAAAGTTTTCTCCATAGGCATACAAGCTAATAATAAAAGCAAAACCTGATTTGCACGCCTCCCCAAGCCCATCAGGAAATTGTCTGGCTTGATATCTCGATGGAGAAATGACTTTGCATGAACAAATTCAACTCGATTTATCTGAAAATGGTTAAAAGATCGTCCCGAAGATCATGAAACTGGAAAGGTAAATAAATAAAATCATAAAGAGTAAGAATACAACATACAGAACCTACCATTTGATCTGCAAGCATAAGAACAGATTTCAAGGACAGTTTCCTAGTGCAGAAGTTGAATAGATCTTCAAGGCTTGGTCCAAGTAAATCCATCACAAGAACATTATAATCTCCTTCAACACCAAACCATCTAACATTTGGAATTCCAGCTGCCAATGCAGAATCGAAGAGAAATGTCATGAATAAAGAAGACAAATCAGATAAATGTTACTAAACAACAAATAACAAAAGTTCATTACTTCCTCCTTGGAGGATTCTGTACAGCTTTGATTCATACAGCAGCTGGGGATGCTTTGTTTTGACATTCTCCTGGAGAAAGGAAACCATATTAGCATTTCTTTTCAGATTATACATAAATTTAATGTAAGGACATAGTGATCTTTACAACTTAAGGAAGACGTCCAATGAAGATCATGGAAACAGATAAAATAGATTGGACAGCGCCATGAAATCCTTTGTAATCTATTCTCAGTTGCTGAAGTTGTAAATATTTGTTTTTCAAGCTTCTGTCTCAAGATTATATTCTCTTTAACAGTGTTGGTCAAGCATATTGGGGACTGTAACTGGCCCCAATTCCAGATATTCCAAATCTTGAAATCTCAAATGTATAAAATTCACAAGGTAAGAAAGGGACCAATTAAACCTACCACATGCAAAAGAATTAATCCTGGGTCCTGATAGGAAGAGAAAGCCTCTTACAGCAGCTTGATGCAGATCTGCAAACTGACACTCACAAGAACTAAAAGATGAAGCCGCTTAAGAAGTACTACAAATGGTCGCCTAGTAGTATAGTATCAGTTTTTTCTTGGTTCGGTTGGACCAGGTTTACTGGTTCAGAAGGCTAAATAGTGGTCAATTTAAGTGGACACGTGATTAGGTTATCAGTCTAAATGCCTCTAGTTTTCACCTTATGTTTCAGCAACTACAACTCTTGTGACCACATGGGCAACATGGTAGTCTTCCTTTAAATCATGGTTGTAGTGTACTTCACCTAATCCTTCAACTGCAGTTCAGTTCAGCATTGAATCATCATCAGTTGTTGACTCATGCAGTGGCTCTAGGATAAATTCTTCTTCCATAGTGGTTGGCTATTCCATGCTCGGATACCACTCAATGCCAACCCAATTGAATGAGGGCCACATCTTCCAAAATCTCTTGAGAAACCAACTCATACGAGACCACGAACAGGTTTCCCAAAGTTTTGGTTGTGGGATATATCAGAGGTTCTTTCTGATATGCGCTGTGATGGGATGATTAGGATGATTTTGCCAGTAAGGAGGGATTTGCTTAGTAATGTCTAAATTTCTTGGTTGTCTCTAAGTTGACAGGATGTTAGCTCTCGAGAAATTTAGAATGGTGAAACATATGGTGGAATCGATAGGTTGTTAAGATATGAGATAAGAAGTTATTGGAAATGGCATGAAACTTGGAAGGAATGTACATAATAATAACGGGATGTGATTCCCCAACTTTGGTTGGGTTTGGATGGTTAAATTAGAATATATGAGGGTTTATATTTCAAGGGTTTGAGGGAGTACGAAAATTCAAGAAAATATTTAAATCTTGAAATCGGATGATTAGAATGGAGTCAACCTAGAGTCTAAAGTCACCTGTGGAGGAATGAAGTTCCTAAAATGTGGGACAAACCTAATAGTTAGATTGGCATATATCTAACCTTGGCTTTTGGGTGTCTTAAGAACTCCGAAACTTTGGGGGGGGGGGGGGAGTGATTATGAGAAGGGGAATGGAGTGTAGGCTCCTAAATACCTAGATGGAGCCTGACGGATGCTGAGATTCAATCATTCAACTGTTGATGGGGTCGAAGGCTATCCTATATAGCCACTTTGTTTGATTTCACTTAGAACCTTTCTAGGGCTCGGATCTTCAACTAATTGACGGATCCAACACTTCTAATGCTGAGATCTTTAAACTAATTGACAAAACTAGAATAAAATCATACAAAGTGCAAGGGAAGCTTGTTTTCATTCACTCAGAACTGTTCTCTAGTCTAACCGATGGGAGCCTATTTATAGCCTTACATGAGAAAACCAACTGAAATTAGGACTTAGAAACTGATTCAAGCTAGGAAAATAGAAACTAAACTGACTTAAACTCTTAAAACTGAAAACAAAAGAAAAGAAAACTACTCCTTGTAACTTGACTTGGGCATATTTTACATAATTAGACTAATTAAATTAATAACTAAACTATTTTCATAGTTGACCTAGATGTAAAAATTTTAAGCCATAAAATAGGCCCATGACCATACAAACGTATTAAACAAAGGCATAACACCCATATCTATCAACCTTAGGTTAATTTCAAAAGAAAAAAGCCAATTCAGTGGTGGATCTGCATCAACACGGCTGATCTTCATCTCTATGCAGTGCCCACTCGGATGAGAGAGATTCTAAACTCATGCTTAAGCTATGCCCCAACTGAAGCCATACATAAAAGACATGATCCGGTAAGCCCTAGATGATATGCACAAGAGCATTGCAAGAGATCCAGCATACCATTCAACCCATGAAAGACAGTACTTGGATCCATGCAACTTACTTCAAGAAACTTGACACATCGATATGAAAAATATAAGGCATTCATTTATTCATCGTAGATGAATATTTTCAACAACGTCAGAGTTGATGTAGGTCCCAAGACCTACAAGAATGGAAGCCCAGGTCCCAAGAAAGCCACAAGGCTTGCTGCCCAACTCCACCATGCCACTACAGGCATTTAAAATTCCTTAGTCATTTTTCTTGGTTTTGGTTCAATCATCCAGGGTTGGTCTTATTCAATTGGTTCAATTTAAGTGGTTTTTTAACACACCTTTGGTCCAGTTTAAGTTAGGGACACTAGTGTATTTTCCTTACTTTATTCAGTTAAAAGCATTGTAATAGCAGACCACAATTAGGTTGTTGACTCCTATAGTCATGGTAGAAGTACTTAGGATTATTTGGGTCTTGCTAGCAATAGCTTTAAACTCCCACTGATGACTGGGTTTCTGTTTGTAACTTGGCTTGTTATACTCCAAATGAGATGGAGGAAGAAAATGGATTTCAGATTCTGTTTCCAGCTTTGCTTTTTTATTTGTTGATTGCTGGTCAAGGAATCTACTGCAGCTTGCCAAGGTACTTCCAAGGACTCCATTAGAGGTTCTAACCGTTAAGTTGTATCGTAAATCCTACAATGGTTATGGACTTAAGCTTGCATTATTGCTACCTCTAGGCTTCTCCATTGATTCGTAAAAGGCTCCTTAATCAAGGTAACTTGAGGCCACCAGTCCCATCACCTGTTTATCCCCTTAAAATAAATTTTCAAGCACCAAAAGCTTGCAACAAGCTGATCAAATTTCATCTTCTCCAAACAGAATTTTCCCATAACTTTATATCCCTTTATTAGAATCGCACCTCCTTTTTCACACATCACAGCCCCACACCATTACCTTCATTGGATCGAAAGCCTAGCCTCATCCACTCACCAAAACCCCATTGACCTTACACTTCTACATTACCTCAACAGATCCCCAGATTTAGGAAGTCTCCATTAAATTCAAAGTTTGACAGAAACCTCATTAACATACAATCCCTTCCTTTAAAGCCACGACTCTAAATAATCCATCAAACACTACACAAAAACCTATAGCACCTAACAGGAAATACCCGAAGCCAGCTCCGTACTGTAAGATCTTTGCAGCTTTTGGACTTGCTTGACCCTTTCATTCAAAGGCTACATTTGCTACCCACTTCCTTTCATCCAAACAATTACCTAGCCAATATTAGCACATCTTACAGGTGTATCCAGAATTTACGCTGGGAAAAACTTTTGAAATGAACATCCTTCGCATCCAATTAAGTTGAGCAATGAGTATAATTGTTGCATAACCTCCTGGAGGCCAAGCTCAAAGAAAGGGAACCAGAAGGAAGGAAAACGGGAAATAAAGACTAAACAAGAAAACGTAATAGTCATTATAAAGTTGGTAAGTTGAATTGGTGCCGGTATTACTCACAAGTTTAATGGCGACCTCTTCGTTTGTCTGAATATTGGTACCTGCCGAAGAAAAGGTAAACATGCTTATCAATCACAGTCCAAAATAACAAGAGTGAAGAAAAGAGGATAATACGCAGAAGAATCAACAAACCCAGATAGATCTCTCCAAACGACCCGCTACCGATCTTACGACCTAATCGGAACTTGTTCCCTACACGAGGCTCCATCAACAAAAATTGAAACCAGAATAAGGCAGAAAACCCTGAGTTTCCAGAGGAAATAATACGAGAAGAAAACCCTCCCTAAACGTCTTAAAATTCACTTCACCCCATCCAATTCTGCAAATTCAACGACAGCAAGACGCTGAAATCAGAAGTCCAATTGATGTCAGTCGTAACAGATGCCAGCAACGATTGAATGCTTAAAACCTACGGGGAACCAAAGCAGATTTGAAGATCGACGGAGAATAGTGATAGATGAAAACCTATGTATTCCTCCCCTTCTTCCTCTATACCTTTTTGAGGAGCAGGAAAAGCGATGATCGGGAGATCTAGGGTTTCCACGATCAAAATTTAATTTCCGAAGAGGTTAAGATTAGTTAGTTGCAGGTTTCGGAAGAGAGGAGGAGCGAAGCAGAAGACGAGTCATGATATCATCCTCACCATCACGCTTCGATTGGATCGAAGCGAAACTTTGAAGAACGGACCCAACATAGGGTTTTCCCCTCCCCACTCTCCCCACCTTTCTCTTTTCGGTACTTTTTCTTTTTATTAATTTTTTTACGAAAAAAAAGGCAAAAATTAATAAAATTTTCTATCTGGAAAAATGAAAATTATTCAGGAGCTTCTAACTTCTAAGATACACATATATTATACCCAAAAATAAAAATACATATATTACGTTTTATTTTTTTTTTTTTTTGTAACCAAGATACACCTATATTACAATTTTACAAGGGAACTTCTAAGGTATATGTACATTAGGGAACTATTACATTTACCACAAGGAAAGTCCAACCGTTAACTGCCATTGCGGATGAACCAGCCCTTTGATGGTACTCTCTCCATAAAATTGAATTGGTGCTTACACAACTCTAGCACTCGGCGCTCTCCTCTTTGGTTCGTAAACCATAGAGTGGTGGGGCACAGGATTGGTTCATTCACACCTTTTAAGGTCACTCGGGCCCTTTCATGTAGGGAGTAGATCATCTACTTGCAAGGGTTGTCATCTCCTCATACCCTTCCACTACATATTTAGAATAGGGTTCATCTTTAGTTTATCTTGTAAGTGCTCAAAGGTGGATTCCCTTCTTAAATGTATGGTAAAGAGGTGTGAGATGAGCATAATCCTCTATCCCTGTAGGTAGAGGATCTGAAGTCTAATGTAGGCTTTTAGATTCATTAAAGCCTGTTAAAGCCCTATCTATTACGCGTATGACAAAGTGATTATATTCATCTACCTGCAAGGGTTGTCCTCTC
The DNA here is from genome assembly GCF_041222555.1 of Hakea prostrata. Taxonomy (NCBI): domain Eukaryota; kingdom Viridiplantae; phylum Streptophyta; class Magnoliopsida; order Proteales; family Proteaceae; genus Hakea; species Hakea prostrata. Next base: position 66,236,196 of record NC_142606.1, on the reverse strand, counting down.
CTTAGATCCCTCCATCACATATTTAGGATAAGGTCCATCTTTAATTCACCTTGTAAGTGTTCAGAGGTGAATTTCCTTCTTAAATGTATGTAAAAGGTGTGATACGAGCATAATCCTCTATCCCTGCAACTAGAGAATCTGAACTCTAATGTAAGCCTTTAGATTCATTAAAGCATGTCTATTACGCGTATGACAAAGTGGTCACATTATACTCCTTGGCCTTGGCTTCACCAACCTTGTTCGATAGAATCTTTTGCAATGATCAGTAAATTTCGAATTAGGGCTAGACGCTTACTACCTTTTGGAGAAGCAACGTTTATTTAATGGAAGAAAGATTGTAAAACAACTACTTAGAGCCTCTAAAGTCACATGTGTGAGTTTTATGTTCATAAATGGCTGTGTTTTATTGAAAAATGAATACACGTTATTATTATATATTTTTTTAAATAAGCTACTTTTATATATTGTGAATGAGGGTGTTACATAATATACCATCAGACAGAATAGAATCCACGACTTCTTCACAAAAAGACATTAGTTTTACCAACTGAGCAACATTGCGATGGTAATGAATGCATATTAAATACAAAAATGGGAAATAAAACTTTATCCATAAGAAAAGAGACCTGTCTAGAATAGAAGATTACAATAAATCATGGAACTACCTATAATAAAAAAATTATAATAAGAGAAATACCTAAAATAGAAAGTTGTAGTAATTAAATTACCAAAAACGCAAGACGCACAATAATGTCAGATGACACTCCCCTCAATATGAAGCATGAAAATCATGAATGATCATCTTGGACTGAAAATGATAGAACAATGCATGACTAAAGGGCGTGGTAAATAAATCAGGAAGTTGCTCAGATTAAGCAATCTTGGTTGGATCGAAGATGATGGATAACACACGACCAAGGGAAGTGATAAATAAAACAAGAAGCAAACAAGTTTGCTTAGCAAGAATGTTAACCGGGCATACATGTTTCAGAACAAAAGAGATTAGTTAAGGTTTAGGATTTTGAGTCTAGGATTCAAGATTTTGAATTTAGTGCTTAAGATTTTGAATTTAAGGTTTAGGATTTTAGAATTAGGCTTCGATAGTAATTCATGCAAGATTTAGTATTCATGGTTTAGGTTTAGCATTAAGAGATAGTTTTGGATTTTTTGTTACACAACATAGATAATGGGGGATTTGGCTAAATCGTACTAATTTAGCACAATGAATGAAATTTAGGACGAGGATTTGAAATTATGAAGAAATGAAAGAGACAGTGGGTTAGCAACAGCTAAAGTAGCAACCGGGGATGGAAGATTGGTTGCCATGGGGAAGAAAATCGAACCAATGTTAGGTTGATAGCAAGTTGAGTTTAGAATTGACTAAGTATTGGTGGTCGTGTGTGTTTTATTGAGAAACGAATGGATATAAAGACAAGAACCGGAGATAACTTTCTCCAAAAAAAAAAATCTATCTCGAATTGAAAACTACGTACAAAAATAAATAAATAAAAAATTACAACAAAAGAAATACCAAGAACGGAAGAGTACAACAATTAAATTACCAAAAATAGAAGACACACAATAATATCAGATAACATTGAATCAATCAATGGGAGTTTATCCATGCACATCACACAAATAAAATTTTTGTTTCCTCGCAGGGAGAATATAATGCTTTCGTCTAGACAATGAAACCGCATGGATCACACCATCAAATACTATTGTTTTCTCATTACAAAAAAAAAAAAAAAATATTATTTTCTCCTAAATAAGTTTACACTTAAAACTTATATTTATCAAATATATTAATCTTTAAAACACTTAAATGATGGAGCCCATTAGAGTCTATAATCATGTTAGCCGTTGCTTTTCCTTATATTAGAGTAGAGTAAATAACACCTTAGATGTACTTTTCGAATTGGACACCTAAGGTGTAATCTACCCCAGAAGCAAAGAAATTTATTGAATTCAAAATTTGTTACAATTAGATAATAATTTTGTATTTTAATATGATATATCTGTTTCAATAAAGATAAACATATGGTTCTATTTGGCATAACAACTAGTGGAAATAACATATTAATAGATCAGTCTCATCATAACCATTATTTTAAAATATACCAAACAGATAACATTCAATGTATTTTATATTATAGATTGTAAGGTATAAGAATAGTGCAATAGGCACGCATAATTTCAACAAACCATAGGGACAAATTTGTAATAAAGTAAGAATAAGGTCACACCAACGTCCATGCAAAATTGAAAATAATAATAATAATAATAATAATGTAGAAAATTGAGACCAACCCCAACTACCTGGTCGGGTTAGTTTGGAACTTTTAAGACTCCTTTGTATTTGGTGGATGAATTGATTAGATTCACACCAAACCCATCCCAACCATTTCGACAACTATTCATTTTTTTCTTTTTTATTTTTTCCTTCAAAACTACTAGCTTTATATAGAGGCAAGATCATTTATTAGTCTGTGATTATCTCACACTTTTCTACCATATATTAGAAGGAAATTCATAGGAGACCCATTAGAGGTTCCACATCTAACTCATCTTGTCAAAACTTAGAGGTGGGCCCTCACCTAATATATGGTGGAGAGATGTTGGGAGGGAGGCATAGACTTCTACCTTTATGGATAGAGGATCTAAACTTCTTTATATAGCGGGTGAAAAAAACTGTTGTTTTTTTCTTTTTCTTTTTTAACATGCTCCTCTAAAATGAGTGTTTACACTCTCTCCTCCTTCTGAGTGGTAGTATTGGATTATTGCAACTATGTACATGCAAAGCCATGGCTCCACCAAGACCTCGAGGTGGTCGTCTGCCAGGCCCACCATGCCTTTGCCCTAGAAGGCTTAGTCACCGCCCTCCCTAAAAAACCTTAATCCCCACAGAGCTACACTAACCCAGGAACTGGACCCTCTCGTCAATCACCGATATATTGTCGTTCAACAAGGTATGAAGAGGATGAGATTGAGGTAGGAATCCAAAATGTGACATTAAATAAATGTTCATCAGTCACATAAAACACATCCTCATAGGTATGGATGTCCGTAGTCCAGTACAACTGCTCCAACACCAGGTGTTGCGGGCTAATCCTGGTGTGCAGCATAGTCCTCTTCGGTACCCTCACAATAATCTTCATAGTAGCCACTACCCTGAGGGTAGTGTGACTCATCATAGGGTGCTTCAAAGGACATGCCATCGGACTCTTCAAAACCTGTAGGATAGTCTAACAAAGCAAATGCACAGAAAGGAATGAATTCAAAGGAACTCAGCAGGGCAGTTAATCCATCATACATAAACCATATGATACAAGTCATAACATGATGTAAATGGTATGAGATAGATGATGCAATTATGATTCTAACTCTACATATGCTAGTCTCTATGGTGGACATGCTTTAAGTCATAGCACCATACTTCCTTGGGTATGTCTCAAATCACTCTTCCCTCAACCATCCAGGTATCTTGGGTTCTCCGGTGTGAATTGGGTCATGCATCCATCTCGGACAATTCCATGGTTGGGGTTTAGGTCACCACTCTCTCACATCACCATTGGTATAAGTATTGGCGCATGTCACGGTAAAGCCTAGCCCAATGTAAGTCATCTACTCAGTCATACCATGTCAGATCCAGATACGTCCATTCCTCACCCAAGACGATCCTTTCCGGTATCCTTTGTCACACCCCACCCAGCCGGATCCTGTCATTACCCGAATGCCCGTGGGGTGATACACCGCAAGATCTAGGTTCAATGACAAATCCATACAAAACATGATATAGCATAATTAAATGGACAAGAATAAATCAAGTTTATCATACTAAGTTATCAAAACCGAAATAATGGTTACAATCATCCATTACTTCAAAATAAAAATATAACATCAGAGTTTTGAAAAGAAAAGAGAGTAATTTTCAACGCAACGGAAAACTAAACTAAACTAGTTCTCTAATAGAATCCCACCCAAAAGAATAGTCTTGATACTGGCATGAAGCTCCATGTGCGTCCACTTCTTCTTCGATCACTCCTTAAAGAAGATATACTAGCAACAGATCCTCCATTTGGAAGAAGTCCTCATATCCTGTAGCATAATCTAATAGAAAAAAGACATATAAAAGGAATGAGTTCAACAAAACTCAGTGAGGTCAACTCAACATCATATCACACATTCATTCTCAAGATTCCACACCACACATATAACATAAATATCGATAATGAAATTAATGACAATGATATGATATATGAATGATTATGCTCCTAACTCTATCATGAAGTCTCTATGGTAGACACGCATTAAGTCACACACCAGTCTTCTTTGGGCGGTCTCATTACTCTTCCCTCACGGCTCTGATGCACGTCTGTTGGGTTCTCCGCGGTTGTTGTGTAAAGTCCTGTCAAGCCATGGTTGGGGATTAGGTCACCACTCTCTCACATCACCATTGGTATAAGATCTGGCGCATGTCAAGGATAATCCTAGGCCCAATGCAAAGTCATACGGTCTCGTACTACATGTGGTATAGATACTTCCCCTATGGCACCAACCAACTCGGTTCAGTATCCAATATCTCCCCTCATGCCTAGTGCCTTGTTGGTTTGATACTTTCCCACCTAGAGTCAACGTATCATATGGCACCAACCAACTCGGACTACGTTGACCCCTAACCCTATGGTCATGCACATATAATGGACAGGATGTTCTCAATGTCCTCTCACGGGTCATTTCACCGGTCTTGAGCGCCCATGAGCCCTTGTCTATTATATGCAACCCTACCATCTCATGATGACAATGGGCCTGCTTGACACACAGGACCCAACCACTAACATCACGAGTTAACCGGCTTCAATACCCCTGCCGAAAGGGTAGTAGTACTCATGAGGTCACCTAACCAAAGACTTCTAGACATGCCCTAAATATGTAAATCAGTAATCGGGAAAGAGCCAAGGGCACCATAGGAATGCGTCCCATACCGCCTCCTCTGGTATCCTATGGCAGAAATGCCAAAAGGGCATTCCCCATTTCCAACCACAATATGAGCAATCATATAATGTCACTAGGGCAATGGGTGAACCGACAACCCTAATAGAAAATACAAGGTAGAAGAAATAATAATATTTCTCCTCTCATTCAATCACATTCCATTTCATAATAACAATAATAGATTTCAAAGCAAGGAGCAACATCAGAAGTAACAATAAACATAAATTATAGCAATTCATATTTAACATAAGACATAAAATAACCACAAGATAAAACTAAAGCAATACAAGATATCAATAATGAAAAGTAACTAATATTATTACACATGTAATATAAAGTTAAGTATAGTCCTCACCTTTTACTTTGTTCTTCCTCCAAATCCAAGAATCCACTCTCAAAAATTAGTGATTAAAGATATATTTACCTATTTATGCAAAAGAAATAATTATCACAAATTAGAGCCAATTTGGGTTTCAAAGGATATCCTAAAATCTTCCCACGAAAACCCAAATCTGAAAACTAGGTTAAAAAGGGTAGTTTTCAACCTCACTAGTGAATGGTCTCTAATTTGCCACCAATTCGAAGTCTAAACGAAACGAAAATTTGGGGAAAGCTAATTGACAACAAAAGGATCTTACCGGTACCTTCAATTTTATTCAATTTGACCAAAATCAAAATGCCCCAAATTTGGCTCTCATAAATCACTCGTGGGTGACCCGGGGAGTCAAATTCTAAAATCTTTTGCAAGGGAATAAACCATTACTCCCAAGCTCAAGGGGAACCTTAATACAATAAAAGAGGATCATCCAATATACCAAACATGCATTCCTTTAAGATCTCTCAAAAGGAAAGAAGAGAAATTACTCCCACAAACCAGGAAGGGACATTAATACAATAAAGGAAAGCAACCAAGACACCTAACAACCTTCCCTTTCAAGATCTCCATGAAAGAAGAAAAGATGAACTCTCATCAACTATGATTAAAGAGAAGGGTTAAAGAAAACTAACCTTTCCTAGTGATTTTGCGAAGATTCGGATCCTAAAATCCTTCGGAAGGATGGAAGTTGCTCCTCTCTTTTGTTTCTCATTTTCTCCAAAGCCTCCGCCTCTTTCTAGCCTCCAAAAATGCGTTTACGAATGAGATAAAACATAAATAGGGTTTAAAAATCCGAATTTCCAATTTTGCCCCTAAACAGAAAATAGGGTGGGGTTTGGTTCACCCAAACGACCCAACTTTCTGTCAATAGTTGGACCCCCAAACGAACTCCGATTTCAATGATTTTTAGCTCGTTGGAAAGGTCTTTCGACGATCTTCGATTTGATATCTTATTCGTGTCAATCGGATTCTCCATCACTGACCTATGAACATTTCAAGATCACTCTTTTTACACCATCGGGATTAATCTTCTCTCTTCATTTAAATTCTATGAGAGTTTTTGAGTCATTACAAGGGTCATCTACCAACATTGGTTCCATTTCCAATCCTTTGGGCTTGACTTGAATGGTCCACGATTGTCGCCGAATCAAGGCCTAGGTTCTCGGTCTTAAAACCATGGGTTAAAGGGGTAGAAATCCGGGGGATTTCACATCCTTCACACTAGAGTCACGGATATTAATCACCGAACTCATCAACCCCATTGGTCATCCACAAATAGTAGACGGGAAGCTCTCACGTTCCCTCACAGATATGACTCACCGATCTTCGAGCGCCTGTGAGCCCAAGTCTAACTATTTGCAACCCTACCAACAATGGCCCCTTTCGGCTATCCGTAATATGATATATGTCCTCTCACGGGTTGGTTACCTATCTTGAGCGCCCATCAAACCATACTACTACCACGGGTCGTTCGGTCTCAATACCCTTCCGATTCGGGTCTGATATGACAAGGACATCCTAGCCATACACCTAGACAAGTCCTATATATGTCATCCAATAATCCGGGAAAGCGTCGATGGACACCTTCGGAGAACATCCCATACCATTCCCTCCAATGTCCAAGGACATAAATGTTAATAGGACATTCCTCAATCCCAAATTATACTTCTCCAATCACATTCTCAATTCATCATGTCACACATACATGATACAACATCATATTAGAAATCATATCATAACATCGCATAATTCAAGTGTAATGTAAATAACAATAATTAAATAGACATGATATACAAGAGTACTTAAACATGTTATTGCTGTTAAAAGACAACTACAGTAGTCATATGGTGTCTAGATAGAATTGATAAGCAAAGTATATCGAGTTGCCAATCATCATTTAATAAACACATAGTCCATGTCATATGGGTATAACTGTCCTTACCTTAATCGAATCGAGAATAATAGCAAATACCACTTAGGATAGTCCCCAACTTAGTACTTGAACCCTAGATAACATATAAGTAACATTAGAGAAGGAAACAATCAAATCGGAGATCAAACGAAGCGAAACGAGCAAGAGTTGAGTTGCTGTTTTCCTTTGGTCAACTGACCAGTCGACCAAGAGGATTAGTAATGGGCAGCATAGGGAAATTGGGCCCGAAACTGATCTTCTGGGTCTCGGATCGATCTGAAATTTGGAGGGAATGATCATAGCAATATAGGGACACTACACAATGAAAATTATCAAGATCCAACAGTCCAATTAGGAATACCCAAATTGAAACCCTATGTTCTATATGCTAACATCAATAATTGAAATGGGGTTTGTTGCAATGGCAAGGAATGATGGGGAATTAGCTAAGGAAATGATAAGAACTATACTAGAATTATAAACCAATCGTAAATCAGACCTAGCATACATGTATACTTCAGTTTAGCTCAATAAGACAAGTTGGAATGACAAGAATCATGGAAATGCAATGCTATTGATTGTATTGAATGCATAGCATAACAAGAATAAGAAGAAATTAATGGAGATGAAAGGGAAACACATGGCTAAGTGTTTGCAAGGTTGCAGCACTTCAGCCATGGTCTCAATAGTGAAAAAGAGTGGAAGAAATAGTAGATTAGAGGATGAGAGAGAGGAATCATACCTTGAGGAAGTGAATGAAGATGGAATGCAATGATTGAGACCAAGAATCTTCACCAACTTCAAGAGAGGGCTTTGGGAAGCTCACTCTTCGTTCTCTGGAGTGCCAATGATTAGGTTACGCTTCTATTCACGAGTTCCCAAAAAGTAGGGTTAAAATAATAGAGAATTTTGTAATTTTCGAATTTACTATTCTGTTGGTCGACTGATTGGTCGATTGGCCAGTCGACTTGCCAATCGACCAAGCCAATCGACCAACCCTGAACAACAACTTCAGTTAGGGAAATGGAACGCCAGACTGATCCAAATTGAGTTGGGTTTTCTCCTACAAGTCAATCAACAAGTCTAGAATAGATAAATACTTTCGGAATGAGATCGGGAGTGCATCATGTACTTCAACTACGCTCTCCCCCTTCTAAGTGCAGTTTCTCAGTGAACATTGATAGTGTATCCAAGTAAGGGGCATCACTGTCAATATCTATAGGCTCTGAGTCATACACCGAATCTTCGACTATGAGGACCCACAAGTCTCTTCTTCCACTACTCCAGGTCTTCAGACCTACAAACACAAATGGATCCGGGTCAAGGTCAAGGTCAGGGTAAGGAAAGGGCTGGATTTCACAGCCAGAGCATCTACCTGTAGGCTTTCCAGTTATGGGTTTAAATGATAAAGATGACCAGACCTTGTCTTCTTTTGGTTTTCAAGGGAAAGCTTGAGAGAATGTCTCAACTCTTTTCTAAAGGAAGGCTCAGGAACTCATATGCCATTCATTCTGATAAAACCAGAGGCATTTTTGATGCAACAGTAATTTGTTTACATTTAATTAGTTTGTTGGCGAAGGTCATGTAGAACTAATAGCATTTGATTTTGGTAGAACTAAGAGTTGCCACAGCAGAGTCAATTTATTCCTCACATTCAATTTCTTCCTCTGCTTCAAAGAGCTTCCACAGATGGCTTTGGTGTTGCCATTCCATTGTTTGCGGTTGATAATGGCCTCTACGAATGTAGGGTTAAGATCAATGTAGGGATATAGAGAGAACAAGTTGTTGGATTACGATTTCTTGAGTGGGTAGTGGGTTAAACCCATTTTATCCGGGCCTTCACACTTAAAATAAGCATTTATATCTTAGCCATTAAATGTGAATTTTCCAGATGTCATCTTCTCCTGCTGCACTGTTATGCACAGTGAGAGGATGTTTTTCCCAAAAAAATACATCCAACGATTTTGAGTAAATTGAATTTAGCTCAAAAGAAAAACCCAAAACCATTGGATGTATTTTTGTGTTGCTGCGGCACAACCTTAATGCTCAGTAGCAGGGAAGCAAGACCTAGAGGCAACATAGGATCAAAATCCAATACATGTTTCTAAATGCCTAGTTGATAAATATAAATAGATGTACCATCGCAAGGTTGCTCGGTTGGTAAGACCAACACCTATTAATGAAAAGGCCATGGGTTAAATTTTGTCTAATGGTATATTATGTAATACCCAACTCCCCAATATATAAAACAATTGTTCGTTCTAATAAAAAGATGAATATAATCAGATGTATTTGATATGGGTTAGGACCCTATTTCTTTTATGAAAAAACTGAATCACAACAAAATATGTTCATTTAAACATAAATTTATGATTTACCCAAACTTGAAATCTTTTAATAATTCATCCAAGTTCACCATCTTGCTATTTGGCACCAATGCATCTGCAATCTTTCCAATGTTTGGAGTCCTATTATGCACAAGTTTTATACTTTTAGGGAATGTCCCTCCCCCTATCACCGTACTTTCCCTCTTCTCCCCTAAAAACCCCCCTATCATCTCATGGTTTCCAACATTATACTGTTGGCACGCCTCTTCTGTAAGGGTCTTTTGGAGCATCATGATAAAGGAGGTTGTGCTTTGGAAGACTCTTCCATGTCATCACCTATATTACCAAGCTCAGATCATTATACATTGACATCAACTGATCTGCGTCTGCAGCCTCAACGTGTTCTTCACTATCACTCCATTTCTGCAATGACTTATTTCAGATCCTCAGTCATTGCTAAATATGATACATAAGTACATAACTCATCGTAGATCTTGGACATTTCGCCTTTCATCTACATTAGATTGTATGATCGTTCAAAATGATTCACTAAATATCTCTATTGACTCTTTCGGGCTTTTTTAACCAACACTAAGGTTCATCTTGAAGTCTAAATTTATTTTTAGGGGAAAAAAAGAGGTGGTAGGATATTTGCAAATTTTATTGGTGAACCTAAACGTGAAATAAAAATTAGGGTTAACTAATACAATTCTTAATATGATTCAATGTCAAAGTAAGGTCCTCTTTTTTCAAGCAAATTAGCTAAAAGAGAACTTAATATCATTAATTATTATTTTCTTAAAAAAAAATTAAAGAAAAATATTTCACTTTAAGATTGGACATGTGTCAAGAATCCAACCATGTAGGTTGAAAAATTTCCGCTCCAAAAGAGTAGAGAATCCAAACTCATAAATTCATCATAAAAGAACTATAAATCATATAAATAGTAAATACTGACTTTGTATCCTCATGTTAGACAAACCACAAGGAACTGCTTGGAGTTGGAGTTGTTCTGAACTCTTAAAGAAAAAACTGTTGTGTCAAATCAGCCCTGTTTTGGGTAATGATGCTATGATCCAAATGGTAAGGGCAAGGCAAGGAACTAGAAATACCGTACATATAAACTATTTCCATATGCTCCTACTCTTTCAAACTTTATAAATATTGTACAAACAACTCAGTTAATTTCTATAATGGGACCTGAGCCAACAACACTCTACACCCAGAAGGAAAAATAATACTAAAAGATGAATGAAAGGACCAAAATGGGGGGAAGGGGACAATAAAACAAGTATGAGGCATGATACCCTAACCGAAAAAACAAAAAACAAAATTTAAAATAAAGATCTGCCCATTCTTATGAACCTGTGTTTACATTCTGCAAAGCTAGAGAAGAGTACTTCTTATGCAACTTGCCTTTCAAATGCCTGATCTTGGCATCCACCCTCGCAGAGAACCCAATCTTGGTCTCCTGCCTTGCTTTCGATCGTTCCCTTGTCCACATGCGTTTATCCTGGACATCTTTCTTGTAATACTTGATCTCTTGGATGACATGATGGTCCATGGGGTTGAAAGATCTTTGGAATGCTATGTGGGCCAGGTAGGGGAGATTACAAGCAATTGTAACCAAGAGGGTGACAGTCCAATAAATGGGTGCTGGGGCAAGTGCTTCCATTAGAATTCGGAAGGCATTACCAGAATAGATTGGCGAGACCATACCGTAAAGTATAAGAAAAATGTACCACGTGCCAATGCTGCCCCAGACGAAGAGGTGTTGAATCCATGTAAAGTGACTCATTGTGAGTGCAATCTGGCAATTTACAGCCCAAATGATGCAAGTGAACATTGTGGCTCCTACGGAAGCCATGTCAGAAGTCTGGCCTCCAACACGGAATGCCTGTTCGTAGAAAATGTTTATATTGAGGAAGAAGATGACTAGAGACGAATAGAGACCATTTGCCATCCACCCAAATATCCTATACCAATCAAAGAACAGATTTCTAGGTCCTTGCTGATAGAGAGCTGGGAACTGCAAGAGAAGGGAGTGAATGAATAGGTATTAACAAAAAAAAAAGGCTCAAGGGAGCTGGAGCTGGAACTTGAACAGAAGGAACTACCAAGTACTAACCTGCAAGCAGACTTCAGAGGAAACATCTTGCTCAAAAACTCCAAGTGTAATAACAGGCAATGAAGTAAGGATAACATTGAATAGCAGCATATACCAGTCATCATAGACAGACTGCCCCGAAAATCCAGTGTATGCCTCAAAGTAGAAGAGGGTGAGGCCAAAGGCTATATTCTTGTAAAAGAAATAGCATATCTGGATACAATACAGTCCAATTTAAAAGGCATGCATTAGAGAAAGCTGCAAAAGAAACGGAAAAAACAGAGAAGAGAGAGAGAGAGGGGGGGAAAAAGACATACACAACAATAGTGCATTTGCATAAATATGTCGGACAAAAAAATAAACAGAAGAAAAAGGTGGCAGCTCCACCCTTACCATTTGGGCAATCCTCTTATAGCACCAATGCCCATGAACAACCAAAAGCCGCTCCAAAAACCGAAACTGTGCAATGGCAAAGTCACTAGCCATTACCGCCTGCAAAGCTGGAAACTTAGTTACTTGACCAGTATGATCAGAAGCAAGCAATGAATTTGAAAAGCAAAAATCATGATACCCAGTCAATTCCTCACTAAGCCTTGACAACCACAAACCATTAAAAGATTTTGAGTAGGTAAATAGGTAATTGCAAGTGATATATGTATACACAAACAAGCATGAGAATATCTCTGTCTGAATGGACTTATTATAGCTTATAAAAATGGCCGACCCATAAGGTGGCTCCGTTGTCACCAAGTGAGTGCGTGGGTAACACTGAGTACTGCAGTGGGCTTTTTTATTTATTCTTTTTCAATATTTGCAAAAATTAAATCAAATAATAATCACCAATTTAAGGGTTCTTCAGAAAATAATTTTTTTTTATTTGTTCGAAATAAAAGTATTGTAGGAGTTCTTTTTTTTTTTTTCCTTTAATTTTTATACTATGATAGAGAGAGCCTCAAGGAGAGAAACTCCAGACCTCTTAACTAAGGGATGTTGGTCCTTGCCAACCAAGCTACTTCCTTGGGTTTCATTTCAGGGAATAAATGAGAGAAGCAGATTAAGATAGCTATATCACACGTAATGAAGAGCATGGAACACAGAACCAGTGGCAGTAAGTAGTGATATTCTGCAAGTAGAAATTTCTTACAGGAAAACAGGCCAAGTAAGGAAGATGTCAAGGAAGCAAGAGAGTACACAAACACAGATGACTTTAACAAAGGATATGGCAAAACTTATGCGGAACAACAACACAAGATTCATATAGCCAACTCTAAGCATTTGGGATATGAATAGTTGCATGGAACACACAATATGGTGTACCATTGCACAAGGCTCTTGCCACAGCAGGGTCTGGACAGGATCATCATGTCTGCAGATTTACCCGTTGTTGCATAGGACATAAGATAATCAATAAAAGGATTTCCTCCAAGTTTTAATTAAAGACAAGGTTAGAGAACTGGCCAAGATGAATCATGGAATATGACTTAAGCGCACTGACTCAAGATCGCCGTAATATCTCATTATCTTGGCAAGATTAGAATATTCTCTCAGTATTCTACAAAATCATATGGAAAGATGCTTTTGTATTTGATATATAAGGGCAAAGTGACTCAAGTGAGAACAAAAGAAGAGTGAACAAGATCCATGTTAAGCCTGATGAATTTTACATGTTTACATTTCTAACGCTTAGTTAAGTTGTTTTACATTGATTGATTGCTTTGTTTTACTAGCTTATCTTGGTCTTGTGGCGTTTTGGTGGTATGTCATTGCCTATCAAACCTGGAGTCTGAAATCGAACTCCTATTTGGTCTTTGATTTTGCAAAAGCTGAAAGTACCTTTGTGTTTATACCAAGTTTCAAGACCAAACTAGCCCAAAAACCCATCAAAACCATAAAAATAAAAATGCAACAACTTCCCAGGATTTCAGCCCAACTCAGTTTTTTGGCTGACTGATGTTGCAATATAAAAGCATTCAGAATGGGTAGATGAACTTGACATTTTTTAAAAAGACAAGAGCCTCTTAGATGTATTACCAACCTGCATCCCTTCAACCCCGCTGATACCTACACCAATGTCTGCCTCTTGAATCATACCGACGTCATTAGCACCGTCACCAATTGCTAAAGTTGTTTTTCCAGTTCCTTCTTTTACCAACCTTGTAACCTAAAGCCCAAATTAAAGAAAGCAGACTAAAGTAACTCATTTACAGGGTTATTGTCCATCTAAAAATAGGGATATGAACAATATTTTAGTTAGAACTTATATATGTAAATGAAACAAAAGTTGAACATACCAGTGCCTTCTGCTTTGGTGAAACCCGGCAGCATATGACAGACGCACAGTCAACAGCTAAACTCAGAAATTGATGCTTCATATCATCCTCTAAAGCATAGACTAGAGTTTTCCCATCAATAACTAAAGCAAAGGCAGCATGAGGGTCCTTTTCCAGCTTAATCATTTGTGAAGCATTGGTAATTTGCAGTAAAACATTTTCTTTCACAGCCTGCTCAAGAATCAGAGACAGTAAAAAGGAAAACATTAATACATTCGGCAGTACTCTTGTCTAAAGGGGCCTGTGCATCCACTACTATGTTAAATTTTGACTTCAAAGTCATTTAGAACAATATAAGACATTAAAATGGTTGGCCTAAGGATCTATTTGATACACTTCTAAATATTTTAAATATTAAGCCTAAATTGTTACTGTAATCTGCAAGGATACTTGTTCAATAATTGTACTTCTAGGGCTACTCATTGAGTTAGGGTAAGGAGATAATTTGTGGATATTAGCCATTATGCACATTTATTTTTGTTTTCCTTTTATCATATAAAAAATGGTAAGACACCAAAACAATCCATACCTTCTTGGAGTCCTGGGCTAACAAGTCTGTGTTCATTGATGCTATGCAGATCTGCTTCATGCCCTGACGGAGAAGACTGCATGCGTATCTGCAACAAAGAAGACCTATCATTTCAGTAAATCCAATGCAGCCACTGAAACGGCTATAGTTCTCCAAAAAGTAATTTGCAGTGTAAAGGTGCTAACCCTATGTTGATAGCAGTCTCCATCTTATCGCCTGTCAGAACCCAGAGCTTGAGACCAGCTTGTGCTAGTTTATCTATGCACTGAGGCACCTATTGGCAAAAGTTCAAGAAAAAATTCAAAAAATTTCAAAAAAAAAAAAAAAAAACCTGAAGGAAACTGCAGTTAATTATGGCTCCTAATATAAAAGCTGAGTTTACCCCTTTCTGCAGTTTGTCCTCTACAGCTGTAGCACCAACAAGAATCAAATCCTTCTCCATCATATCTGAAACCCGTTCAAGCATGGCATCTCTGTCAGAACCTATGGTAGTCTTTGCTTTGACAAACTCAGTGTTCCAGGCAGTATACTCAGTCTGTTCAAGTATTCTGTATGCAAGCGCCAAAGTCCGCAACCCTGATTCTCCATATTCATTTAAATGCCTACTTGTATGCTCCTCGAATATTTTTCCATTTTTTGCAAGGCGATCAAATATTATGCTGAATGATTCAGGTAAGCATGCAATCAGCACTTGAAAGACAACATTCATGTGACTAAGAATTAAGACGGATGGAATTTAGAAGAACAAAACTTAAGTCTACTAGATTGCTATTGGTTCTTGTGAAGATAGAAGAACCACAGAAGGCATACTAAATCAGACCTGTCAGCACCTTTACACAGGAGGAGGATCTGCCCATCTTCATCCTGGACAATTACAGACATTCGCTTTCTTTTGCTGTTAAACTCCAACAGGTTTAGGACTTTGAACTCCCTGAAAAATGTTGCAATAGACATATAAACAAGATGCCAAGAAAACAAAACCAGAAAAGTGCACAACTAGTGCAAGTAAAGCTGTTAAAGTCCTAACCTCTCTATTGGACGCCCAGAAGGATATCTTTCACGAACGAAAACACTCGTTTGAGTCCGTCTGCAGAACTCAAATCCAAACTCCCTAGCCGCAATAAGAAAAGCTCCTTCATCTGGTGATTCTGCCTCATAATTGAAACTGCCAGTTTCCTCATTAGGCTCAGGAATTGCAGTGTGACAAATAGCCAATATTCGAAAGAATAACAAAATGACATCAGCATTGGGTTCTCTCAACCAATTTCCATTCATGAGGCGGCTGTCATCAAAACTGAATCCTTTTATCATAGGTTTTGACTCTTTTGCATCATTAGATGAAACAACAGTCTCCATTTCAATTTCTGACCCTGCAAAACCAACTCCACTCCTTTCCCAAGGATCCTCAATTCTGCTGTTGTGCATACCCATGCCAGAAATTTCTGAACTCTCCCCATCAAGGTCAGAAGCCATCTGCTTTGCTGCAGCAATTTCAACCTCACTAGAACGCACGCCATAAGAAACACCGGCAATGGAACACTTCAGGAAATCCATCTGATTGCACGTCAAAGTGCCAGTCTTATCTGAGAGGATTGTGTCAACCTGACCTAGCTCTTCATTCAAATTTGATGTTCGGGCTAGAGCAGGATTCCCACTCTCCTCATCATACATGTGTAAGTCTTGGTTAATGAACATCGCTTGCAAAACCTTCACGACCTCAATTGAAACATAAAGCGAAATGGGTATTAAATATCCATAAAGGATAAGAGCAGTGACCAGATGGTAAATACCTGACAATGCAGGCCTTGATGGATCATACAAACTAGTGGTATTCTTAGGTTGCAAGTACCATGCATGTGGCATATCAAACTTCGT
This sequence comes from Hakea prostrata, assembly GCF_041222555.1. NCBI lineage: Eukaryota > Viridiplantae > Streptophyta > Magnoliopsida > Proteales > Proteaceae > Hakea > Hakea prostrata. Next base: position 66,219,745 of record NC_142606.1, on the reverse strand, counting down.
CTTCACAGCAAAGCCAATAGAGCTCATCAATGAGATCAACACGAGCAGGGTAAAAAGGAAGTAGATGATGTAATCCATTTTTCTTTCAATTTGGCTCCTTTTGGAGGGGGATTTTGTTGAATTCTGCATGACTTTGCTGTCATGGCCAGTGAATATTACCACCCCATACACATAAGCAGTATTTCTGAGCTTAGAATCTCGAAGAAGAATCTGACTAGGGTCAATAGCAAAGACCTGACGGTCATACTCGAGATTACCCACAAAAGTGTAGAGGTTAGGATTGGGATCTTCACATCTAATTGTTCCTGTAAAATCCTTGAAAGAGGCATCTTCGTCCAAGGGCAACGTTACCTCCAAAGATCTTTTCACTTTTAGGTTTGTCTCACCATCCAAATTCATAGTCTCCACATAGCAAATCCCATCGTCATAACTCGATGACAACAGAAGCAAATCCGCAGGGAAGAACTGATCCTTCTCAACTTTTACAATATCTCCAACTCGAACCTTCTGCCAAGGTTTGTAACCAAAGATACCATCGGCTTTATGAAGACTAATTTTTCGGGAATTGACCTTCATATCCTGCATGAATCGACGCCAATCTTCCAAAGCTTCCTTTGCCATACTAAGGCCGACGACAAAGGCCAGTGGAGCAATCATACTTACAGCAGAGAATGGAGCAATGGGTGTGAGTGACAGAAGTGCAGCCATTAGAAAGTATAGGTTTGCCACCCGCCGAAACTGCTCGAAGATCGCCTTGGGAAGGAAAGTGATGATATTGTATTTTGTGGTGGATATATAATTAGTTGGGTATTTCAGAGGCTTTCTCCTGTGCACACGAGGTTGGTTGCAGTATACAACCCGTGAGAAACCAGGTCCACCAAGGGGATTGAGGCCATCTGACTCTAGAACAGGCGGACGAAAGCAAGCAAATGAGTAGAGTTTGCTCCATCGGAGCTTCCCCCTAATTCTGCCTGCTGGTGACATTTTCTATTTTTCAGGTCAGCTGGAAAAATTCAGATAGAGACCCATATGAAAAGCCCGAGCCCATAATCAGACCCTGCAGATACCATAGGTGTTTGGTCCTCAAATATCCTTCCATCAAAATTGAACTCTGCGGGCCGGAGTCAACATTAACTTGCCGAGCACCGGAGAAACAAAATGCAGCAAAGAATAACCTGAAAGAAAAAAATATATCCAAACCCACCACCACAATCGAAGCTTAGATATTAAAAATCGTCTGATGAAAGTAAAAAAAAACAGTTGACAATTGAAAGACGAATATTATGCTTATAAACCACTGTATTTCCAAATTCAAAGAAAATCCAATGAGTAAACTAAAGAAAAAACCATGGCTTCAAATTTATCCAACAGCAATCGTTTTCTCCAATAATACAAGAAAATCAAAAGAGAAAGAAGCGAAGAAAAAATTCACAAAATTCACCATTGCTAATTCTCTTTCCAGATCTAGCTTACAATTGTTAACAAGTTGAGGAAGAACAAAATGGCATCAAAATTATCAGCTGAGAGTTAAACCCATATCTTCCTATCTCAACCCAAAACCCCAATGCCGACAATGACCATCTCATAACTATTCAAAATTGACTAAGAAAAATAAAACAAGAAAAACCCCAAATGATTCCACGGCTAAAACCCAAAAGAACAACTTCTAAAGCTAAAAAATTCTAATGAAATCAAATATATATACACATTAGTTAATTTTAGCCTATACACAAGGGTAAGAACAAATAAAAAGAAGAAGAAATTTCAGCACAAGAGAATAAAAACTATAGCCTCCTTCTTCCCAGCTCTCAGCCAAGGAAAGGAAACACTAACCTGTAACCATTACAGAAAGCGAAAACGTACAAGCTATCTGCAACTCTTCGTGAATAGAATCAAACTTTGAGAAATGATCGACAATAAGATCTTCTTCTTCTTCTTCTTTTCTTCTAATGTGATCAAGAATAGCCTTCAGATCCAAATTACGGAGAAAGAGAGAGAGAAGGTTCCAAAAGAGCCCGCTTTCTCGTCCGAAACAATTACAGGATTTCCCGGCCGGTCGTCGGTTATAAATTTTAGGAACCTAAATTACATATATATTTTCCATTTTATTTATTTATATATTTTTTTTTAAATTGAATTTTCGAGAATTTTTTTTTTCTCCCGACATCTAAGATGAGCTGGCATAGAAGTTGTATTACCTGAGAGGGAGGTCGAGAGTCAAGTCTTCAAGCTGTGGTCCCCACATTATCTTACGTGGAATATTTCAACGAACCCGGTAACGTTTAACCGCATCAAAAACTAAAAATTACTAAAATACCTTTTTCTCCCTTCTTGTTTAAGTAATTGTTCCGGTTAGCTACGCACACGTATCAGCTGGTGCCTCAAAAGTCTTTGGGGGTAAGAAAGTCACATTAATGCCTTTGTGGTCCCTACGCGGTCTTACGTGGAATATTTAAACCAACCGTGTAACGTTTAACGGTATCATAAAACTTAAAATTACTTACATACCCTTCTCTCCCTTCTTGCTTAAGGAAAATGTTCCGCGTTAGTGACCCAAAAAGTCTTTGGGATAAGAACGTCACATTAATGCTTTTATGAAGGATCTTGGTTGCTTCTTAAAGAAAAAGGTCTGCATCACCAATGTGTAGAGATTCTTATCCATATTTTTTTCAAGATCTAGCTCGTTATTAAACACTACAAAATATTGTATTTATGACATTATATTAAATTAAAATATCTAAAAAGAAAAATAATCGCGAATCCGATGCCGAAGGTTTTCGCATAAGCAGAGTCTGTAATTGGGTAGATGGAAAAAAAATTTATGCAGTCTTACTTCAGACTACAACTGTGATCCATTGACTGTAAATTATATACATAAAGGAAGAGCACTTCAATAATAAAACAGAATAGGAGAAAAAGAAAACCCTAATCATACTACATTATATAAGGAAAAGCAAAAAGGTATCAATTGCTAGGCACGTTTTGAGAGAGAATTTTTTTTATTATTATCTTTGAATGAGTCTAAAGTCTGAAATTTGGCATATGGTCAAGTTTAATTCATTTTCAAGATATGCGTTCCTCCTATTTTGGGTGTAAAAGCTTCTACCTAAGTTAAGTAGGATTGGACTTCTACCTACCTAGAGTATTTGGCTCTTAATTGGTCAATAAAAACTATCATTATGAATATATCTTAGAAGATTCTTTTTTTCTGTATTTAGAAAAATAAAGTTGTCCCAAATGAAAAATACTTCTTTGGCTCTCCACTTCATTGAATACAAAACTCTCAAATAAAAAATAAAAAATAAACAGTCAAAGTTGAAGCTCAAATTAGGGTTTTGAATATTATATCGGATATTTAGGGAAGCCAACAATGTAGTTATGGTGACAATCTCCTATATAGAAATAGTAAAATCAAAGAGGTTTGAGCATCCGTTGCTTTACACTTTCCCTTTCCATCCCTTGGGTCAATATCGGGTTGATGATGACCAAGAAAAACAGCTCTCGCCCCATACCTCCATATGCTGAAAAAAGGAAAAAAATTATGTTGACTAGACTAGTAGATATCTAATTGTACATTTCCATGTGGTTTCAAGCTTCAATAAATTCTCTCACAAAGAAAAAAATTCAAATAAATTCTTGAAATCACAAAAAGAGAGTATCATACTAAATTGACCGATATGTATCAATTAATACCGACATCGATATTTACTATCCAATATAATAGTATAATTGTGAAAATATGTATGATGCACTAGTGAAATTGATACATATCAGGCTAGATGTTAAAGCCGTAATATTTAAAAAGGAATAATTACTGATGTCCCTTGTATTGTAGCTTCTTTTTTTATAGAACAACATTTTTTTTATAGGGAGAATCCCTTGTTACAACCTAAACCTAGTTGATTAAACAATAAAGGCCAATGGAGGTTGTGGGCGGGGGGGGACGGAAAAGGCGATAGTGAGGCAGGCATTTTGTGATAGGGCACTTTCCTTTGCTAACACATCAGCTACCATATTAATTAGCTTCGCGATAAATTTGTTTGAATGTGAGGGAGGCAAATAGGGACTTAAGTTTTAGGATGTCCGAGATGATGGAGAAGATCTTCCATGGTGCTTCCTGTGGACTTTATTGCAAGATGTGCACCTTGTATTATAGCTTAATTACTATATTTTCTTCTATACTTTTAAGTAAAAAATTTTAGACTTTGCTTGACATTACTAATGCCTTTTTGTTGTTAAACTCCATTAATTAACTATGGCGTTGCATTGTATACCAAAAAAGAACTATAACGTTGCATTTGTGTCTTTCAAAATCTCAAAATAACCCTAAAACTTGTCATTAATTATTTACCTACCCTTTGTGTAAAATTAGTAACTACTTGAATAGAAAAGCTCACACTCTCTCTAGTAGTCCCTAAATTTTAGTTTTTTGGGTGGTCATACTAGGATTTAAATCCTCGGCGGTCAAATCTTAGCGGCCATCCAACCGCCAGTCTGGATGGCCGCCATGTCTCAGCGGCTGAAATCTCATCCACTGACATTTAATTGGTGATTTCTCAAACAAATGGGTAAAACCATCATGGGCTGAATAATGGACCGGTTTGGTTTAATCAAACCGGTCCATTGTTTCATTATTTTTCAAAATAAAATAAAGTATAAAATTTAATAATATGTTATAAACTAATTCTATTCATTCGACGGAAGAAAACAAATCAGCGTCTTCTCTAGAGAGAAGAGTCGTTCCGGTTGTTTGATTTGTAAATACTATTTCAGTGACGCACTATTGATCAGCCACTTGTAAAACCAATTGAGTTGCAACTTAAAACTCACAACGAGACTCAAGGGAAAACGTTTTTCCCTTGTGAATCCTTAACATGGTTTTTTAAACAGATCAGAACCAACCCACTTGAATCTCTTTTCACTCGATTTTGAAAGGGTAAAGCTAGAGATTCGACCCACTTCTATTCAAACTTAGAAGCGATTTTAAGTCTGAAATGAACAAATATCCATGTGAAGATGGTGTTCAACTTCAAGTTTTAAAACCTTAATAGCAAAGTAGATTGCTTGCTTTCCCATTACTTTTCACAATCTCCATCAACCGCTTTCCCTCTATAATCAACCTTGACCCACAGAAAGGTATTAGGCGTGATAAGGATGATTTTTCATCATTTCCCTAATTGTCTCATTTGAATTCTTTCCATATCATTTCATCTTCTCATTTGAATCCTTTCCATTTATCACTCATCTCATTTGAATTATTTCCATTCATCATTCTTTACATTTGAATTCTTTCCATATCATTTCATCCTTCCATTTCATCAATATCTTAATTTGGTTTTGGTTTGATTAGGTTCTCTATTAAATCATTTCTATACAAACATTTTCATGTATTATATTTCCATACAAACATTTCCATGTATTGTATTTACATGTTTTATATCTTTCTTTTATTGTTCATAGTTACCTAATAGCATGGAATGTATGTTGTCTATATATATATTTAAGGTTCTCTCATATGAAATCATTCAACCATCTTTCCCATTGAGGTTGTTTCTTAATAAAAGGTTCTGATATGTCTAATTCTATAATATGGATATTGACATCCATATGGAACAATCCCTCTCCTCTAATAAAATAAGTGTTTTGAATCCATGAGTCCCCATTTCTTTTATTTATTATCATGCACTCATGCACTACCCATCTCGTCAATTTGATTTGAATAGTTAATCTTGGTTATGGGTCAACCGTGTATCCTAAATTTAAGAAAAATACCCATTGAATTACGGGAGTTATTGCCATTTCCCAACACTTTCTTCAAGCTTTCATTCTTTGCATGACCTCCACACGGTTCTTCTCATGTAAGCAAAGCCCAAAGTCGATGGAGACCTAAAGTGAGCTTGCATGAATCCAGCTATAAAGTATAAAATTCTCTCTTATCTCTCACTCCACATGAGCCAGGCAAACCCTTATATATAGAAAGACACTGAGCATCAATTCACCATTCAAACAATTCAGATCTTGATCTTATTGCAATTTTGGTTTCTTGAACCCCAGATATCACAACAAGGAGAGATTGGTATATCTAACAAAACATGATGGTGAGCACCTCTAGGGGGTGAGAACCACCTTCATATGTTCGTTTGCTGGAGAAGACGACCAGATGATTTGAACCCGTCATACTATACCTTAATTTGCATTTTATGAAGTGGTTAATCAGAGAACATGAAAATTGGAATCTCTACCCATAAAGGAAAAAATCAGTAATCAAATCGGTGAGTACAGATTTCAATCCCAATCGAATCAATACCAGCTAGAATCAATATATAAAAAAATCCAGTAACAGCAAAAGAGAAGAAAAAGAATCAAATCTGATTACTCAATGATCCAATCAGAAAACCCTAACTCAGATTAGAATTTCAACAATCAATTTCAAGTTAGCTTTAATCTAATCATACATATTCGAATGATTCTTGTGCCCTTCTTGGATTGATTGAGAGATCTTTTCTCAGTCTTTCTTGAGAGAATGTTCTTCTGGTTTGGCAAACGGTCCTGCAACGGTTGTATCAATCAAAAGTTTTTGAATCTTATATTGGAAGTGTCAACGGCTACAACCTACATGCATAGCTGAAGTCTCTTCTTTGCGGTTGTGCAGACATGACTATTGTGTCTTTCTCTATTCCAAGTGACAATAATAAAATATTACATTTAAAGCTGTATATTTGATGCTATGAACATGGTCATGATGGGCATTTGGAAGTTGGAATAGAAGGTTCTAAGATATAGATTTTTCACTCGTTTTTCACAAGACCTAACAGTCATGGCGGCTTCTACCAAAGACGATCATGGCGGCCTGCATGGACAAAGTTGATGTTATATTTAAGCGTTTTCTCACAAACGCGTAATCAGAAAAGTTGGTTTGCTTATAAGAGGAAAGAAAAGAGAGAAAAAAAGGAAAAGTTGATGTGACTTTTAAGAGTGAAGTTTCCACACGGGAATTGTAACTTTCGAGCGGCCGTGAAATGTCGACATAAAATGAGTTTGGATCGTCCCTACCTATTTGACGATGAAAATTCTGCTCAGATTTTTTTTTTTTACGATATAGAGTTACTCGATTGATAAAATTAATATTTTTTAGTGAAGAGGTTATAAGTTTGACTCTTATTGATAAGATATGTAATATTTCTATTTTCTATATATAAAAGAAAAAAGTCATTGTATCTAAAAATTGAATAAAAACATAATTCTTTCTTGTTGTGCAAGTTTGGCACGAAGTTGTTCAACTCAAGCTCGAATTGGTTGTAGGGCTGCAACTAGGTCGGGCTTTTGCAATCCTAAGTCCACTATATGTTCTAATTTGAACCCATTTCCCGCATTGCCCTAGTTCAGGGCCAAATATTATTGTTCTTGGCCCTAAGCCCTATAGGGCCAACCCAAACCCATTCCCGCCCTAATTGGCCCTAATTGGGCCGGGTTGGGATGGGTTGGCCTTGATTGGCCCTAATTGCCCTGGCCCTAATTAACCTTGTCCCTGGCCCTGATTGACCCTATCTTGGCCCTAGCCTTAATTGGTTATATTCTTGGACCTAAATAACAAATGTAAATTCATAAAATAATAATAATAATAATAAAAATAAAAGTATCATAACTAAACTAAAAATAAAATTCATAGAAATATAAGATGATTTAAGCTCATACAAAATGATAAAATTGTCAATAAGTTGATAGTGTTGCTTTAAACATGAATAAATTCATACTCCATAATTCTATATTGATCTCTAAAAATCTCTCATTGCTTTGATGATGAAAATTGAAGACCCCTCCCATTGTTAACAAGTAAATCAACGATAATTTAGTTTTTTTTTTTTTTTTTTTTTTTTTTTGTAGTTAAAGAAAATTATATTTAGTTACAAACATAGCTATCTGTCCTTAATAAGTTTTTTTTTTCTCCCCCTCCGAAGGTGATGCTGATTCAAGAAAATTAGTTTGGTAGCAAGGTTGAATACTTGCGTTGTAGAGTCAAGGTGAACATAAATAAACCCTTGAAGGCTTATCTCCCACTAAAGAGAAGATCAGGTGTTGTTCTTAAGGTAACAGTTCGTTAGTTACGAAAGACTGCCCTTATATTGCACAATATGTTGTTTATTGGGTCACGAAGAAGGGAGATGTTCTATGCTCTTTCAAGAACCTCGGAGAACTGGAAATGGCAAACTAATGGAGGTGATGACAGGTAAGAATATGGCTGAGCTGCGAGCTCCTAGTCCAGATGAACGTCTTATTTCTCAAGCGGCCAAAATGGATTTTACAGAATCCGAATATTACCAAAAAAAGTATGTCGTAGCAACGATGCCGGTGCAGAACCCTAATGTCATGATTGGGGAAGAAAGAGGAGGGAAGAATTAGGAGCTGGCAACATGTACAATTGTCAGTTTACAATGTATTTTGAATACTCTGCAATCATCAATACAACATAGTATGCCTTGCACTACAGAACAAAATTACCACGACAACCACCGATATCAATTTGGAGAAGGGGAGAATCAAAAGACAGGGACCAGATAGCGTAATAATTTTCAATACAAGGACGAGGTGGCTGTGAACTTTTCTATGTGTTTGGAAATGCCATGTCAACATTGCCATGTCAGCCTCCATTAGTGTTTTAGGATAACAAACATGAAGTACTAATATTTATACTGAGTTATGATTGTCCAGCTCAATACTAAAGCAAGTGGATCAGATCCAACCATTGGACTTAAATCACTCGAAGTTCGAAGCCAAGTCAAGACATGTCAAGCTTGAACAAGAAGTTTAAGTCAAATTGATCAATAAGATAGAAGTACAAGAAAACTCAAGAATATCAAATCAAGCTCTAGCAAGAAGACTTACAAAATTCAAGGCTTATGACACTCTCATACACTCTCACATGTAATCACACTCAATTGCACATGTATCATGTCATTATACTAACCTAGGACATGTTAGAAGACTGTATGAGGCTTAGGAATTGGCTAGAAGGACCCATAACCCCCTCATGTCTCAAGATGGGACTTTATGTACACTTTGTGTTGCAGACGGACATCCATCTGGGCCAGACAGTTGTCCATTTGGTTTAAAAATGCCTTTACAGCTACTTCCTAGATGGACGTTCGTTTGGGCTAAAAACTGGGTGAAAATTTCTATCCGTTGGGAGGTTGGGCCAAGCAACTGAATGCTATTTTTATAAGCCCAACCAACCCCATTGGAGAGCTTCTACCTTGTCTATTGAGTAATAACTCCCCTACAACTCTCAAGCTCTCAAATTGTGAATTATCATTTATTACTTGCCTTCCAACCTCACTTAACCTTGAAGAACATACCAAGGTGTCTAAACAAACTCATGAAGCCAAGTTTGAGGTGATTGAAGGCTATTGGTGTAGTAGTACATCCAATCTTGAACCAAACATTCATACTCATTGCATCACACTCACACAAGGGGTAAAGTGTCACACCCCTTGGTAAGTAATATTTTTCATTTCTTGTATTGTGTTTGTTCAATTATAATCTAGGTTGATTAGAATTGCTTGAGGGTGCTCTTGCCCTAGGATAAAGATTGTAAAGGGTGTTCTTGCCCTATATGGAACAAATATTATAAAGGGTGCTCTTGCCCTATAGAACATAGATTGTAAGGGTTTGATCTCTATCTGTTACATCCCACCCACCTTGATCCAGTTATGCCCGAATACCCGTGGGGATGATACATCGCAAAACCTAGGTTTAGTGACAATTCCATACAACATATATATAGCATGATTAAAAAGACAATAATAAATCAAGTTCAAGTATAAAGTTATCAAATATGAAATAATATTTACAATTGTCCAAGACTTCAAATTAAAAGTTATAACATCAGAGTTCCAAGAAAGAAAGAGTGTTTGCAACGGAAATATTCAAGGGTCTTGGTAAAGGATACTCTCGGCCCTCCTAAAAGAAATCAATGTGTAAATATAGAAAAGTGACATGAAAGACATTAAAGAGTTCCTTAGGATGACAAGGTCTCTATCACTAAAAGCCGGCTCTGTAGGAGCAGTCGAGGCACAAGCATGAAGCTTCATGCGCTTCCACTTCTTCCTCAATTGTACCTTCCAAAAAGCTTCCTTGTGATGAATCCTCCACCTATCTCATGATCTGTAGAAAAATCTAAAATGACATACATAAATAAAGGAATGAGTTCCACAGAACTCAGTGAGGTTGACTAACATTCATATAATGCATTCAACCATAACATCCACATCATGTCCACAAGATGTTAATAAAATAAATGGCAAAATATGATAAGGTATAATTATGATGATATATTCCTAACTCTGCCATGAAGTCTCTAAGGTAGACATGCATTAAGAAATCACCAGTCTCCTTTGGGTGGTCTCAGTCACTCTCCCTCAACAAGAGACGTCTATTGGGTTCAAAGTCCGTCAAGCCATGGTTGGGGTCATAAGTCACCACTCTCTCACATCACTGTTTGGTATGAGACTTAGCGCTTGTCAAGATAATACTTGAGGCCCAATGCAAGGTCCTATGGTCTCATACTACATATGGTCCGAATATCTCCCCTCATGCCTAGTGCGATACCTTCCCACCTATGAATGAAATCCTCAACAGAAGGCATCTGTTGGATCTCATTCCTTAATCCAATGGGCATTCACATATAATGGACAGGATGCTCTCCATGTCCTCTCCCAGGTTGGTTACCGGTCTTGAGCGCCCAAGAGCCCTTATCTATTATATGCAATTCTACCAAACTATGATGACAGTGGGCTTGCTTGATACACAAGACCCAGCCACTTGCATCACGGGTTAACCGGCTTCAATACCCCTACCGGAAGGGTAGTAGTACTCATGGGGATTCCTAGCCCAACACTTATAGACATCTATTATTCATGTAGTTGGTCTAGATGCAAGCGCGTAAGGTCATTAGGGAAATGGGCGAACCTACAACCCTAGTTAGTAAAATAGGATAAGAGAAATAATCTCATACATTCTCACATAGTTTTCATCCAATAATATAATATTCAAAATAAAGAGTAAAACTCAATCATTCTATCCTTACCTTCAATTTAAAGCAATTTATATCACCAATAGAATTTAAAATAGCAACACTTAATAATACAAAACATGGTTAGTCATTCCTCACCTTTCAATTCGATTCCGTTCTCCAAAGTCCCAAATTTCACACTCATGAGTCGATGATTATAATCAAAATAAACCTTATCATGTAAGAGAATTAATAGACATTAATTAGAAGTCAATTGGGTTTCAAAAGGTATCCCAAAATCATCACACAAAAACCCAATCTGTCATATGGGTTCAAACCCCCGTTCTTGACCTAGTTTCGGCGAAAAGTCATTATTTTGCCACCAATTTGAAGTCAAATCAAAACAAGACTTTGGGAAAGTCTAATTGGCAGCAATAGGGTCCTAAGAGTACCTTCAATTTGATCCAATTCATTCTAAATAAAAAGGCCCAAATTTGGCTCTTGCGAGTGCCCGCGGGCGCCTCAGAGAGCCAACACGCTAAATCGTTTGCAACGATTCGCACAAACTACTCACAAACTATAGGGAACCATAAATACAACTATTTATGAGCCATTCAATATACCTAACATGCATCAACTACCGATCCCACATAATTGGAGAAACTGCAAAGGTTAAGAAGGGTTGGTCTCACTTTTTCCAATGATTTGCTAGGGGTCTGCGGCGCGTTGGGGGGGGGGCCCTCTCTTTCTTGGTTTTTTCTCCTCTTCTCTCCGCCCCCGCCCCCGCCCCCCGGCTTTTCAATGCGGGTGGGGGGATATGCTTAAAATATGGTTCAAACCATAAATACAACTATTTATGAGCCATTCAATATACCTAACATGCATCATCTAGTGATTTTGGCTTGAAAGAAAGGTCTTTCGATTATCTACGTTTGGGTGAAATTACCTCGTCATTTAAATTCTCCATCATCGATTTCCAGACATGCCAATATTGCCTTTTAAATCCTTCATGACTAACATTCTCTCTCCTCTTAAATTCTAGGAGAGATTTCGAGTCATCACTAGGGTCATCCATTTGCATTGGGTCCGCATTCGAATCTCTAGGCTCGACTCGAATGGCCCACAGTTGTCGCGGACTCGCATCCCAGGTTCGAGATCCTGAAATCATGGGTTAACGGTTTAGAATTTCAGCAGATTTCACACATTACAGACTATATTTAAAGAGAATCACCAGTGGAACATTTTCTTAAGACCAAGAGAGGAGTGAACATTGACTTTTAAAGCCCAACCACTATAAAATCCCTTGTCTTGTGATTAATTACAATATCATAATCTCACTTAAAGTTACATAATATTTCATATTTGCAATTAAACCAAAAACTTAGGCAAATCCACTAGTTGCAACCTATTCATCCCCTCTAGGTTGCCTTCACACTATGCAAACTATGCGTATTGCATCCATGTTGTCAAAGATGATGTCGCAATTAGGTATGATGTTGCCTCAAGAATCACAGTTTGGTGTACCGGGGTATTCACAATAAAACCATTCTCTAGCCATGCCTTTTCCTGTGAGAGAATTCCCCAATTTACTTTCTAGTTCAATACCTTTTTTGGCAGCTAATACTTTGTTTGGGACCATTGCTCTTCAGAATCAGTTGTTGTCAGCTTTTAATGTGGGAGAACTTTTTGAATACACCCAAGTTAACACATTAGGCCTAACACGACAAATTCCCTAGCCTTGATCCCCACTAACAGTCAAAACGAGAACCTTGAACCATCTTTGGACCCCACATCTTTACCTGCCACTTCATATTGACCGACTTCTTCTTCACTCAACCCTTTCCCAACTTCATCACCCCCACAACCCATTTTAACCTTGCAACCTCTGTCCGGGGAGAATATTAGAACCCCCACAAAAGGAAAAGGTGGACGGGAGAAAAAATCGGTAACTGAATCTTTGCACTTCAAGAGTAAAACAAAGAGACAACGTAGAAGCACAAGGAACATGGTGAATAGTCTGTCACAGGAGGAAAGTAAAGGGTCGGTTGAGCATTTTTTAGAAGAAAACCCCATAATGGAGGCTGTAGTGCTCCATTGCGGGAAGCAATGAAAATGCTATGTTGGAATTGGGGGTTGGGGAGACCTTTGCTGTTCTGAGAATTCAAAAATATCTCCCAAAAAAAGAATCAATTGAGGTTATTTTCATGATGGAAACAAAACATAGAGCATCAAAAGTTTGCCATTTTGCAAGGAAATCGAAGTTCCAGAATAATTTTATTGTTAACCCAGTTGGCTTGGCAGGTGGTTTGGTTATAATGTGGAGATATTCAATCAACATTAAAATACTTCATAGTTCTAACAACTTGATTGATTGTAGTGTAGCTATATCTGATGGTAGGAAGTTTTTTTTCATTGGAGTTTATGGTTGTAATACCCCCCGTATTTCTAACCCGAGATCCGTATTCCAGGTCCGAGAACCCGAAGGTCTAGTCGGGTGAACTTGTGGAGTATCCGGATTGAAGCCCATGATCCATACCCAGGACCCATGGATCTGGATCCTATGTCTGAAAAGCCTGCCTTGGCTGGAGTGGGAAATTCTGGAAGTCAAGTGTCGTTCAGAGATGTCCGGAATGAAGGTAAGATCTTCCCCATCTCTTATTTAGGGCTAGGTTGACCTTGGGTATCAACCCCCTAGTAAAAGCACCCTTGTATGGCAAATTACATGGGGGCGGTTACTAGTGGCGGTCGCTTAACCTAAGCGACCGCCCGGTCTGTTTTCGAGGATTTTGCCCTATTTTGCCCCCAGACTTCTATAAAAGGCAACCTCCGTCTCATTAACGATTACTTTATTCGTTATTTCTTATTTGGGAGTTAAGACGGCTGCGGGGAAGATCCGAAAGAGTCTCTCGGAGTACCGACAAGTGGTTTGGAAGATCGCCTTCTCTTCTTCTCGGCTTTCTCGGTGTGAGGTATTGAACTAACCCTTCATTCTCTACTCTCTTATCTCCGTTAGTTTGGTTTTACCCTTTTTCCCTCGTCACTGTGATTACCCCTTGGTTATTCTTTACCCTTTTTTTTAATCTACGTGAGATGGAATAACCATAAACGGAACCCTGCTTCTGTGAGATGGTAAATCCAATCAAGGAGAGGGTTAGGGGTAATCCACTGATGATAGTGGATTGTTTTCTCTTACCCTTTTGGCTTAGGGAGTGTTTAATTCGAGACTTAGGATGAGATTACTCGAAAACCGGATTGAAATCGAGTAATCAGAAGCCTGAGTTTCGGATTGAAACTCACTGGTTTTTGGGCGGTCACTAGTGGCGGTCGCTTAACCTAAGCGACCGGCACAAGCGACCGGCTGGTAAACAGTGACCAAATAGATTTCGGTTTTGATTCAAATTGGTTTATGTGACTTATATATTCTAATAACCCTGTGTTTAGGTGAATACTGTTTAAAAGAAAAGTCTACTAATAATTACTGGATTCCATTTTACGGACATTTCAGTTATATGCAAGTAAGGACATCTATCTTATCTATTTATGTATACTTCAGCATGTTGATTTATTAATTGTTATTCTTAATCTGTACCAATATAAACTGCTGTAGTTTCATATATAATTCTGTTATACTACTGCTGTTTACTTTGATTTCATATTTACTTTATGGTTTGTGATTGTTATGAGATGGTGGTAGTTGGTATATGATTATGATAGTTGGGGTATTCCTTTTGGGATATCTTGGCTGATGTTATCGGAGGTCAGTGGAATGGGACACATGCCTGCTGATGCCTTCAGCACTATCATGATTAATTGATGACATTGTTAGGATGAGTCTAGATTGCATGGCTAGGTACCCCACATGCTACTACCCTTTCGGTAGGGGAATTGAAACCGAGTGACCCGTGATGACAGTGATGTGACTTGGTGGTCCACCGTTGGTCATGAAATGGTAGGGTTTGCATATGTTAGGGTTGGGCTCATGGATGTCCAAGGACCGGACCGGGTGTCGGGAGGAATCATGAGAGCATCCGCCCCAATGATATGTGGATGACCATAGGGTTATGGAGTAGAGTCCAACAGAGGTAGCCAGTCCGTGAGGATTCTTACTCCTAGGTTGCGAAGGATACTTGAACCGAGTTGGTTGGCGGTGCCATAGGGGATGTATCTCGGACTTCATGTAGACATGTAACCATTATGACCTTGCATTGGATTAGAAACCCAGGACATGCGCCAAGTACTCATTACCAATGGTCGTGGTGAGAGAGTGTGGACTTAACCCCTAACCATGGTTTGTGAGCCAGTGTGGACTTTCCCTTTTTCCCCGGATCCCTGCAGAGGTAACCGGTCCTTGCCGGATCAGAGTGATGAGACTTACCCAGAGGAGGGCTGGTGTTTATCTTAAAGCATGTCAGCTATTAGAGACTTGCATAGTTAGAAATCATAACATCATTCATGTTTTGCATTCATTCATATTACTGTTGTATCATGGCATTTTTGGATGATGGATGAGATATATGATTGTTTCTTACTGAGTTCTTTAGAACTCATTCCTTTATTCTTTGTATGTTTTTAGCCTATACAGAAGAAGGATTTGTATCCGAAGATGGGCTGGTTCCCTATGAAGGAACCATCCCGTTTGAAGAAGATGTGGCACCGCCAAATGGGAGATGGAAATAGCATGTGCGGGAGTTCTCTGCGGGTGCATGGAGTGCGCTTATCGCACCGGTTGATGGTCGAGGCGCAAAGGTGGTCGGTGCGTTCCGACAGAGATCGGAGAAGAATTGGAGAACCCCTCACCTCATTAAACTGGAATCTAAGTTCATTGACTTAGAGAAACAAACTGGAAAGAAACTGATTTAAACACTTTTATTCCGCTGCCCTCATTTTTGATTTATTTATTATTCTTTATTTTCTTTCCTTTGTTATTGGAGCATTTTGGGCTTCTGTAATTCATTTAATTCAGTTATTGAATATTCTTGCTCATGATTATCTGTATTTGTCTTAAATATTGTTGATAGACTAAAACCTTGGATCTTGTGACGGATCGCACCCACGGGTTGTCGGGCGGGTAACCGAGACCGACGGGTGGGGTGTGACAATGGTGATCATAGGAGAAGTAGGAGACAAGCTGTTTTGGAGGAGGTGATAAATCTTGCAACAGATAGGTGAGATGGATGGATTTGTTGGGGAGATTTTAATTATGTTCTACAGTGGACGGAAAAGGAAGGTGGGAAGTGTATTAGCTCTAGAGATGCAGAGGATTCTCGGACAATGGTTGACCGATGTGGACTAGTTAAGATTATTATTAAAGGGCTCAAGTTTACCTGGAGTAACAGATTTCAGGGTGGAAGCACTACAAGAAAGCGGAGCTACAGCGGCATTTTGGAAATGCCGCCATAAGTCTAAAATGTTGTTGTAAACCTTTCTTGGCGCTTCAAAAATGCCGCAAAAAAGCCGGCAAAAGCACTGTCGTATTATTATAGCGGCACTAAATGCAAACGCCGGTGATGGTAACTTACGACGACACATTTACTGGTGTCTAGGAAGTGCCATTATAGGATTCTATTTGTGGCATTTATTAACCGCCGCGGGTGGAAGTGCCATAATATTGCCGGCGTAAAAGGAATTTATTACGGCGCTTAAGAAATGCCGCCATAGACTATTGGTTTTTTACTTTATTACCGGCATTTTTAATAAATGTCGTCATGTGTTACTTATGCCAGCGTTTTCAATAAACTTGTCATATGTTACTTATGCCGGCGTTTGTAAAACACCAAGATAGGTTTTTGTAATTAAAAAAAATTGGTTCCAAAAAGCCAAATTCAATTTTACAAATGAATATCCAATTCCATCAATCCAAATTCAATTTTACAAATGAATATCCAATTTCATCAATCCAAATTCAATTTTACAAATGAATATCCAATTTCATCAATCCAAATTCAATTTTACAAATGTAAATGTGCCACTTTCCATTATACATATACCAACAATCCAAAATATATAGTTGAATCATGTAATCAACAATCCTCATCTGGATTCACACCCTTGTTAGGTTCCTTCCCATCAAAGTAATCCTTCAGAAGTTGTTGGACCTTGGGAATCCTGGTGCTTCCACCAACAAGAACAATCTCCTCAATCTGGTTCTTTTGCAATCCTGCATCGTCCATTGCCTTCTTCACTAGTCCCATTGTTTTCCGAAAAAGATCATTGTTCAGTTCCTTAAAACCGAGCACGCGTCAATGGTTCAGAGAAATCCATGCCATCATAGAGAGATTCAATTTCCACACGGACTTGGTGCTGGCTACTCAAGGCCCTCTTGGCACGTTCAGCCTCCCTCCTGAGCTTTCCAATTGCCCTATTATCCTTTGTTGATGTCTTTCCCATGCTTCTTCTTGATCAATTTGATGAAGTACTCCATAATTCTTATTTCAAAGAACAAAACATATGTACTTGAGTGAGTTAGAGACAGAGAAAGAGAGAATCTGATTCTTCTACAAATGATTCTTCCGTGTTTAGTAACTCACTTCTGCTGCAACTTCATACTGATTACCAAAAGGGTCATCCTTAAGACCTCCATAGAACTTCTGTGGATACTGAACAAACCCACTTTCAGGTTCCTTCTCAAAGCCAAGCAGGAGGCACATCGCATGAAGCACAATGAAGGAGCCGAGTCTAATCTGAAAACCAGATTGGAGAGGGAAGTAGTAGTGATAATGAAGTAATTTATGTTGCGTAAATTGAAGGGAATCTAGAAGAACTCTTGAACCAAGACTAAAGAACTCTTGAACCAAGACTAAATTGGTGAAAAAAGCATTATTGCACGGTATAAAAGAAATGATAGCTGATCTCTAACTTGAAGTAATTTTGCATTTCTTATCAAAGTTTGTTAATGATAGGGAATATATGAAACATACATAGAAAATCAATTTTACAGCCCTATTTTTTAGGAATAATTAAGAATAAATAGTATTAATATATAAAACACATAGCACTACTCAAACCAATCATACCAATGAAACAGTTAGTTCTGTTTTAATAATTACATTCAATTCCAACAAGGAAATTAGATAAATGACCTGAAGCAACCCAAACATGTAACAAAAATAAAGAAGCTAACATTGTGATTCTTCAGTCCTCCCTTCAGTGGAATTCTTAAACCATAATCTAATTACCTATTAGAATATAAAATTAAGTATCTAATGAACCTGCTCATAATTAGCTTTCAACAAAATTATTGGATTATCTGTATATTATCACAAAATATCCCACATTCTCAGTCCACCTGATCTGATTGAGAAGCCATAAAAAGAACAGCTTCTTTTCCTGCCTTTTGAATTGCTTAGTACAATGAGTCCAGATGAAATAAAATAAGGGTAAGAACCAAATTGGACAATAACTTCTCATGTCACTAAGGTTAGAAGTCAGTGTCATGAGGGCTAATTAGGATCAGGGCCAATCAGAGTTAGGGCCAGGGCCAGGGCCAATCAAGGTCAAGGCTAGGCAAGGGCCAATTAGGGCCAACCCATTCCAACCTGGCCCAATTAGGGTCAATTAGGGCGGGAATGGGCTTGGCTTGGCCCTGTAGGGCTTAGGGCCAGGGACAATAATCATTGGCCCTAAACTAGGGTCAGGGCGGAAATGGGCTCAAATTAGAACATATAGGGTTGGGCTTGGGATTGCAAAAGTCCAGCCCAATTGCAATCCTAATCAGTGCTGTGTCTAACTATTCGGCCAAATTCCATTCCGATCCAGAGATTTCGGGTCTTACCTCGACAAAGTCACTGAGTTTTTTTCCCCCTTCCTTTTTTGGTAATAAGGTCATGAGTCTTCCTGACTAATACAATTGTTTTTTATTTTTTAAACAGAATAATAAAATTGTTTTACGTACAACCAAAGCGAATATGGAATTTAGAAGAAAAACAATTTAATCAACAGTCACGTTTGTATACGTGTTTAGGATTAACGAAGCATAAAATAATAAATTATCCAATTTAAACCAAACAAACCATTCACTTGGAAATTGGGTTTTGATAGTTTAATGAATTGATATACATTTTTTTATTTATTTAATACAGAAAAACATAAATGCACAACATGTTCAATTTATTAAATTTCTTTTTTCAAACTTGAGCTGCAAAACTATTTATCTTCACGACATTCATATCTCACATGGAATGATAGATCATTTTTTCCTTTCAATTACACTGATCACTAGTTCTTATATGCGTTTCAAGTTGCCTATGTCCATCAACAACAAGATGAGGAAACAACTTGCTGACTTTTTATGAGGAGTTTCTAGAGCAACATGTAGTATATATTAGTATTCTTGGAACAAGCTTACTCACAATAAAGCTGAAGGGGGACTAGAACTTAGAGAACCTGAACTGTAGAACTTAGCTTTATTGTCTAAGGCAGCTTGGAGATTATATACCAACCTAGATTGTGAATGGGCTAAATTGGTAAAGGCAATTTACTACCCTAATACAGATGTTTTGAATGCAAGTCTGGGTTCCTCATCATCGTGGTGATGGAGGAGTATTTGGGAAGGGCTACAAGTGATATAGCAAGGTTTACTTTGGAAAGTGAGAGATGGGGAAAAGATAACCATAGCTATAGAGAGATGGGTGCCGAGAGTTGAAGGTGGTATGGTCCATTTGGTTGATGATGGCAATCCCTCTATCTTCAAAGTAGCTCACCTTATAGACTCAATTTTGGGGCAATGGAAAAGAGGGGCTAATTCAACAATTGTTCTTAGAAGGTGATGCAACAATGATTCTCAACATACATTTTTACCTACTCACAACAAGGAGGACCGTTTGATTTGGAGGGTTGCTAGGGATGGAAAATACTTTGTAAAATCAACATATTTGATGTTGAAACGTGATAAGGAACAGAAAGAGAGATCCCAGGCATCAACAACATCGATCAACAGATGGAAGAATACGCTAGTACAAGTGTGGAAGGCTATATGGAACATTAAAGTGATGCCAAAAGGAAAGTCTTTTTTTATAGAGAGCTATGGGAGGAGGAATAACATCGAGAGAAGGTCTAGCTATTAGAAATCTGCCTCAGGAGATGAAATGCCCAAGATGTAACGAGGAGGAGGAATAGCATTGAGAGAAGGTCTAGCTATTAGAAATCTGCCTCAGGAGATGAAATGCCCAAGATGTAACGAGGAGAAGGAAACACCTAAACATATACTTCTAAAATGCCCCCATGCAAAATCGGCTTGGTACGGTAGCATGATGTCCTACAAAATGCTCAAGATGAAGCCTTCAAACTGTAGTATTGGATTTAATCATGGGGTCATTGGAGTGTATTGGGGAAGGAAATAGAGGAGGATTTGAAGCATTTTTCGGCTTGTCTAGCATGGGTGCTTTGGATTGCACGAAATGAGTTCATCTTCGATGATCAAGCAAATCCCCTATAAAAGTGGTAGCTTCAACATCGGTAAGGATAGAGGAATTTAAGAAAGCCAACATAGAAACTCGATCGACTAACCCTTCTCAACGTCAACAACATTCGAGGAGACCCCAACTATAGAATGACTAAAGATCAATTGTGATGCCTCGTGAAAGAAATGAACTTTGATCGGTGGTTTGGGAGTAGTGTGTCTGGAAACCCCTCTTTGCCATTGTTGAAGCAGCGACTTTTAGAAGCAGCATCGAAGGTGAGGCGATGGCTATTCGCAGAGGTCTGACTGAAGTGGTACACATGGGCTTAACTAAGGTTGTTTTGGAGTCTAATTGTCTTGAACTTATGGGCTGTCTTCAATGTGGATCTTTCACTGGCCCAGCCCAGCTCTCCTTCAATTCATTTTAGATGACATAGAGGTTTTGTCACACCCATTTGTGGAGTGCAAAACCTACGGGCCAGGAAAGAGGGTATTTAGTAAATCCGCGTCATGCGTGTAGAAAGTTTTCAAATTCACGACTTTTAACCCCTCAACTTATTTGATTCATTTGCATCACCCTCGTTTTTTCATTCTACACAACACGATCGATCTGGGGAAAAACCTTGATCGCAACCCTAAACCCCAAGCTTTCCCTCCCTCTCCGCCGGAAAACGCCTTCCTAATTTTCTCCTGATGTTCTAAATTTCGTTGATCCATTTCGTTTTATTGGCAAGAACACTGGTGTTGCGAGCGAAGTTGAGTGAATCGCAAACGGGATAATGTGCTATAGATTTCTTTGACGAGCTGAAGGTACTGTTTCCGTTGGACTCTGCAAGTTCTCTTTCCCAATAGGAACTTTTATGATATTAGAGGTCTATGTCGATGAAGGTTATTGGGAACTTAAGGGTTGTGTAGTGTAGATGAATAGAAGTGTAAGACTTTTTCAAATAGTTACTATTTTAGTTCAGGTTCTTGCAGAGTTTTCAGCAGATTTTATCGAAGTAGCAGTTAAGTGACGTAATCGTACCGGTTACCGTGTGAAAAATCTCATTTTGTCTGTCGATTTTTAGGTATTCTCCATCATTGTAATTTATGATTTCCCTTGATGCTCAGGTGATATGGTTACAGATATTTGTGACTCTGTCTGCCCACCAAGTAATGTAAATCCACTTCATTTAATCCAACGACCCTTTGCAGGTGCAGGTATCATCTCCTTGCTTGTCAGGCTTGCCTTTACACAAGTTAGAAGCATTGAAAGAGCTTGAACTAAGTAAATTCCCCCAAGGCCCTTTGCCTTTTCCTACGCTGAGTGATATACCAAGCCTTACTTCACTAAACTCTGTCTTTGCTACCTCTCTCTCCGGTAAGGTTCTTCTTCTGTTATTCAGCATTCAAGAAAAGCTTCCATTCTGCAATAGTGCTGAAAATGAATGGCTTAGACACTAGCAACGGAACATTTGGGCAGGTAAATAACCTTCTAAAAGTCAGGGTTGCTAAATTAAGGATGTCGGGAGGCATGAGCGGTAGGACATGGGAAGGACAGAGTTAGAAGTATTTATATTTGGGGAACCTAGCGTACAATCAGTAGTTGACAAAATGGGAAGTCAGTTTAGCTGGCTTTGTCATGCATGTGAACCAGCAAAGGCACTGTGAGGAGTGATATGCTGCAGACTGAGCTGTCCAATGTCCAAAAGGGAAGAGTGAGGAAAGTTAAAATATTAGTTCTGTCATTATTGTGATTGGTACAGCTCTTTTGATGTTTTGCCAGTTTTGCACTGACTTGAACTACTCTGACCAATGTGCTTGCCCAGAAGCGAAAGCGAATCCAAACAATTTACTTAAAAAAAAAAAGCGGGGGTTTTGAGCTTAAATAATGTTGATGTGGGTGGCTGACTCTCCATTGGCTGATGATGATACTTCTGTTTAAGCCACGTATTCTCCAGTGGCATCTGCTTTGTCTGCTTCATCTGCTTCTTCTTCAGCCTCTGTTCTAGCTTCCTTACCTGCCTACCGCCCTTCTTCTTGGGTGTTCCTGGTTTGGTTATAGAAGTTCTGATCTGTGTATAGTTTTTATTTAAACCATTGTAGGCATCATCGTCCGTCCTTTATTTTTAGGTGCTTATTATTATTGGAAGTACATACAATACTAATAGGTTTGTGTATTCTTTTCTACAGTGTCTTCCTACAAAAATTGGCTGGCTTGTAAACTATAATTGGCTGCCTTGTAAACTATAGTTAGACTTTTCTTTCTTGTTCTCTTTATTTCTCTCCATTTTTCTTCAATTGATCTTCTCCTTAATTTTCATTTTCCTGGTTCTGCTACTATGTTCTAGACAATAGGTTCTCTTTATTTCTCTCCATTTTTATCCTGCTGTTCTTTTCTTTAATTTTCATTTTCCTGGTTTTGGATTCTTACGCCTGGATCGTCCACAAGGGTGTGAATCAAAATCCCACTGGGAAGAATATTGGTGTAGGGTGTTTAGTAATTAGGGTTCAGACAGTCCCTTGTATTGACAAAAGTACCTTGAAGGAACTCTTTGTCTTATGTAATATGCTTATTATTTTGAAATGAAGATGCTGGCCATGTATTTGATCTGGGTTACTTTTGATCTGATCTCATAAGACCCTCCGTAACACCTTGGGATTAGTCAAATAATCTCTCCCTTATACGATCCTTCTCCCTCTTTCAACCTCACCAACATTGTCACAAAACTACACACACACACTGTAACTCAAGGATAACTCAGGACTTGAAGTAAATTGTAGCAAGAGCACTCGATTAACATAAGAATGGTTAACACAAGGCTGCAATACAAGATACCTCCCTATCTTGAATCTTCACCCTAATTGCCCCAAAACTAGAGGGTCTTCCCCTCTCCTAGGAGTCAAGCTCGCCCGAACACTTCCACCAAATTCTCCCCTTATGGGCCTACACAAACACACACTTCCCCTATACATACCCCCAACACAATCCCAACATGTAACCAACTAATTCCCTCATTTGGAGTTGATCCCCTACAACTCCCAAGTACTTTACGTCTACGGTGCGCGTCCCTCAAAGTTGGTGCCTTAACATAATCTGATGGGGGATGCCTTGTGTAAGTTTATCAAAAATCCACCTGAGATGTTACCGAGTAGATCACATTGATTTTTTGTAGTTTGAGGAGCGAAATGAATGCAAATGATTTACAATTGTTTTTACTGATGAGAGAGTGTCGAGGTCATATCACTATTTACTGATGAGAGAGTGTAGAGGCCATATCCCAAAGTGTTTATATGAGACTACTACAGGGCCTTGTAATAGCCAGGATTTCTAGATGGTGGTATGGTTATTCATGGACTTGATGTTGGATGGCTTGAAGTAGATCAATCAATTGATAGTACACTTGTCATTTTGTTTATATCTTTACATGTTTTTTGCAATTTTGATACTGTTGAAGATGCAAAAACAGTGTATGCCCAATATGTTGACAACAGGAGTGAAGGTGCTGAGAGGATATTTAATCAAATGGATGAAAAAGAATCCAGTTTAATATAATGTGATGATTAAAAGGCATCAGTTGGCTGAGCATTCTAAAACAACCACACCTAAAGCACTTCCCAAGGACGTTATGTTTTTTTCCCTGATAAAGAAACACTTGTTATTTGCTATTACTAAACATGTTTCGTTCCTGCAGAAGTATTCCTTAAGGTGGCAGGGAGACTTTCCACCTCAGAAATACTTCCATCCAACAGTAGTGTTACAAAACAGATGATAAGTAATTACCAACTTGTCCTCCTGTCTATTTTCTAGTCATTAGGGAAATTGCCTGAAAATAACATTGGTTCCTCGGTGAAAATTGCGGTTTGATGATCACTTAAATTCTGTCCACTTCTTTCTTTACTGTAGAGAAACATGTATCTTTGAATGAATGAAGTAGAATTTGAAGGAACTGTCATGTTGGTGGGACGATTAATGGGAGAGGGAGAGTTTCGGAGATTAGAATAGTATTCTCTTGGGGGTAGGTCTCGGAGGGAGAGGTGTTATAATATTGATTTTTGTCAGGCTGGGTTGGGGTGTTTTACTAGGGCAACATCTTAAGGCTTCTTTCAGTTCAATATGATTCACTGGATTGGGTATTGTGCTGATAAGATATGAAGGTCGGGACTGTCGGGTAGCTGGAGTGGCTCGATAGGAAGAGGGCCAACTTACAAGGATTCTTGATGAATGTCAGACTTACTTAGGGTTTTTAGGCCCTGCGGTGAGGGTAATCTGGTTCCTGGACCTTGTGGCTAGGGGTTATAGGGATTTTAGGGGAGGTTAGGGGTGAAGGGAGTCTTGTCTAGGTTAGGCCAGCACGCTTTAGGGTGGTTCTTGACTGAAAATTGAATCTGAACTTGGTATATTTTCAGTTTCAGATTCAATTCCAAAGTTAAGGGTTGGGGAAAACTAGGGTTTCAGTTTATAAGGTTTCTGGGAAGGGTTGGGGGCTGAAACTTAGGTCGAGTGCTAATGGGGGATGGGATGGTGTTGGTTCTCTGAAGGGATGGGGTTTGGTGAAGGGAATTGGGAGTTGTAGAGTTTTAGGGTTTGGAGAAAAGATACTAGGTGCCGCAAGATGGAGAGAGGGGGGTTTAGAGAGGCTTAAGATGAGGTAGGAGATGGGGAATGGGGTGGGTGGCTACTTACTGTTTACTGCTGGGAATTGAAAAGCTCTTGAAGAAGAAACACCACAAAGCTGCTGAGGGGTCTCCTACAAGTTGGAAACTGATCGTGTCGCTAACCAATCAAAAATAAAATCCTATACTAATCTTGCAAGTAGAAAGTACGGGGTCGAACTATGGGGAACTAAAAGGCTAAGTTACTAAGATTGAATTTAACAAAACTAAATTTAAACTAAATCTATTAACTAATGTAAAACGTTAACTGTGAATATGTGAAGATCTTTGGGATTTCGAATCCCCAATGCTTTTCCCTAACCGATATAACTCTACACTTCAAAGTAAATTAGGGATGGTCTTCCTAGATATGCCCTATCTTCGCAAGACTATCGTCCTTCACGGAAGCTTGGCACGCTTAGTTCGCTGAGTTATAGAACATCTTTGGTCAAACTCAAACACAACCAACTAGAAGATATAGAACAATCAACTTAATGAAATAAGCATGGTTCATCTACATCCCAAAGCAAAGGAACTAGCTACTCATTATTACAAAGTTCATAAGAAAAATAAAGATGAAACATAGGGAGAGAGAGAGATGTGGTCTTCTTCTTCAGCAATGAGAGAGATGAGAGCCGCATTCGCTGTCCTCTTTTCTGTGGTTGGCTTCTCTTTTATGTCTCCCGCACACAATGAATCCCCTCTCTTTACCCGTCGATTTGACCTTTATTCTTTCGGAATTTGGAAAAACTCAAAACTGGAAAGTTGTAGATATTTTCAATATCGTTTCATAGCATCTTGAATCATCGAATTCCAAGCTCATACGAGAGAGATATGCCCAAAATACTGAAGGTAGGTCTGTTTACCCGATTTTCAGATTTATTACCAATTTTGTTCCTTAGACCTCCACCTATTTCCAATTTGGCTAAGATCTCACTTTTCATGATTTCTTGAGCAGCAAGATTGAATGCCATGATTTAAAAGCCACCAATATCTAATACATTTGCCAACTTTACTCCATATTATCTCTAATATCCAAAATCTCCTTATTCCTGAAAAATACACAAAAATACTCAATTAGATCTCTTTAATTAAATAAGTATGGGGAATTAAATCAAATAAATAATGGTAAATGCATGCTTATCAGAAACCTTGAGCAACCACAATTGCAACCTCCTTGTCTCTAAACTCCTTGAAGAATTTTATTCATCAGCATAAACTGGTTTGGTTACAAGCCTAGGCCTTATATGTATAGCCTGGATTAAGGTATTCCTACTAGGACTCAATCAAACAAAGAGTGATATTTTAAATAAACTTGCAGCTAAAAGGAATTCTATTTTAAGTGGAACTCCTACATAGACTAGGAGTGTTATCTAACTGATCATAGACTGAATTAAAAACAAAAATAAGGTAGGAATGGAGTCCTGATAATATCCTGCATCTAATGCGACCCAATAGGTCTCGAATAGAGTTTGCAAAAAGACCTAGCTACTCCCTATGTGGTTCGGCCTTTCTGTAGGGCTGCAGGAAGTAGGCATCAGCCCTAGGTCTTCTTTCCCCTTTATTGGGGGTGGTCCTGGCACTTCACTTCAGTAGCAAAGTCAATAATTTGTCTCTCTTTTTTTTATTTTTTTCCTTTTCTTTTTAGTTTAAATGAAGGCTGGTCTTTAATTTTTTTTATATCTGTGTAATTTAAATTTAGTGAAGAAAAATAGTTAACAGACTAATTGGATTAGGCATGCTGGATGTCCCCCCCTCCTTTTATTTCCTTTTGGTGTTGGATGTTCTTAAACAAATCTTGGATGCTTGGATATTCTCTTAGGTGGTTAGAAGATCTAACCCAACTCATTGCACCCTTTCGAAGGCATTAAATAACTGAAAATTCTTGAATGTGTCATTTGTTTGTTTGTTGCAGAATACGATGGAAATATGCTTAGCCTTTGCTGCTGACAGTCCTCCGCTTGCAGTCATTGCAGCTGCAAAGATTGCTGGCATTTTTGTAACACCTGATTCTAGCCTTCCCTCTGGCTCTGCACCATTTTTTCGATTCACTTGTGGGTATGATTACCAACCTGCTATACGCATGTCTCTACTTTTTCTAAACCTGTAAGAAGCGTAGTTTCTGATTGTATTATATTTTACAAGTATTATAATTTTGTGTTAACTTGTTATCATTGAGCAACCATTTTGAGATTTGTTCATTTTTACTAAATAGCGCCATTGTATTGGTGAAAGTTCTGATATCTAATAATCCGTTACTTGGAAAATAGAAACTCACCAGCTGTAAATTACTTCTACTGCCATAAACATCACTACAAATTTTGGTATCAGATGAGATATAGAGGTGCTAATAAGAATAAGCGATTGGTTTCTGAGTAAATTTATCAGAATTGGAAGTGTAGAGTATTGAGAACTCCAAATTAAAGTGGACATTAACAAAGAACATAGTTGTCTAGGATTCACCTTGGCATTCAGGTGTCTTAGATTCCTTGATTACCATGTGTCTAGGCTCACCACCAAAACCAATATGTTCTGTGAGCTATACTGATCTCGGTTGAGTTATGTGCATTTATAAGCCGGGTTGGGCCGAGATCTTGTTTCAGTCAAGATCTTGTATTCTTTTTATTTAATTTGTAGGATATCTTGTCTCGATGGGTGAAATTTCTGGGGTATGAAAGGCAAATGATTATGGCTGCGCTTGGTATGCATTCTCAGTGCATAACATATTCTGAAATTATCCAAAGGAACCATTTCATATAGCTCTTCCTCGTAAACTGGAAAACGCCCAAGAATGAGGCCTGCTTTTGAATGGCACTTTTAACTGATTCTGCGTCTCATTCTGTCACTCTTGAAGGGTGAGAGATAAAGGATAAACTCTCACCTTACCATTTACTGTAGATTTTTAACCTCTTGGAGTTGAGTCTTCAATTGAGTAAAGAACACTATAAAATAATAGAGATCTTTAGCTTCAATGACTCTTGGTCTAAGCAAGGTACCATAACTTTGGCAAGTGCACTGAGTGAGTGCGGCTCAAAGATGGAGTGTCTGAGCTCCATGGCCTGGAAATGCTTCATCGGCCAGTGTACCGTTCCACAGTGGAGCCAAGAAATGCTTCAGATGTTTGGTCCCAGATGCAGGTCTCTAAGGTGGAGCTTGCATCGTCCAGCCTACTGTAGCCAAGAGCAAAGATCTGGTGCAATTCAGGATTTCCAGGAGGTCGGCCTGGCATCTGACTCATAAATTTCAATTTAACTTAGTAGGTATCTGATTGAAACTTCATGTAAAGGATCTTGTCCACTGAGATGGTGTGGCAGATACCATGCATTTTCCATGCCTTGATTACTGAGAAGGCACGGCGGGCATTCCATATTTTTCTATGTTTTGGCTACCCCAATGACCGCAGTGGATTCAAATGAAGTACTCATCTAAATTTTCCAGTTTTGCAATTTCTGTGGGCCTAAAATGTCCACCATGAGTTGCTTGATGCAACACTAAAGTGTATTCTGAATTCAAGATGTGTTTTATACAAGAGCATCTAAACAATGCTCTGATTCTTAATCACAAATAAATTCTGTGGTATCAAAATGTGAATGGATGCCACTCACAACCTGAGTTAGCTGACATTGGTTGCCTCCTCCCTCTGAAAAGTAGAAAAAAGATAACTACGTGCTTGAAGATGGATTACACCACAATCCCATCCCCCACGCTTTAAGCTGTGTCACAACACTAGCTCGTGACCTCGTCACACTTGTAATGAAACCACAGCATTTTCTTTTCCTTAGTGGAACGAGAACTTCATTGCATGGTACTGGAATAGGTGTCAGTGACATGGAAAACAATATGGTATTGATTGGTATCGGCGGTATCAGGTAAAATGTTGCGTCAGGCAGTCAGCGTACCTTTTGGGTATCAGACCAGTATTGCCATCCCCACCTTTGTCTTTCTAAAGTCGTAAAAATTCATAAAATAAATTCCAAAAATTTCCTATGAATAATAAAAAAAATGTTTGTGTGAAATATTAAATAAATACAATAAATTTTGCTAAGCTTCAAGATGAATATGAGAAGTATTTGTGTTTTTTAGGATAAATTTGGACGATCAGTATCAACGAATGATATACATTTGGTTTTTTCCCCCCTTCACTTTGAAATTCGGTGATTTAATGTTAGGATTGGACCGTGCGAAAAGGTGCGACTCTACATGAGACAGACTGAACTTGACATTTTGAAAAGTGCTAGAGAACTTTTAAAAATAGAAGAAAAATAAAAATAAAGTAAGCTCGATGCCACTTTCCGGTTGCTGACTAGGGTGTTTTTTGTGGGCTTTGCAAGTTCCTAGCAAGCCATACGTAATAAAGTTAGTAGACAGATTATGGAGATTGAGGCTTCCCCTTCCCCCCCCTCCCCTGGACTCATTGCTTCTGTTTTTGTGTCCTTTATGTGCTCAAATGGTTCAGCACCAATGACTTGACTGCTTGTGTGAATACCATAGAATCTTTTCTTGCCGAAATGGATGTTGGATGTAAGACTTCTTTTTAGGTTCTGATTATCATGTATCTTTCACCTATTTTGCAGCTTGAAATTGCGTGGCTCCACTGTACTTCTACGCTATCTTGGTCGGGTGGCAGCAATTCCGAATTTCTACGGGCAGGATGCATTAGAAGCCGGCCAGGTGTGGCTTGGTGAATTTGCAAAATCTCTATATTACTTTACATGACTAATTTGAGATTTGAGTACACTGGTGCAGTTCCCCGGTTTTCCTTTTTTGCCCTTTGTGGTAAAGCTTGATAATAAATTTGTTAATATAATTTTCCTATCTCCCTTCTTCAGATTGATGAGTGGCTAGAGTATGCCTCTATCTTTTCTCGTGGTTCTGAATTTGAGTGTGGCTGCACCTATGTTGATGAATATCTATTGTTGAGGACTTTTTTGGTCGGTAGTAGTTTGTCTGTTGCAGATATAGCTATTTGGGCTGGTCTTGCAGGTAATTTCCCGTTTTGCGTCCATGGGCAAAACTTTGTTCTCATTTCCTGCAAACTAGATACATTTATGTTATTTCCTGTTCAGCACCCCTTTCCGTTTTTCTGTTTACATGCGGAACATGTTTAGACTCCCTTTCAATTCAACTGTAAAAGTGTAAGTGGTATGTGTGTGGTTGATCAATTCCCAAAGTTCTCAGATGGACCAATTCTGATAGTTTTTCCACACTCTGTATTGTCACTAAAATTGGATGACTCAAATCATAACCCACGATGATCTCTGTGTGTGATACCGAGTTTAGTTAGTTTGTTCATGGATTGTATGGATAATTATTGTCTGACATTATCATCATCTCTTATACTAAACTTCACTGCCAAATATTTCTTCCTGGCAATTTTACTTCCAGAAGTATTTTTGGCCTCAAAATGCAGTGAATGGCAGCAGCTTCAGCTTTGTCTACTGTTGCACCCCCTTTATCTATATATATATATATATATTTATTACCTTTATAATACGTTACTCTGTCGTTGACAGGTAGTGGGCAAAGATGGGAAAGCTTGAGAAAGTCAAAGAAATACCAAAATCTAGTCCGTTGGTATAACTCAATAGCAGCAGAACACAATGTGCTGTTAAATGAAGTCACTGCAGTATATGTTGGGAAAAAAGGTCTTGGAAAGTCATCTATTATCAAACCAAAGGAAAGTGAGGAGCGTGTTAATCAATCAACAAGTGTGGGTGGGGAAAGCAATGAGAAGGGAAAGGTTGGCACTCGATCCACCTCTGAAGTTGATCTTCCAGATGCTAAAATTGGAGAGGTCTGCTTGCGATTTGCACCAGAACCCAGTGGGTATCTTCACATAGGGCACTCAAAAGCTGCACTATTGAATCAGTATTTTGCACAAAGATACCAGGGTCATGTAATCATTCGTTTTGATGACACCAATCCCTCAAAAGAAAGCAGTGAATTTGTTGACAATCTGCTGATAGACATTCAGACTCTAGGCATCAAGTATGAGAAAGTTACCTACACTTCAGATTACTTTCCACAGTTGATGGAAATGGCTGAAAGATTGATACATCAAGGGAAGGCTTATGTTGATGATACACCAAGGGAACAGATGCAAAAAGAAAGAATGGATGGTATTGAATCAAAATCTAGGAATAATAGCCCTGAGAAGAATTTGGAATTGTGGAAAGAGATGATTGCAGGATCTGATAGGGGGCTGCAGTGCTGTCTTCGTGGTAAGCTGGACATGCAAGACCCAAATAAGTCTCTTCGAGATCCTGTATACTACCGGTGTAACCCAGTTCCTCACCATCGAATTGGGTCCAAGTATAAGATATACCCTACATATGATTTTGCATGTCCTTTTGTTGATGCTATTGAAGGTATAACCCATGCCCTTCGATCTAGTGAATATCGTGATCGGAATGCACAGTATTTCAGGATTCTTGAGGATATGGGATTGCGCAAGGTCCACATTTTTGAATTTAGTCGGTTGAATATGGTATACACACTTCTTAGTAAAAGGAAGCTTCTTTGGTTTGTTCAAAATGGGAAAGTTGATGGATGGGATGATCCCCGCTTCCCGACTGTTCAAGGAATAGTACGTAGAGGTTTGAAGATTGAGGCCTTGATACAGTTCATTCTTGAGCAGGTGAGCTATCAGATTGGCGGTTTTATTTTTGCTGTTGTTTATTTTGAAATCTTTTTTTATTTTTGTTTTTTGTATCAATTTGATGTTGTAAATATTCTACATCTTTTTTTGGGTGAATTATAAACATTCTACGTTGTTAGACTGTTCGACATGCACGTCAGGGTCATACCCATTGATTTCATGGCCTTGTTGCATTGCTGTTTCCAGGTGCCTATGAAGGCTCAGCTGGGGTATACTCTACCTAATCTGCCAGATAGCCTCTCCCCTGGCATCCCCCATGCAATATTCTGTTGTAGTCCTAGACTGATGGGAGATCAACTTGGATTGACTAGAATGCTCAATAAAGAGAACTTAGAATTGGTCAACTTGAGTTTTGTAGGTCAATACTCGGATTAGATGGTAGGGTTTTGTCAAGTGAGTGTAGAGGGATATCTATAATTGAAGGTTTGTGGTTTTGAGGATGGTGCAATATTGCTCAATTTGAAAAGAACAGTTTATGGTTCCAGGTATTTGGATAGTGAAGAATGGGAAGGATCTAGGTTTTCTAATGATCAGATGAGGTTGCATTGAAAATCGAGTTTCTGGATGGGTGGGGAAGATTGAATCCAATTATGGGGTCAAGTCAATGGTTGATTTGGATTGGGTGAGTCTAAGGTTTCACAGGAAGAACCAGAAATGGGGATTTTTAGGGTCTGAGTGAGAGATGGGGGGAATTGAGTTTACCTTCTGGGCAGGGAGTGTTTTGATCAGTTTTTGGGTTGCTTCTGATGGTCGGAAGCGTCTGGGGGTGAGTTAGGTTTTGAAAATTGAAGACTGTTAACCATGATGTTGCCTGCAAGTTAGACGTCCCTTATTCGGTAAAATAATTACACGCTCCTACCATTAGTGAATGACTGTTAGATGGTGATGTTGCTCGGTTTATTTATTTAATTTTTTTCCAAGACAAAGTACCTATATGATGGTGTGAAGTACCTATCAGTACCTATGATACCCATTCCACATTTAAGAGCCACACACATCTTCTTCCTCAACCGAATACCTCAATGGGAAGGAACAGCAGAACTGTTTGCACTATGGTGAACCAATTTTCCTTTCTGGTAAGACTATATTCATGCAAAAAAAGAAGCTGAGTCAATTGAGAAAGGTACGTGACTGATCTTCCATCTTCCTCTATGTTCTGTCTTCTCCTTCTCATCTTCCCTTCTACCTGAGTTTCTTAAATAATCACCATAATCTGTTTTCCGGCAGTTGCAACAGCCTTGAGTGTGGGGATATCTCCTTGACATATCCCCCTTTGTCCCTAAGGTTTTGAGTCGGAGTTCCTTATGTGATAACCGTAGGTCTTTTTTGCTGAATTCTTACCTGTTTTGAGAACACATAATCAAGTTTCAGAGGTGACCTAGTGGTTGGCTTCCTAATATTTCACTAACTAGAGACCAGCATATTGAATCCAGTGAGATGTTTTAAAGTCAGAGCAGTAACAGTGACCTTTTTGATAGTCACATGCCAGAGATAAAGAACACAATGTTTCCTTTCAAGCAAGATAATGTGCAACTATCTGACAGACATGATCTCAAAAACATGCATTGCCAGCTACACATGCTGACCATGATAACAAGGAAATTTTTAACAGACAGCCCCGTCTTTGTCTTTTACAGCTCCTTCTTTAAGACCTTGGTGATTGAGTTATTTTTACTAATATTCATAACATAAGAGACCGTATGCTGGGAGAAATGAGTAATTTCTAATTGGAGCAAACCTGAGATAAAATCAGTGTTTTATTATTATTTCAAGCTTCCTTGGGACGGCCTTTGAATCTTGATGGACTCTGGTGCTTTCCATGAGGTTGGAATCCTCATCTTCCTCGTACATTTAAACTGGCTCAATTGCTTCACCTTCCTCACTTTTTTGGTAGAAGGCTTTGGTCTAAGTGTCTTTACTGGCTTCTTATTCTTTGACGTCAAGTTCGTCCTGTTTGTTTTGTCTTTATTTCTTCACCTTCCGGATTTCCTCTTCCATCTTCTTAAATGATTGTATCCCCCATGGTGGTGTTGGCCTCACAATTTAGGGGTCTTGTTTTGTTGGAACTTGGAAGTTAGAGATCAGTGTTAAATAGGTTTACTGAGGAAGGGTAGTAGATACAAGCAAGGAGGAAAAAAGAACCAAAGAAGCGTGAAAGTGGGGTGATGGTATGGTGAGCAAACAAGAGTCTGGTGGCAAGTCCCATGGTGGGGGCGTTCGGGCTGTGAAGAAGGTAGAAGAACAATAGTTAATGGGTTTCCACATGTCCCCTGTATAGAGTACAAGGGATGGCTTGTGTTTTATGTTTTATTGTAAAGGATAATTTGATAAATATGAGTTTATCAATGTTTAAAAATGGGTACTGGTTGATATTTCTATGCTTACTGTCAGGGCCTTAATATTAGGGTGAACCTTAGGGGGTGGTGCTGATAATTTCCCAAAACGGAAGGGGAAGTTAGATTTTGGGGTTACGAGGATAGGAAGAAGAAGAAGAAGAAGAAGAAGAAGAAGAAGAAGAAGAAGAAGAAGAAGAAGAAGAAGAAGAAGGGTTGGGGATGATTCGCTTAGTGATTGTAGATGAACAGTAGATAAGAGACTTGAAGGTGTCCCTGGAGTTGCAGACTGTACTTCAATGTTTAGTCTGTTCAATGGAGACCTAACTTGGCCAGCTTTGGGGAGGACAAACAATTCCCTGGATCTGATTAGAAACTTAGAACTAATTGAAAGGCAGTTGCTGA
Source organism: Hakea prostrata (assembly GCF_041222555.1). NCBI lineage: Eukaryota > Viridiplantae > Streptophyta > Magnoliopsida > Proteales > Proteaceae > Hakea > Hakea prostrata. The sequence continues at coordinate 66,185,306 of NC_142606.1, read as the reverse complement.
AGACAGTTTTATTCAAACAACCTCTAGTGCAGGGGTAGGGAGGATTCTGGCACGGTGACACCTGATGGTGCTGGTTTAGGGAGGAATCCCTACAATTGAGGCTACTTTTAGGTATCTGAACTGCATCACCTTCACCATCAGTAATCTGCATATTTGTACTATGTTCAGACATGCACAAACAAATGACACTTTTTCAATTCCAATAATGTTGTTGTTTCAGTGTTCATACTTGAATATCTTGGCTATTGAATGGTGGGTGTGGGTATTTTTAAGGTCCTAGATTTAACATATCTGAGAACCTCCTGACTATCTACTCTACAAAGCTTTTTATAATGATAACTTTCCGATACCAAAAAATGATGGATAGCTTTTGCATAATGGGTACGGATATGTACGGCAATTAATCAGTCTGTACGGCAAGTAGTATGTCGCCAGTAATTTGGCCGAATAAGTCGTGTACGGAAATTGTACTTTACGTGTTTAAAACGATTGATTTGAACAAGTATGGGATCAAAAGTACCCGGCGGGGGGAGGGGGGACAAGAGGGGGTTTAATCCTTGTAAAAATCAAGAGCAAATACAAAGGGGGAAAAATAAAAAATCTAATTTGAGGCCATTTTTTATTCTTTTGGATCTCTCTGTCTTAAGATAAATAAGACAAATATACAAAAATATTTGTCAGGTAACTCATTAAATCCACAAAATATTGTCTAAAAAGGTAAATATAAAAATCAGTTGTACATGATGTATTATGTTTCTCTCTTTTCTATTATGAAACAATCCAATATCTTCTTGTACTTTGACAAGTCTTTGTTGTGGTGCTGTATGAAAATGTTCCTTGCCCTTTTCATATTCTCATACAAAAATGGGCTTGTTGCTTCATTACCATCAACCAAATGAAGGATGATCAAAGGTTCTAAAATCGGGTATACATCCCTTATATTTTCCTCAAACCATGAATTTTATATTATTTTAGTGACCATTGCACCCAATTGAGACTTGCGATGCCTATTGGCCCTCCATTTTGATGATGCCACCATTACTCCTAGGTCATCATCAACATTATGATTGGTTTTAACGCATTAAAAAGTTTAAGTAAATCTTGTTTTGCATGGCCTTTTCAACTTTTGCTGTTTTTCAACTTAGGACCTTTGATGAAAAAGGAACTAACTTACATATGGATTGAGTTGTTCAACAAAGGTGATGGTTGATGATGAGCAAGTTGCGAGTCTTGACTTACGAATGAAGAAAAGACATGATGAGTAAAAGGAAAACAATGGGAACGAGGTTTTTGTGAATACATATAAGGGTTAGAGATTTTCTATGAACCTTTTGGCCTTTTAATTTTTAAATAAAGCATAAAACCAATTAGTATGCCAATTAATATGCCAAATATAACGGAAATTAATAAGGAAATCAATACGGGTTGATTTCGAAGTCGGGTATGACAACAAAGTGTATGCTTAATATGCAAAAAATTCATTTTTGTCAATTATACTTTCGGATTGCGTATTAATATGGCGATTAATACACGTATTTACTAATTATGGGTTGGTCTTCCATTACACAAAGCAATATTTCACTTATTTTCAATGGATTATAGGATCACTCTTCAAAGCATTGAGAAGATTTGGCTTTTGAATTCCTATCTTTAAGTCTATTATGACACTTTTTTGGATGCACTGTTTGTATATGTATTTTTCCCCAACCTATTTGAGTAAGCCCCTCAGGATCTAATATAGCTACAGCAACATTTAACACTTGAAGTATTTATTCACAACCTGTTCACAAAAGAGAAGCGCTTAGAGGAGTTGAATTACTAGATTCAATTATGGAAACCACACATGATGACACATAATTACTATCTTATCTGTCTTCCATTTGCATTTAGTTTTAGGAAATGAAGATGGTCTATTATGTGGTTTGGACTGTCAGACTGTTCTATTCTAACTAGCTGCATGTTGTGTAGAAGGTGAAGTGTATGGCTCTGGTTTTTAGTTCCCAATGATTTGCAGTCTCAGAATCTTCCTATTCTAATTCATAGTTATAATTTCTTTTTGCTGTACTTTCTATTTGCTGTTCATTTCATTTCTGTTGATTTTGGTTACACCTGGGTTCTGTAAGTGCTTGAATAGCTAATCTCTAATATGTATATATATTTTTTGCTTCAGGGTGCCTCAAAAAATCTCAATCTTATGGAGTGGGACAAATTGTGGACAATTAATAAGAAGATAATTGATCCAGTATGTCCTAGGCACACTGCAGTAGTTGAAGAGCGATGTGTGATGTTGACCCTTGTGGATGGACCTGAGAAGCCATTTGTCCGGATAATACCTAGGCATAAGAAATATGAAGGGGCTGGAAGCAAAGCTACCACATTCACAAAGAGTATATGGATAGATCAGACTGATGCACTCTGTCTGTCACAGGATGAAGAGATAACTTTAATGGATTGGGGGAATGCAATAATTAAAGAAATTGTGAAGGACCAAGATGGAAATGTCACTAGATTGGTTGGAGCTTTGCACCTTAAAGGTTCTGTTAAGACCACAAAATGGAAGCTTACATGGTTACCTGTAATGAATGAGCTTGTTAACCTATCCTTGTTTGAGTTTGACCATTTGATTACCAAGAAGAAGGTAAATCTTTGCTGCAGCCATTTTTAGGGGTCACTAATTATTATTATTATCTTTCTGTATTTCACACAACTCCCTTCTCATCCCCCTTCCCTCCCCCCAAAACAACAACCCAAAAAAAAAGGGGGTTGGGGGGAAGAATTGGAAAGGGCTGATGTTTGTGTAAATGTCAATATTGTGCCCTGCTCTTGTAATTCCATTTTTACTTTCATGGTTTGTACAAGTTATAGTACAATGGTGTTAATATCTGGTTATTTATTTATGATTAACTGCAGCTGGAAGAAGGGGAGGATTTTCTTGATGCTCTTAACCCTTGTACAAAAAAGGAAATTTCTGCACTGGGGGATTCCAATATGCGCAATCTGAAGCGTGGGGAGATAATACAGCTTGAGAGGAAGGGCTATTTCAGGTGTGATGTTCCATTTATTAAATCTTCGAAGCCAATAGTCCTGTTTGCAATCCCTGATGGCAGGCAACAAACATCAATCTGATGAGACCTTTATGAGCTAGTTGCCTGACAGTTAATTTTGTTTTTAGAGTTTTCTTTTGCCATATAGTGCTCTCCATATTTTAGTGCTGAGTAGAGAAATATGTTCTTATAAAATGAAATACTCTTACATATTTATCACTGTATTAGTTGTTGGTCTCAGACATATTTATCCCCCAATGCGCCTTCATTTCTAAAAGTGTCTAGCTCATGGATTGTCTAATGCTTAAGGAACTACTTGTTTAATTGGTCGGGAAGGGAGGGAGTGTTGATTTATTTTATTTTAGGCACTAGGCATCCTATCGAGGTCATTTCTCGACTGCTTCTTCATTTAGCAAGTTGATGACTCCCATTCTGGTTGTTAATGACCTGTTTTATGGTCCTGCCATATTCATGTTTTACTTCTTTTGCGGATGACCATGGTATTTTATAACTGTTGTTTTCTAGTGCTTTCTTTTCGTTTGTGACTCATTGTGTATCCTATTTTCTGTTAGCATTACACTTGGCTCTAGCATCTGGGTTTTTTCATCTTCTGGCATGGTCTGGGTGATATACTTGGAGGCATCATGATGCTGCTACAAAATAGATAATAGTAGCAGCAGCCAGAACCTTATCTCCATATTCACTCTCTGTTTACACCTGTAAGTGGTCAGAAGCAAACTCCAGCCTACTCAGCTAAGCATCCTCTTTTGGCCGTCTTCCCTTTCTTATAATGCAAGTCAATCTAAATCATGCAACAACTGGTGCTTCTACGTTCCGCGATTAGCCTTGTGGGTTTTTCTCGGTTAACTGGTTTTCAAAATTTGCCCTCACTCAAAAGATATCTAGTACCGTGACAAGCTCAGCTATTTTTAAGAGGTCTGAACTTGTTTCAAGAAGATATCGTTTTGAGTTTTGCTTGAATTCATCCTCTTTCACTCTAGAATGTCAATTCTGTTTTTGAAACATGATTTCCTATTTGGGGTGCTTGTGTTCAGATTTCTTATTTTTGGTTATCTGTTACTCCTAAAGCCTTGGCTCTCCAACAATCGATTCTTAAAAATGAGTGCTTTGTCACGAGCCCTTATTAAGTACTGGAGAAGTGGTTACTACCTTCAAGTTCTTGATAAATTTTCAATTTATGAGAAAAATGAAATACTCTTTTCGAAGCTGATGGTTTTCCAAGACTATAACTTGATATGATCTGTTCTCACCTTGCTGCTCTCTGTTCTTACGGTTTTGATTTGTGGGGAAAGGGATATGGTGACAATCCCTCTTGTACAAGTTGGTTCTTTTTGGATGAGAAAAGTAGTTGTGCATTTTCTGTTGACTGTATTATGTCATGATGAGAATAATTACTTCGTGTTGTTCAAATCAGAACCCAGCGCTATAGCATAAAGTTAACCCAACAAAAGAATTTAGTGCATACATTTCACAGAAAGAAAATGGGAGATTGAAAAGAATGAATTACAGAGGTTTGAGCAAGTGACTCCGAGTCTTCTGAGATTGAATGGTGGCAGTACATTCGGTGGGAAAGCCCCGAGGAAAGTGTTTCATGTCTGTTTAATTACTGGACCCATTTCAAATTGCTGTTGGTTAGCAGAGATTGAAAGAACCTAGTTTTGTTGCCAGATGCATATGAGGCAGAATTGGAATTGCAAGAAGGGGATCCAGGGGACTAAACACAGGCATTTGAATTGAAGTTGTGGTAGGAAGCGGAAAGGGGTGCTTTGGGTCCGGTCAGTCATGACAAGGCCACCCTCTGGTAGTGCAGTCATCGGAAAAAAAGGAACAGCCTCCGGCTCCAAGTTCTTAAACTCTCTTAATACATGAAAATGAGATCAGAACGTTAATATATGTGAAAATCTGAAGAATTTGTAGGGATCTCCAATCAGGTTTCCCAAGAACTCAAAATCTCTCCCCTTTGAAGATTACTGCAACAGAATTGAATTTTGGCTTTTCACTAGTCTTGGTGTTCATCTTACTGGATACCTCTTTAATGTCTGTCTCTGCAAGTAATTTCACCATCGCTTGCGGTGCCGGTCGTGCCAAGATGCTAGCAATGGGAGCTTCTAATTCTGTCACTTGACAAAACTTCGGGCTCTGGTTTCCTGCCAAATAACGAGCATCTGTTTGGAAAGACTGATGGGAGCTTCTCATTCTTATGCATGACAAACACATTCCTGTTTTCCTTTTGACCCAAAAATAGAATTGAACTCTGGAATCGCCATGGTTTACAAATTACAACCCACCCTATATCGCACACAATTCCTGAGGAGCACTATCATGCAACTCAGTCTCAAAGCTATCTCTTAAACGACCAAACTAATTCAGGCGATAGAGATACCAACCTGAATTTGCTTTGGTTTAATACTTTGCATATGCTTTAAGATGCTTACCAACCTAGATGCACCATACCTACGTTGCTTATCAGAAGATAAGATAAGCTAGCCTGTCAAAGTCCCTCTAGGTATTGCTTTCCGTTGGCTTGTCGAGAATTTAGAGCAAGAGATGTCCCATGTGGTGTCAATTTTTGCAGGGTTCAGTACGGACTTTGTTAGACGCACCAAACCCAAGCCTTTGCCTTTGTCCCCTCAATGAGACTCGTGGGGAATCGTGCCTGGCCATCCTATGGCTAGCATTTGTCGTCTCCATGATGTTCTTCTTGTATAAGAATGGTCACTTATACCTTCTTCTGGTAAGCTAAGCCAAGCTGAGAACAAGCTAAGGCAAGTTCAGACTAAATCAACTCCAGCACCTACCCAAGAGAGTTTCATCTGTTTGGGCATTTACTCTTCTCTGAGAGGAGTTGTGTTATCCAAAGTTTAACTTTATCATCGGAGGCGGTTTCTGTCCACAGGGATGGCCCGCTCTCGTGTTTCTCTGTTTACAAATCCCTTATTCAACACGCTTCCAAGCTGAACTGGAGTGGTAAACTTCTTATTGCTACCTGCTCCTTTACAATTCCTACAGAATAATTGCATGGTTAAACAAATACAAGGAAGAGAAGTAGAATCTAGGACTCCGCATCAATTGTCATTGTTGTCCCATCTACACCATCGTCCACCTCAAAGATATCTTCGCGTCTAATTCCGGAATAGGTTCAGGTGGTTTAAAACTCTCATGTAAAGCAACTTAGCTCTTGCTGGTCCAACAAGTGAGAGCCAAACGATTCATAGTGTTCTGTTCTTTCAACATTTATCGAGCAGATCTTATTGTTATGTGTAGAATCATTGTTGACATACTCGTATTAACCTTGAGAGCAAATTATGTTTACACCCCTAGTGTTTGCAATCACATTTATGGACACTAGAATTTTGTTCTTTTTATGTTAACACCCTTGTGTTTTGAATTATATAACAATTCTACCCTTAGTGTTAGAATAACAGGATTAAGTGGTGAGTCATGATGTGCTATATATTTTTTAAAAATTTTCAATATTACCCTTCTTGACTTCAAATCCTAAAAGAAAAGGCATATCCAAATCATAGATCTTGGCTGAACTATTATTGGAACATTAAAGTTTTTCCATTTTCAACACGAGATTTCTAGTCCTTGATATGATTAAATTTTCTAAGTAGTTACCTAAAATGTTAAAAGCTATTACAAATGGCTTCGAATATGTGGAGATAGAAACCAACTCTCAGCTTCTAGTGAGTTATTTATCTAAGACAACCTTACCTCCTACTTTTATACTACCTGTAATTGAAGATATCAAATTTATAGTAGATTTTTGGGTTTACGTCCATTTATGTTTTTAGAAGATCCAACTGTGTTGCGGATCATTTAGTACGAAAGGCCTACTTGGTTCAGGGCCCGAGTTATTGGTCATGTTCCTCTGATTGGTTATTGGGTTTATGTTTAGTTTCCCATCCTGTCGCTATCTCTTAATGAAAGTTTGATTACTAACCTAAAATGTCTCCTAAAAAAGGGTCCATTCACTTTACAAGTTGAAGAGGTTGGATCACCTCAATCAGATAGTGCTCCCTCAAAGTTTTTTACCACATATTTTGTATGGGTCCATGTGAAATACATAGTCCCACTTCTAAATTTAAGCAAGCTCAGTTCACTTTTTTTTTTTTTTTTTGTGTTTTCTTGTTGTAACAATATTTCTTTGCTTTGATTTATTTTCTAATTCTAATAAATAAATAGAAATTCTGTTTCAAATAGCCAATTTGTTCTCTTATACATGCCAGAATTGGATTCAAAATTTATCAGTGAATTTCGGTATTGAGTGGTTGGACCAAAGTGATTTGATTGGAATTTCTGTCTTTATCTTCCACCATTATTTGAGTTCGCTTCGCCCTAAGGCTCTTTTTGGTATCAATTCTCATTCTCTATTATGCCTATTTAAAAGAAATAAGTACAAGAATTCATTATTGGTCAAGAATGAAAAATGATTTGGTGAATTTTGTCAAAAATAAATTATTGAATGAAAAATAAGTTTGGTGTCAAATAAAAATTGTTAGTCAATATTAGTGAGCAAGTGATAAAAAAGGGAAAAAAATATAGTTTTTATATATAAAAAAATATGTATTGCCTATTTTACCCTCATCTTAACCATCAAATTTTAAGTAAACTTGTGCATAATGGAGATAATGAATTTCTCACCACAATTCATAATAGGCAAAAAGTTCATTATGGATTTTGGAAGTTTTTCTATTATTTTAAATAAAAATAAAACTGGTAATAGATGCCAAACAACTTAAAATAAAATAAAAAAACCTCATAATTGAAAATGATAATTGACCAAAAATACCCTAACTGATGAATTGTTATATCATTACCTATTTTGTCATGCATTTTTCCTTCATAAATAAATTGGGATTTTCAAAAGAAAAGATTGTATGCTTTTGTTTATGCGTGGAGCAAGACTGCATTAGGACTTTGGGAGAAGAGTAAGTCCAAGGAGTTTGTAAGCGGTTGTAATGTCTAAAGCAGTCCTTTCTCCCATGGAAACAATCAGATGGGCTTTCTTATTTCTTTCATATTTGATTTCTGGTCCTAGCTCTTTATCTTGTTCAGTTTTTTTTCTTATTCTTTTAGTTCTCATTTTTTTTTTTCTCAATGCAAAAGTGATGTTACTTTTTTTCGCTAAAAGGATCATTATATTAAGCGAAAAAAAATTCATCAATTAATACCTTATAAGGAACCAACCTCCCTTATCCGCAACAACTGTTGCCCTCAATACACCATTCCTCACTAGGTCCTACTCAGATTAGAAAACCACTAATTCACACAACGAAATCAAGGACGTCTAGAGACATCCACATCAAATTCATTAAGGATTGAAGCTGACCAAGGAATGTTAATATTAGAAGTTCCTGTTCTAGCTGCCGAATTTGCCAAAAAATCTGCCACTGTATTAGTTTCATGATAACAATGTGAAATCTTCTAATCGTCAACAAATATTCTTGTAACTCTCTCCATATATGAAAGATATATCAATGTATTTTCTTCTGCTGTATTAAAGTCACTACAGCTTTTGAATCACTTTCTACCCAAAGCTTTGTAATTTGTAAATGCCTTGCCCAACATAATCCGTGAATGAAAATTTCCAATTCAGCCTCAAAGTTGGTTTTAACATCTAAAAAATTACTGAAATTGAAAACCACCGCAACAACCTCATTTCGAAATACTCCTCCACCGCCAGACCTTCCTGGATTGCCTAAAGAAGACCCATCAATATTTAGTTTAACCTAGCCTGCAGTAGGAGGACACCAAAAAATTTCTTGTGGAGGAGCGGCACTAAAGACAGAGAAGTGAAGGCCCAATCTTCTTGCATCCGAAAAAATGGTAGGAGTTACTTTTCTCCCATCCATTTTAAAGCTAAACTGTACTAAGTCTGAAAAAATTAAACTCACCACCTCATCAGTCCTGAAATTTAAATTTTCAAACTGGATTTGATTGCGGACCATTCAAAAAAAGTATAAAAGCAAACAACATCCATTAATCCAAGCAGTCTGTAAAGGAGACTGTGAAGCCTGGTGTTTCCAAGCCTTGAACGACTCTACAATCGAATCTTTTACTGTCCAGCTATAACCAAACTTTGCTGCAAAAGCTTCTCCACATCCACGTGAAAATGAGCAGTGAAGAAAGAGATGTCCTATGTCCTCTGAAGATGGTGGACAAAAGGGGGAATTTAAAGATTTATGGGCAGCAGTCATCTTTGATGTTGGGATTGAAGAAGGTTTGGGGTTTTGTTCAAGCTAATGAACGGTGGTCAGTTGGAGATGGTCTGAATATAAATTTCTAGTTTGACAGATGGTTGGGGAATTTTAACATTGCAGACTATGTTGGTATTCCTCTAGATCTAGAGGTTAATTTGAAATTGACTATTGCAAATTGTTTACAGCAAGGGAAGTGGAGATTTTCGTGAGTGGACAATGCCAAATTTTAAGAGGTAATCTCTCTTATTATGTTATATTCTGTTCCTTGTGCTGGTTTTGTTGATGTTTGCCATTGGCAAGGTTCGGTGGGGGGAGAGTTTAGTTTTCGATCAACATGGGATCTCTATCATAGAAAAGAAGAACAACTGTAATGGGCTAAAAGTATTTGGAAGACTTCTTTGCAGCCTAGACAACAAGTTTTCTGTTGGAGACTTTTTCATGATAGGCTACCTGTTGATGCCATGTTGACTCGGAAAGTGATGTTACTTACTAAATGTTTCATTTTCTGTTTTTGGAATGACTTTTTTATTTTTGGGGGTGCAAGTTCTTGGAATAAACATAGAAATATGGATGGTGATATGTTTAAATTGATCTTGTATATTGATGCCATCTTGGATACAAAGTTGTTGAAAAGGCTTAACTTTTCACCCTAGATTTCGGATCTTGGTGTTAACATACGGACATTTAGTTGCTATTGGTTTTCAACTGTTTGAAGATTCTATAAAACTATCTACGTTACTTTTTTAGCCAGATTCTAACCCTGGTGCTTCTTGATTCGACAAAGCTTATAACAATGATTTTTTGTTTCTTCTATTTTTAACTTTGATTTTTGTTGTCGGTCATGTTATAAAAGAGGGTGATGTGATCTCCTACACTCAAAATGATTACGTACATTAATGAAATTGTTGTTGCCTACCTAATGTTGTTCTTTATTTTCTTCCATCCAATTTCAACATGCATGCATGCACTTCATTTCTTAGAATTATATAACCCTTCTCAGGTTGGCAACCGGTCTATGGTATAACAATGTGATGCAGCTAAGATGAATGATTCCCCAACAGAGAAAATTAAGGAGTAATTATTCACTTTAGTAGAAATAGAATTCCTTCGATATTATGAATAATCTCAGTTCTATTAGCTTGTGCTAAGTTGAAGGGTTTGAAGACCACGAAGAGTGCTCATCCCAAGGTTTCTGAAACTGGAAAATGCTCTGATTGACATGTATGCGACATGTAGGAAAATGGATGTTGCACTTGAACTGTCCTTGCTCCCCTAGAAACAATCAAAACTACATCAAAAAACAATCAGCTGGAGACCATGCCCACCGTCAATCCATTGGTATATACTCAAAGCTATATGAAACAACTCAAATTGAAGTTATCTGGGTATGTTCCCAACGCATCAAAGGTTTTTGTTGATAATAGAGACGAAGAGAAAGAGATTTCAATAGCATAGTGAAAAGCTGACAATTGAATTTGGGTTGGTCTCTTTGGAATCAGAGGTTACAATCAGAATTGTGAAGAATTTAGAATGTGTGTTGACTGAAATTGATATCCAAACTTTAATAAGGAAGAAATAATCAGGATCGAACTCACTTCCATTATTTCACACATGGTCCGTGTTCATGTAAAGGTTACTGGTGAAAATTTTATGAGAAAATATAATCAGTTTATTCATTTATTATTTATTCTTAAGGGTAATTAAACTGTAAGCTTGGCCGCCTAGGTGCCTTCTTTGCTTGTGACTGGCATGATGTACGTACAACAACTTAAATATCTATGATGATGAGTGCTTGCTCGCTATTGTTGGTTCATTATGACCAGCATCTATGAATTCTCATGTTGAACGAAAAAGTTTCTTCCTTCCTTTTTGTAATTAAGGAGGGGAGAATGATGGTTAATGTTCCGCAGGAACATTCTTCTAACTCTTCAAAACTGCAACAAAAACAAATACTTGTACATTAAATTTTGACATAATCATCAATTATTACCATATCTTGATCAAATAGTAGTTTTCTAATCCAATGACTTATATTTCAAAGTGTGTCAACTTCATTCTTAGTGTATCACTTTTCTTAGCAGTTTTCTCATTCATTTTTTATTGAATAAATGAGGCTAGTATCATATCTTTTGATTTCTTAATTTTAATAAGGGGAGAAATAGACTTATCGAAACTTGATACCTACTTAACAACCGTTAGAAGGGAGGATGGCAACAGTAATTTTGTGAAGCAATAACGTAGAAAAAGAAGAAGAAAGGTACACATTGAAAAATATACTGTTCAATTCTTGATTTTAATGAATGACATGCATTTGTATGTGCAATTCTAACTAGTATGTGTATATATAACACCTTGAAAAGGAACATTTTAAGTCTTGAATTTACAACTTCCTTTGAAAGTAAACATTAAGAAAACATGTAACTGAGGTCTAAAGGCTAGCTTACGTGCACTTCAGCTTATCTTCAAAGAGCTATATGTATTTTGTGGTAGGTGAGGTGCTTGGTTTGATATGCAATTTTTTTTTTGAAAAAAATAAAACACACACACACACACACACAGAGGCTTAGCTCCTTGACTAGGTTTATAATTCATACCTCCTTTGAAAAACAATATTAAGAAAAATATATAACTGAGGTACTTGGGCCAGCTTAGGCACAACTCAATTAATCCTTCAAGGAGAGCCTATATATATTAGGGGAGAGATCCTAGCCCAATGAGATAATTCAAACTCTCGACTTCTTTCACACTCGCACATGAAAAGAAAAGAAAATCTTGACTCCATATTTATGAAGTGTTGGTCTTTACCGACTGAGCCCATCCCTTGGAGTATAAGAGGTCATAGTTCAGTGGATTAAATTGGTGTCCATCATCTCTTTACACTGTTATTTCCTCAATAGATCAACAAGTGTGCTCTGCAATTACCCAAAATATTAATTGCAAAAACTGAAACTGAAACTTACATGTGCATTTGTGGTATAATGTAAATTTATAGCACATCGTTCTTATGAATTAACCTTTTTTTTAGGTGTAAATGTAATACGATAAATAGATTTAATACATTCAAATATAAGAAAGTCATAGCAAATACGAGAAAGAAATAGACAAAAATCATGTTTGGTGGGTTTTTATAAAAGTAAGACAAAAAGAAAAAGCAAAAGATTACACACAATCGACAAGGTTCAAAAAGATAATATAAAATTAGGAGAAAAAAATTAATCTATGCAAAAGAAGATTTGTAATTTAATGATATATTATAAAATAATAAAATAGAGCGTAGAAAGAAAAGAAGCAAATAGACTTGTTAGTCATAGACGATTTTGTTTCTTAGTCTTTGTTTTCTATTAATGGCTAGCTTTTCCAAAAGATTACCTACTACATTTTGAATAAACAATTATAACATTGCAATAATGAATCTGAGCAGGTTCATGGGAGAGCTAAGCCGAAAACGAAGTTTGTATTCGTTAATGACATTTTTAAATTTGCAAGTTGCTTTATAATTAGTGTAGTACCTATTTTCGCATGAGCAAATAATTTTTCTTTTCCAACTAATACAGCACTTACTTTTCTTTCTATTATTTATTTTTCATTTTAAAATCAGTGTAGTACCTATTTTTGCACGAGCAAAGAATTTTTCCTTCTTTCCATTATTAATTTAAGTCAATTAGACTTTAACTAATCCTTTTTTATTAGTTAATAAGAAATTTTCAATGTTATCTTCTTGGCTATTTTTTTATTAATTTTATTGCTAGAAGGTAATCCTTTAGTGTTTTATTTCTTCAACATGGTGTTGGCATACAACAGATTAAAAGAAAGTTATTTACAGTGATTTGTCAAAGATCTTCATAATCACCATTTATTTATAATAGAGTTTTTACGTGTGGGTCCCTTTAGTGAATCACAAACTAATATTCAATTTTCTTAGTGCAACATATTATGTTTGGATCCTAACCAAACTAACACTGTTAGTATATTCAAATTTCAAACGTAGAAGGACTAAAATGTCCCTCAGGTTATTTAATACATTATGTTATTATTTTTCCCCCTTTTTTTAACCACATAATTAATGCTTAATGACTAATTATCTCTTTTTAAAACCATTTATTAACACAATATATTAAATAGCCTGGAAGACACTTGTCCCTTCACATTTAAAATTAGAATACACTTAACGATGGTTAACAATGTTAGTTTGTTTGGGACCCACACATAATATATTGTGTTAAGGAGACCCAACATTAGTTTATGGTCCACTAAAGGGATTCACATCTAAAAAACTCAAATGTTAATGAAAAATCACATATGTGAACCCCACAAGATAAGTTAAAGTATTTCACAAATGATTTTTTTATTTTTTTTTAATGTATGTTTACTCATTTTCCTATTCCAATGGAGCAATAAAGTTAAATTTTGGGATTTCATTGAAATCAATGTAGTTTTCCTTTCACATTTTATCAACCCATTGTATTCAATCAAACAAACGGTCTTTTAGGTTAAATGAGACAAAAAGAACAGAAGTGTCTTGGAAAATATTTCAATCAAATGAAATCTAGTCCACATCTTCTACTTCCCGTCTTGTATTTTTTTAGGGTTGAGGTTGTGCCACCTTAGTGAATAGTGAATCCAATAATCTACAACCGACCTTGACCCAAGCTATAATGGGGCAAATAAGAAAAATGAAAAAGAAGGCAGAAGCGGGAAATAGAGACATTAATCGAGAGAAAAAAAAATAATGACAAAGCAAGAGAGTGACCAAATCAAAACAAGAAAATAAGAAAACATTGTATAAATTAGAAGATTTTGGTGTGGGTATCAAATAGCTAGGGAGTTTATTCATAGCAAAGGGTGCCTTCCCAAAACTTGAATGAGAACCAAATAAAAAGCAATCTCATTCAAGTTATTTCACAAAAACTTATCATCGAAAAGTAGAAGGGGGAGACTACCACACTTGAGGAGCATAATACTACTAAGCCATATGCTGCATTCGATAAGGATGAATCACTCCCAAAAATGAACTTATATATATATTCGGTCATGGATGGGATGATCTGCTTCACAGACGAGATCTCTAGTTCAAGTCCAATGTGGGGGCAGCTGATGAGATTGTACAATTTTGAAAGTTGCTTGCTTTTGTCATTTTATGTTGCATCGTTGTGGAAATTTCAAATTTTGCTAGTTGTTTGGGTTTGGGTTTGGGTTTGCATTTTGTCATTTTATCAGCTATAGTCTCCTCCACTCAATTATTCTGTTTTTGGTAGGGCCCTTCCTTTGTTGATGAGGAAGAAAAAGTAAAAAATGCAAAAGACTCACTGGTCGTCAACGATTGATACATGCATTTATCATTACATGGGACAGTTTAACTTTCAGCTTTTGTATCGTCTGGGACTCTGAGGCCAGCTTTATTTCTTATCAAGAATTGGTGTTACCTACACAAACTGCATAGGTTAGTATTTCATCTCATTTTCCATGTTAGAAAGAGCTTCATATTGTTTTGTTTCCTGCAACTTTACTAATTCATTATTACACCTCTGTGGTAGTTGTGTTCTTTCCTTTTCTTCTTAGTTGAAAAGAACACTAGCTATGGAGCTTCATTCAATGGCAAATGCCTCTAGTTTTTTTGGTGATTCTAGTATATTTATGAATAACAATGACAAGATCAAGAATCCGATCAAGTCCAAGGAGGAAAAACTAGAACAGGTAAGTTCACTTCACTCAATGGCCAATAGTATTGCTGGTTCTTTTAGTGATTCAACAACATTTGTGAAGGAAAACTTTAACTTAGTGATATGATGATTGCCAGGAGAATATCAATGAAATCAAGATAATGATCGAATCCGTGGGAGAAAAACTAAAAGAGGTCAGTCCGTTACAATCTTGTTATGATATATACCATGTTCCCAGACAGCTTTACAAGCTAAACCCAGATGCCTACACACCTCACACGGTTTCACTTGGCCCTCTGCACCATAATGATGACCACTTATGGATCAAGGAAACACATAAATTGCAGTATTTGAATCGCCTTCTAAGTCGATCTGGGAAAACCTTTGAGTTTTGTGTCGAGGCTTTGAGTGGTTTGGAGGAAAAAGCTCACAAATGTTATTCAGATACCATGAATTTAGGAAAAGTTGAGTTTGCCAAGATTTTGGTGATGGATAGTTGCTTTATGCTCGAATTCCTTGAGAGTTGGCGTTTCAAAAAGAATGAACATTTTGCATCACATGATTCATGGAGTAATGATATCCTTATTGATATGATGAAGCTTGAAAATCAGCTTCCTTTGTTTGTTCTTGAGCATTTAGATGGCCTACTATTTGATCGCCATCGTAACTTCTCATTCAGTCATTATATATATGAGTCGTACATCCGGTATATGGAAAAAGCGCTACATGACCCAATCCCTTATAGTGCTGAAGAATTAGACTCATTACTACCAGCAAATGGTGGAGCAAAGCATTTTCTTGATTTATTCAAATGTATTCTCATCCCATCAAAGGAGATACCATCTAATGAAAGGCATGTGCAGCTTGCTTATAATGCCTCAGAACTTAAGAGTGCTGGTGTCAAGTTTCAGAGGAAGGAGAATGCTTCTAATTTATTTGCCATAGATTTTAACAAGAAAACAGGAGTATTGACAATCCCAACTATCAACATCTCTGATGAGACTGAAGTTGTCCTTAGAAACCTTGTCGCCTTTGAGCAAGATAAACCCTACACCATCCGTTACTTCACAACCTATGCAACCTTCTTGGATGGCCTCATTGACACTGCTATGGACGTCGCCTTGTTGACACAGAGAGGTATTATTATAAACAACACTGGCAGCCCAGAAAATGTCGCAGCCTTATTTAACAAGCTTGGCAAACAGGTTCTAATTGTTCCTTACTACTCAAATGTTGTCCAGGATTTGAATGGCTATTACAATAAATCATGGAATAAATGGATGGCAAATTTAAGGCAAACCTATTTCAACAGCCCATGGGCAGGAATTTCTGTTGCTGCTGCAGTGCTCGTCATCTTCTTGACAATGATACAGACTATTTGTTCTCTCTTACAAATTTAAAAATGAAATTGTACTCAACATTCTGTCATGTGTCATTTTCTATAGTCTTAGATCATCCTGGCCGTTATATGTTGCATGTGCCACATTTGCTTGTTTTTCTTTCATGTGTTTGGAAATACTATAACGGAGACATGAATCTCTCTTTTTACCCCCCCCCCCCCCCCCCAAAAAAAAAATCTCACATTAAAATCCCTAGATTGTTATGGACATCAAAAAGCTTTACAACATTCGGTCGTTTTCCCTTCCTTGGACTTATTACCTCTACCAATGAGGTCTAGCACATCCACTCCTATGAGAGCCCATGAAATGGTTGGGGGAAAATGTTTGGCTTTAAGTAGTCTAGCTTTATGTGATTGTTAGTTAGGTTTACATCTCTTCACACTCTAGCTCTAGATTGAGATCAGTACTCTGCTTCCATGTAAACCCAATATCTTTATGTGATACCTATCTTGAAAAGCTCGAGTGTCTTCTTCAGTAGCAGTTGTGGCTGTTAAACTGAGTCATGTACAACTTTGCTTTTTCAATCACTCATGGTCAATCAGCAGTTGGCTTGTCCGATGGATTCAAAAGCACATAAAAGTTACTTTGATTTCATTTCATAGGGTTAGCATTATCATTTCATGAAGGATGAAACGGTCATTTCCCATTTCTATGCTTACACTTGTTGGTCCTAAGCTAACAGAGATTTTTTATTTTTTATTTTTTTCATTTTATGGGGGGGTTCATCCATCATTTCACTCTCCATGTTTTTGGACACAGGCTATAGGTAAATTAGCTTTCCTCATGATCATCTGATTTTGTTTCCCTTGAAGAAACTTCGAAGGAGAGGCCTAACTCTCCAAAGACATATTTATGGAAAAATTTTCCAGATGATCAGACTTTAAAAAAGATTTACTCAAATTATTTTTTCTTAAAAAAAAGTTTTACTAAATGCATTATATTTTTCAAAATAATTATCAAATCTCAAATTTTGTGATAATTTTCTTACCTAATTAATATTCCATCATGAACTACCCAAATTACCCTCAAGTTTTTCATTGCAAAGGATGAAGCTGGCAAATGATAGGACTGAGAGATACAAAAGAAAAGATGTTGTTGGCCTTAGAATTGCCAAGAGATCGAAAGAATTGGCAAGCGTTTCTCACAAGTTTTTATATAAAAGACTTGAAGGTAATTTAGATAGTTAATGGTAGAATATTAGTTGGGCAAAAAAAATTATTAAAAAATTTAGAATTAAGTAATTATTTTCAAAAATAGAATCCATTTAAGTAAAACTTTTTTAAAAATATCTTATTGAGCAACCTAGATTCAGACTTGGTGTTTGCCATACATACAAATATATTGTTCAACCATATTACAAACAGAAAGAAACCTGCACCAGGCCAAATGGTCCAGGTGTTCAATGTCTGCTCCTCGCTCCTCCTCGCCCCTTTTTCCCCCAAAAAACGAGATTCTATAGCAACATCAAACAATCTACCACTCTCCTGGAGCAACTACCATTCTGCCGTTTCTTTTCTTGTCTGTAACAGTATAAAGATACATTTATATTCCCCATATTATCAGTCATAATTTCTAGGGGACGGGGAACCAATCTCAGCAGTTCCTTTTTCCTTTTTTCCTCTCTTTTGGTAAAGAATCTCTGTGGTTTCAAAATGGTCATAAACTAAAGCATATGGAAATATAAGCAGTAGTTTCTTTGTTGAAATACAAAAAGCTTGCACATGGTATTAGTAGCATATAGCCAACAAAAGGACACCAGTTAAATCTAGTTGGGTGGGGAGAGAGAATAGGACCCCATTGAATGTTGGAACATACAGTTGACATGGGCTACAAAATTTATCAACTCAGCAATCAAACAGGTGCTCTATCTAATCACCAAAGTGATCACATCAGCCTTCCACATGCCAGGAATAAACCTGGGATAGAGGAGCATTAGCACGGTTGGACTGACAGGGGATGCCCAAGCTGAGATAGAACCAACTCAAATGGAGCCGGCTTAACCCAAATCCTGGTCTAAGAAGGCAAACGAGTGGAGAAAACTACAGGGTGGTTATGCATCAGGGTGTTAATTTAGTACCTTTTAATGATTTTATGGCTTCCAATGGCATTCTCCATCAGAACTCTTGTGTTGCACTTCCTCAACAGAATGGTTTAACAGAAAGAAGAATCACCATTTAATAAAGGCCACTTGCTCTTTGTTGTTTGGGATGCACGTAACCAAACCTTGTTGGGCAAATGTCATTTTGAGTGTTAGTTATCTTATTAACCACCTGCTGCCTTCTGTTTATTCTTTGTTATTTCCTTTCTACTCCTCTTTTTGTTTTACAACCTTGTATTTTCGGGTAATATTTGTTTTATTTCAGATCATCATCTTGGAATTTCTAAATTGAGTCCCTGCGTTGAGATCATCATCCTGGAATTTCTATTAGATCCCTGATCTTTTAGTGTTTTTTCGTGGGATACTCTCATAGATAATAGGGTTATCATTATCTTGTAGTCACAAAAATATCTTGTTGCTGTTGACATTTCATTCTTTACTCCACCCACTCCACCATTCTTGTTAATGTTTCTGACCTTGGACAATGACCTCCCTACTTATATTATTCAATGTGAGATTGTGCAAGTTATGGTTTGGCAAAATCCATTACTGGTAGTCCTTCCAGAGTCTACCATTTGAGATGTATAGCTCAAGCATCCAAAAACAGGTGCTGCCCCCCACGATCCTAAGCTTCTCCACCTCTGTATCCTTCATTTACCAACCTTGTGGTTGTTAAAGTTCAAACCGACTTGTAAAAATTGTAGAAACTTGACACCTAGAAAGGATGATGTCAGTAATGATGTCAAAAAGTCATAGAACCTTGAAGAAACAAGAAGAAGATTGGAGAAGTCTATAGAATCTTGAAGAAAGAAGAAGAACTTTGAAGAAAGCCGTAGAATTTTGAAGAAAGTAGAAGAACCTTGAAGAAGCTTGTAGAACTCTAAAGAAAGATGAAGAATCTTGAAGAAAGTTGTAGAATTTGAAAAATGTCGTCGAATTTTGAAGAAAGGAGAAGAACTTTGAAGAAGAGTATAGAATTCCAAAGAACGTTGTAGAATTTTGAGGAAGATAGTAGAAATTCAAAGAAACATGTAGAAAACCAAAGAAGAGTGTAGAAGATTACGAAAAGCAAGAAATTATTATTTTATTCATCTTTGTCGGTTTGTAAACCTTATTGATATGGAGAGTTTATGATCAGACCGGGTTCATACCTGGTCTGACCCTCAACCCCGGTCGAGACGGAGAAAACCGAATCGCTCCCGAGCGAACCGGATCCGGAAGATGGCTTGCTGAAAAAGAAAGCTTATTCAGCTGCAAGCGTGCCCTAATCTTACTTATGGATTAGGGTAATCACCCTGATGATGGCAGACTCAAACTGACGGCTGCGGATAATCATCATCAAAGGGATAACTATCGCATAACCTAACGGTTATCTCAAGAGTCCTCTACTAGCCCAAACTAGTAGAAGTCTATCGCTCAACGGATCTCTCTGATAAGATCCAACGACTACCCGAAGAAGGCTCGAGTGCATCCAACGAAGGAGATTTGAAGGTACACTCTATATAAACCTCACTACCATACAAGGTGAGGGACGGATCAATCGATCAATAAGAATACTATCTGAGACTCAGGTTCAGATACATACTGATAGCCCTAAACTATCAGCGTCCTGCTATCTAGATCACCTTTCCCGTTTCTTCATTCATTAGCTCTGTGCTTCTAGCAGAGCCGTTTGTGATTAAGTTCATCAATCGACTTAGCCTTCGGAGGTGGACTCCCGACCCCAGCGGTCGGGCCACATCTGACGCTTTCGTTTTGCAGGACATCACGTGGAGATCCAAGGGTTGAGCAGATTTTGGACGCATCATTTGGCGCCGTCTGTGGGAAACGACTTGAAAAGCCATGGTGACTAGATCAGCAGCCGCAGCAGCCGCTGCACAACGCAATTCCGGTGTTCAGATACCTGGGGTGAATAATCCAGATATTCCCCAGGAAAGCCAAAATCCTATCGAAGTGGATGATGGCCAGGGAGGACGTAATCCTCCTCCTGATACAATCCAAGATCAATTGGATCAGGTAAAGATTCAACTCTTGGAGGTGAGCCAAGCACTCCGCGCGCTCACCAGACGAGTGGTTTTACCACAAGAGCCTGATCAACGCGATTCAGGGAGACGTGCATTGCCACGTGACCAGAGAATGGCTGAAGACCGGAATGTTGATCAGAATTTCCGTGAAGGAGACCGAGGACTTCGGAGGATCGATGATCAACCGAGGTGAGGCGATCGGTTCGACAGACCGCAAGAGAGTACAACTGATTCAAATACAAGGTTGGATACAGGGGTAAGAACTCACTCACCCACTGTCAGAAGAACCGTTCGTGATGATCGAGCAGTTCGTGACGAGAGAAACGTTCGTGAAGGACGGGCTGTTCATGATGATCGAGTAGCACGGGATGATCGTGTTAATCGAGGTCGTGATTATATTGCTGAAGATCAGCCGACCCAGATTGGTCAAGAATTGGCCAACATCAATGAGAAGTTAGGGTAGTTGGCTAAGGGAAGAATAACTGAGGATATTTACTCGGTCATTCGGAAGACTCCTTTGCTTGAGCCAATTGCGGGATATCGGTTTCCCCATAACTTCCGTTTGCCTACCTTCTCAACATTTGATGGCTCCGGAGATCCAACAGCTCACATCGGCTATTACCAATGAGACCATGGCGCTTTCGGGTAATTCCGATGAAATTTTATGCAGGGTTCTCGGTTCATCTCTAACTGGAGCGGCACAAAAGTGGTTTTCTAACCTCCCCTCTGGAAAGATCGTAAACTTTGACGAATTGGCGCGCCAATTCATAGGGCGATTCCAGAGTGGGATACGAGTCAAGAAAACGGAAGAAACCTTGTTTATTGTCAAACAAGGAAAGAACGAATCGATCGAGAGTTTTTCGAAGAGATTCAACAAAGTGACGATGGAGATAGAAAACTTGGATGAACAAGTAGCCGTAACCGCTCTATTCACAGGACTCACTAATCGGAAACTCCCGGAGTTATTACTACGGGATATACCCACGACTTATGCTTGAGTTGGTACGAGAGATGCCGAAGCAGTGCTGAAGTCATGGAGATTCTAGATGCGCGCCAAGGAGATAATAAAGTCTCCAATAAGGAACAAAAGGCTCCCCGAGCGAAAGCGAGAAGCCAAAGAAGAATGTTCGTGATCGGGTTGGAAAATCCCAGCCTTGGCGCCAAAGATCCCCCGGTAGAAGTGAGTACACTCCATTGAATGCTCCTCGGGCCGATATTTTGAATATCCTCAAAAGAAAAAATATTTTGAAGTGGCCGCCTAAAATTCTTTTGAAACCCGGAGAGCAGCAGGATCGGGAAAAGTATTGCCAATTCCACAAGGACTATGGTCATTACACTAATGACTGTCGTCATCTCGAAGGCGAGATATTGAGAGATTGATATCTCGGGGACATCTGTCCCGCTTTGTTAGCGAGGAGAAGGGAGGAGCCACGTGGGCCACGTGCGGCTGCTCCAAAGAGGGATCGTTCGGTTAGTTCAGAACGATCGAGGGAGGCCCCGAAGTCTAAAAAAGGCAAGGAGGTGATTGAAGCTGCTACTCGGTCACCGATCCTCACCATCTTCGGGGGTCCAGAGCCCGAATCATTCCGGAGTCTAAAAACTAAATCCAAATTTGTTGGATCCGGAGAGGCGCAGAAGCGGAAGAAATTGAATGGTGAAGATTCTATCACCTTTAGCGAGGAAGACGAAAGAGACGTACGTTTACCTCATGATGATGCTATAGTCATCAAGGTAGAGATTGCACGGCGGGAAGTGCATAGAGTATTGATTGATACAGGGTCTGCACCTGACCTAATTTCCTACGAAGTGTATCAAAAATTGAAGGTGGATCAGGACTTGATGAAACCTTCATCTACACACCTATATGGCTTTGCAGGGTCATCTGCAGTATCGGAAGGATCGGTTCAGTTGGATCTATCCATTGGAAGTTTTCCTAAAGAAACAACCGTCCGAATCAATTTCTTGGTGGTTCGAGAACTACCAGCCTATAATATGATTCTCAGGCGACGATCTTTATCCAAGATAGGTGCTATTGTTTCGACAAAGCACCTGAAGATAAAATTCCCGACCGATATGGGAATTGGTCAAGTCTCCTCCGACCGGAAGATCTCTCGGCAGGTGTTATGTTGCCTATTTAAAAGACAAGGAGGGTCCGAGGAAGGTTACTGCCCTCCCCATAGAAGTTCGAAATGATTGGGAAGAGACAGAGATGCAAAGGCCCGAACCAGTGGAGAAACTGGAGCAAATCCAGCTGTGTACCGAAGATAAGAAAAAGATTACTTATATCAGGTCTGAACAGCTGGTAGAGTTTAAAGATAAGTTGAAGTTATTTCTTCAACAGAATAAGGATGTATTCGCATGGTCTGCTGAGGACATGCCTGGGATCGATCGGGCCATTGCAGAGCACAAACTCGGATAGACCCTAAGGCGAAACTAGTGATACAGAAAAGAAGAAATTTCTCTATTGAAAAGTATGAAGCCGTTCGGAGCGAAGTTGAAAAACTTAAGAATTCGGGTTTCATAGAACCAATCGAGTGCCCAACTTGGTTGGCCAACGTGGTGATGGTGAAAAAGGTGAATGGGAAGTGGAGATGTGTACAGACTACACGGATCTAAACAAAGCTTGCCCAAAAGATTGCTACCCGTTGCCTCGGATTGACCTCTTGATAGATGCGACTGCAGGATATGAAACTTTAAGTTTCATGGATGCCTACTCGTGGTATAATCGGATCCTTATGAATAAGGAGGATGAGAAGTATACGGCTTTCATGACTGATCGTGAGAGCTATTATTACAAGGTCATGCCTTTTGGCCTGAAGAATGCAGGAGCAACATATCAGAGGGCTGTCAACAAGATTTTCAAGGAGCTGATAGGAAAGAATGTTGAAGCATATGTTGACGACATGCTGGTGAAAAGCTTTACAAAAGCAAATCACATTGCAGATTTGACTGAGGTTTTCTCAGTATTGAGGAAGCATCAAATGAAGTTAAACCCCGAAAAATGTGCCTTTGGAGTTTCCTCGGGCAAATTTTTGGGTTTCATGGTATCACAGAGGGGAATTGAGGCTAATCCTGCCAAAATACAAGCTCTGATTGATATGGAGGCTCCCAAAACCGTTCGGGATGCACAATGTTTGACAGGAGAGTTGTTGCTTTAAATCGATTTATCTCCAAGTCCTGAGAAAAATGTTTGCCTTTCTTCAAGGCACTTAAAGACCCGAAGGGCAGTAAGGAAGCAAAGTGGACCGAAGAGTGCCGAAAGCTTTCGAGGAATTAAAAGAAGCACTTGGACAACCACCGATTCTGTCCGGAGCGGAGAAGGGGCAAATAATACAGCTATATCTAGCGACATCCCTTTCGGCGGTCAGTGCAGTACTTGTTCGGGAGAAAGATAAGAAACAGTGGCCGATTTACTATGTAAGCCACGTGTTGCTAGATGCGGAGACGAGATATTCGCAGATTGAGAAGCAGTGCTCTGCTCTCATGATGGCCGCCAGGAAGCTAAGGCCATATTTTCAGGCTCATCCAATTGAGGTATTTACAACTTTTCCTCTTAGTAAAGTTCTTAACAAACCTGATTTTTCTGGAAGGATGGTATCCTGGTCGGTTGAGCTCAGTGAGTTCCAAGTGAGCTTTAAGCCCAGAACTGCAATCAAGGCTCAAGCATTAGCCGACTTTGTAGTAGAAACTACTGCACCGGTAGAGCCCACCATTGAGGATCCCATTATACCAACCACTTGGGAGGTATATGTGGATGGTTCGAGTAATAAAGATGGAGCAGGCACTGGAATTCTATTAAAAAGTCCAGCAGGATTTATTATTCGATATGCTTTGAGATTCGCATTTGATGCAAGTAATAACGAAGCGGAATATGAGGCCCTGATAGTAGGACTTCGGTTGTCAAAAGCATTAGCTATTGCAGATGTTACTATCTATAGTGACTCTCAGCTTATAGTCAACCAAGTCCAGGGGGAGTATGGCATTAAAGAACCACACTTGCAAAAGTATCGGGAGATAGTGCAGGCATTTCAAAACCAATTTCGGAATTTGAAGATATCTCAGATTTCGAGGAATGAAAATTCAGTGGCAGATGAGCTATCCCGACTAGCCAATGCCAAGGAAAAGAATCTAGACCCTTCGGTCTACATTGAAGAGATAACTTTTCCAAGTTATCATGAGAAAGAAATTTCTTATATTGAAGCAGAACATTGCTGGATGGATCCAATAATCGAGTATCTAAGGGATGACAAGTTACCCGAGGATCCAGTAGGGGCAAGGTTGATCAAGATTCGATCAGCTAGATTTGTCATTCAGAATGGGAGACTATACAAAAGATCTTATGCTGGACCCCTTATGAGATGTATAGGCCCCGAAGGAGCAAAATCAGCTTTGGCTGAGGTTCATGAAGGAATTTGTGGCGCTCACATGGGTGGCAGAGCCCTGGCCCACAAAATTCTAAGACTTGGGTTATATTGGCCTAAGATCCAAGAGGCTGCTATGGACTACGTTCGTCGATGTAGTAACTGTCAAATTCATGCTACAATATCGAAGCGCCCGGCGGAAATTATGACTTCAATTCTAAATCCCATTCCCTTTGCAATGTGGGGAATTGATATAATGGGAAAATTCACCAAGGCATCAAAGTGGACGGGAATATCGATAGTAGCAATTGATTACTTCACAAAATGGGTAGAAGCCGATTACCGGCGACAATTACCGAGAAAAAAGTGGAGAAATTTGTGCTTGAATCAATCATATATCGCTTTGGGATTCCAAAGATTATTGTCACTTGACCATGGTACTCAGTTCGACTGTCCACAATTTGAGCAATTTTGTGGAACATATATGATCGAGCATCGTATGTCCTCAGTGGCATACCCCCAAAGCAATGGCAGGTAGAGGTTACTAACCGAACACTCCTGGAAGGAATAAAGAGAAGACTCGAAGCTGACAAAGCTTCTTGGGTCGAAGAACTCGCATAATGTCTTGTGGGCTTATAGAACTACTGTTCGAACACCTACGGGAGAAACTCCATTCAGGTTGGCATATGGATCCGAAGCATTGGCACCTGTGGAGATAATGGCGGGGACGTTACGGGATCGTGAGTTCGAGGAAAAAGCAAATGAACAAGGACTGCTTGATAGTCTTGATTTGTTGGACGAAGTTCGGGCAAAGGCAATAGCACGAACTCAACATTATCAAAGAAGGATAGCGTCTCATTATAATACTCGAGTGAAGAATCGTCGGTACTTAGCCGGAGATCTGGTGTTGAGAAACACCCTAGCCTCCGACCCGCGTCACCAAAGAAAGTTGGACCCCTCCTGGGAAGGACCTTATATGGTTGTGAAACCGGTCGGTTCAGGAGCTTACAGGCTGAAGAACATCGATTCCCAGAAAGAGTTGGATCGTTCGTGGAATGCTAGGCATCTCAAAAAGTTTTATCCTTGAGGATGATTTCAATTTTGTTCGCGATGTAATCATTTTCAACTCAATCAATGCAATTTTTGGCTTTCAACAAACTATCTTTTGATTGGGGGGCATCATACACCACATTTAAGAACAAGATCCAACTATAAGGCATCGGATAAAAATTCGTGTGGGTCTTTCAACACTTCAACACTTATGGAAATCTTTCGAACTTTCTTAAGTCGGGGCATCGGATGAAAATCCGAGTGAGTTCCTTTTGCAAGGCGTCGGTTTGAAACCCGAGTGAGTTCCTTCGAGACTTATTGAATTTTTGAATTATCCTTAAGTATAAGGCATCGGTTTAAAACCCGAGTGAGTTCCTTCTCAGACTTATTGTATTTCTCCGGAAATCCTTAAGTATAAGGCATCGGTTTAAAACCCGAGTGAGTTCCTTCTCAGACTTATTGTATTTCTTCGGAAACCTTAGTATAAGGCATCGGTTTAAAACCCGAGTGAGTTCCTTCTCAGACTTATTGTATTTCTCCGGAAATCCTTAAGTAAAGGCATTGTTTCAGACAACTAAGACCTAATGCAACGGCGATTCAAGTGGCTAGCAAAGTTCAAGATAAAGTAATTTCTTATTTCTTCAGAAGATCCAAAGAGGCCAGTATCAAAACAATTACAAGAGCTAGATACAATCTCTGATCAAAGAAGAAAGTCATTACAGGTGACTGTTAACAAGTTATACAAGATCGACGCGACTTTGCTAGAACAAACATATGAGTCAACCATTGGTGGGGAGTCAAGGAAAAGAAGAGAAGAAATGAGGATTACAAAAATATTTCGATATTCAGAAAATCCTCCGTAATTTCATACTCTTTGTCCAGCTTGTCCAGGAGAAGAATGGTCCTCGACCAAACTCGCATTCGGTACAAGCTCGTCATAATTGACTTCTTCCAGCGGAGAATAAACAGGAGAATCTTCCAGATATTGCATAATATCCGGATCGGAAGGTGGAGGATCAATCTTATCCTTGGTCCAAGTGGGGAAGAGGAATACCCGGTCGGTAAATACTTCAGGATGGCAAACAACACTAGGGAGTCGTATCAAAATGAGGATCTTTCCTTAATATTGATTCCCATACTTCGTTCTCACCATCCCGATACGCCCTGCAAGTTATAAGCATTCAGCATATCAACAAAAGGCTTACTGTGTAAATACTTGAAGACGCAGGCTCTGCGAACATCAGTTGGAAGGGATTCGGGCAAAGGAACGACAGCTTGCCTTTCGGGTAACGTTTCAGATCCTTTGGCTCCTGACTTTCCAACTGTTCGCTCCAGCCGCCGGATCTTCTCCCTGGCATCATCCAAGTCCGACCGAAGACGACCAATCATCGAATTTTTTTCTCCTCGCCACCTCCTAAGCTAGATTCCGAAGGCGAGCAATCTCAACATCTTTAGCTTCAGAGATTTCCCGAAGCCTAGAAACTTCATTGCTCAACCTACGGAGTCTAGTAACTTGCTTCCACTTGGTTGTGGAAGTTACCAGAAGACTCCCCGCAAACAACTTCCGAGTTAGCGAGGAGCAGAAAAGTAATTTGTCAAAATCGAGAGGATAATGAAGAAAGACTTACATCACCAATGGACTTCGTAAAGACTTCATCCGGAAGTTTGGAAAGAAGCTGCGCTCTCGAAGTCATTCGAGCAGCAGTACACCATTCCAACGCTCTGTCAAACTCGTTTGACACTAATTCAGGCGAAGGATGAGAAGGATGAACTACACCAAGCAAAGGCTGAGCTTCATCACTTGTCACCCGACGGCGCTTCCTAGTGGCAAAATCCTCCAACTCGAAGGAGAGGAGGAGGATGCCAAACAAGCACCGGAGTTAGAAATAGGAGCAGCACTGCTGGGACCACACCTTCATCGACGCCAACATAGTTGCCTCGGATGCCCGAAGAGTCTCCTTCGGGGGTGCACCAACAGAGCTCACCGGCAGGAGCGCCGGCAGCACCATCGGCAACGGAGTGATCAAGATCTTCCCGGGAAAGACGAGCGATCACTTCGGGCAAAGGAGGCGCAGGGACGGCATCAACGAAGCTGCAGGAATCGACTTGAAGATTCACCGCCAGCGATCGCCTTACGCTTGGAGGATTCACTAGCTGAAACCACCGCACTGGCCCCAACCACCACCGACGGAACGCTTTTCTTGCGAGATTTTGCTCTGATAAAGTTCGGGTTGATCTTGGGAGCCACTATGCAAAAAAAAAAAAAAAAAAAAAAAAAAAGAATAGCCGTATCGATCGATACGAAATAAACGACAACGCAACAATGGGGAAACCCTAGTTTTCTACAGCTTCTGACAGACCAACAAAATAAACTCCAAGTATAACTACTGTGTAGTTTACTCAGGGGGGAAGTGGGGAAAGAGATGAGCAATCAAAAAACTCATTTGTTCAGAAGTGGATAGAGCTGTCGTTGGAGTACGAGGAATACGGAAGCAGTCGAAGGACGAAAGGTTGCTTTGGCACTTTAGCAAATCTATCTTGCGTAAGTCGGGATAGATGGAGAGTACCCACGAAGGCTTTAAATAGCCTAAGGTATAAGACGACGGTTGAAGGCTAAGGATAACCGACGACCCAGATCGAAATGACGCTTCGAAATCCGCAAAAGCAAGATCAACGGTCGAAGGGATGCCACATGGAAACATGTGGAAGCGAGCACCTGATACAGAGAAACCTCCAATCGTCGCACTGCCATTAAAATAATGGATGTATTTCCGATTCATTGGAAACAGTGAATGGTATACAAAAGCAGGAAAACGTTTGAACTTCGCAGAAGGGAAACGTGCGGACTTTGCAATAAATGAAGTAGTGGGGAAGATTAACGCATCTTCACAATATTTCTACAAGATCATTATTCGGCGAGGAATGAAAAGTTAAGTGATAAGTTTTATCATTAATACTTTGATATTCAAGGCAAGATTTCGGCAGGAGACGGGGAAATTTTGAGGCCAACATGAAAAAAGAAATGTCTATTCATTAAATTGAGGGTAAATCTTTACAAAAGAACAAACTCCCTAAGCCTTTTTTTCATTGTTGCCCGAGGGACCCGGGTCGGGAGGACTTTTCTCAGGACCATGAGAAGAGCCTTCCTCAAGAGTGGCATTGGCTGAACTCTCTACAACAACTTGAGACTCGGCTTGTGATTTCTCCTCTGGAAGTGCCGGCTCGTCATTCAGATATGCCTCATATTGAGGGTCAGCTGGAAAAGGATCATCTTCTCCCCGAGCCCGGTCCTGGGAGATCCATACCAACTTTCCCGAAGACCTCTCGGGTGGCATACCTCACGAAAAGGAGCAGTGTCGAAGTCAGGGATCGTTCCAAGGATCTGCTCCCAAACGTCGTTCTGCCCCATGCGATAGGCTTGAATGTTGTAGAAACCTAGCAATTCGGAGAAAGGTACGCTGTTCAGGTATTTCCGAATGCACTCCTTCCGAAGGTCTGGCTTTATATGCTCGGGCTTGCTAGGGATCGCCAACTTCAGATGTTCTTCGAGCTCCCTACTTTTGATTTCAAGGCTGTCACCAAACAACGTGGCAGCTGCCTTTTGCTTCCTGGCCTCGCGCTCGGCAGCAGAGACACGAATTTTCGAAGCTTCAAGGGCTTCCTTGAGGGAGATCACTTCTTCCTCATGCTTTTTCTGCAGCTCCACGGTAGCTGCAGCCAGCTGGTCTATTTCAGAATTGGCCTTGGCCAATTTCTCTTCACAAGTTTGCAGCAAGGAGCTGGTGCGACCAACCCGGCTCAATGCTTCCATGTGTTGATAAAAGCTCAACACAACATTCCTGGGAAGACGGAAGATATCAGAAGAAGTCATAAGAAATTATGAAAACATAAGTAAGCAAGAAGACCGGTACCTTGTAGATTGACTAACAAGGGAGGTGTCATCCAGGGCTTCAAACTCCCGGCGATCGAAGGAGCAAGACCGAGGGAGCTCCATTCTCGGCTTTCTCAGGATCCCGAGTAACCCTGTCGGTAATCTTCAGGGTCCACTGGGGGATGAAGACTTCCTCACCATCCGTCGAAGCTTTGGATTTTTTGTTGGAGGGAGCATCAATTTTGTCATGCCTCCTCTTGGTTATGACGGAGGAAGAGACGTTAGCCCTCTCCACCATTGGTTTCTTCCCTTTACCCGAAGCATCAGCTACAGGCCTGATATTCCCGATACCCCCGTAAGAGGGGTCGGGAGAGGGAAGAGAAGCCTCTTGATCTACGGTCAAGACCCTGGGCGATCATTGCTCGGCTGTCACAACGGCCCTAGCGGCCTTCACCCGCAGGCTTTCAGGGTTCGTTCTGGGAGGCACTGCAAAGAAGAAGGACAAGAATCGAATTCAAGACATATCACTTCAGTCAAATCAAAGGATGATGGTTAGAAGCTCACAATGAGCCAAGCCCCAGATCTTGAAGGATGGAGTTATACTCCACTTCATATCCATGTATCTCTTGATACCACGGAATGGATTTGATCTTCCCGATGGCCGCCTCGTCTTCTCTCGGATAAGGGAAGGCCCCGGTTACTTTCGGACGAAGAAGTAAACCTCCTCCAGGTGGTCGGGAAGTTAAGATCTGATGGAGGCGCTCGACAGAAAAAGTATCGTTCGCGCCATCTTTTGTGGTTAGAAGGGCAAGTTCCTTTGACAAGGATGCTGCCCCTCCAATCAAGTTCAGCCTTATTGCGTTTGGAAAGAAAGACCCATCCGGGAGGATGGGAGATAGAAAGAACATGAAAATGTACAAAAAGAGAGAGAGATGGCGTAATGCCAAGCTCAAAACACAAACCCAAGAAGCCGACGATGAGACGCCAGCTATTGGGGAGGAGCATTCCGGGACAAATGTTCCAGTGATTCAAAATTGTGGAGAATAAAGGATTAAAAAAGGAAAGCGAACCCCGCTTTCCAGTGCATCTATGTACAGAGAAAATTCACCCGAAAGGGATGAATCAACCCTCTCATCAGGGTGGGGAGCCCTAACCTGATATGAGGAAGGAAGGTCCAAATCTTGGACAGCTGAAAGAAGGGTTTCTCCATTGTAAATGGAAGGAACAGAGCCAGGTCCACCATTGGACCCGGAGGTTTGAGGCTGCCTAGAAGACTCGACAATCTTGGAAGATCCAGACTCGAGAAGGACAGGAGAAGTTTCGGTTCGGTTTTTCTTTCAAAACCTTTTTGAGAAACTTCAGCGAACTCCTGCCAGACGGTTAGGGTTTTGTTATCACTATCCGACTGTTCGAGAGCAGGAGAAGCAAAAGCATCACTGCTATCACCAACATGGGGTACTAAAGAAGCCCTATCGTTCGCCATTACTCGTTTCAGTAAACTACAAAAAGAAAAGACCGGTGAACTTACTGATTCAGTGAGACGGAAGCTTGAGAGCAGGATGGCGCGAAGCAGACGACAAAGGTTCAAATTCCAGACAGGAAGAATGAAACCTACGAAGACAACGAACCGCTTTTAAAACTCCCGCACGAGTGTTCGGGAATCTGAACGATCGAGATTGATTCAAAATCAACGATCAAGATCGAAAGACGTTTTGAAAGTTTGAACTCACGAATCCGAAATAGGCGTTCGGAAACCGTCGCTTGGATGACGTGAGCCACGAAGATCAACTGTAGCGAGATATGTGGCCTTACACTCACAACGCTCGAGGAAAAGTGACCACCGAATTAAATGTGATATGACATTTAATGAAGCACGCAGAGATCATCACCTGACGATGAACCCAGTTAAAAACCAAGCCCTCGGGATCGACCGAACGCTTGGTCTGGGGGGCTCGTGATATGGAGAGTTTATGATCAGACCGGGTTCATACCTGGTCCGACCCTCAACCCCGGTCGAGACGGAGAAAACCGAATCTCTCCCGAGCGAACCGGATCTGGAAGATGGCTTGCTGAAGAAGAAAGCTTATTCAGCTGCAAGCGTGCCCTAATCTTACTTATGGATTAGGGTAATCACTCTGATGATGGCAGACTCAAACTGACGGCTGCGGATAATCATCATCAAAGGGATAACTATCGCATAACCTAACGATTATCTCAGGAGTCCTCTACTAGCCCAAACTAGTAGAAGTCTATCGCTCAACGGATCTCTCTGATAAGATCCAACGACTACCCGAAGAAGGCTCGAGTGCATCCAACGAAGGAGATTTGAAGGTACACTCTATATAAACCTCACTACCATACAAGGTGAGGGACGGATCAATCGATCAATAAGAATACTATCTGAGACTCAGGTTCAGATACATACTGATAGCCCTAAACTTTCAGTGTCCTGCTATCTAGATCACCTTTCCCGTTTCTTCATTCATTAGCTCTGTGCTTCTAGCAGAGCCGTTTGTGATTAAGTTCATCAACTGACTTAGCCTTCGGAGGTGGACTCCCGACCCCAGCGGTCGGGCCACATCTGACGCTTTCGTTTTGCAGGACATCACGTGGAGATCCAAGGGTTGAGCAGATTTTGGACGCATCACTTATAAATAGAAATGAACCCCACCCCCATTTGCAATGAAATTATGAGGCAAATAGAGAGAGAGAGAGAGAGAGAGAGAGAGAGAGAGAGAGAGAGAGAGAGAGAGAGAGAGAGAGAGAGAGAGAGAGAGAGAGAGAGAGAGAGAGAGAGAGAACCTTTAAGAAACAAAGGTGTTGCAACACCTCAGCTGTGTATAAAGTTTCTTTGTTCTTAACACAGTTCTAGTTTTTATCCAGCTCTGTTTCTTGTGAGTATATCTTTGTGAGTGTGTTATACTACCACTCCGTTGTGCCAACACTTGGTATCAGAGCGCTGTTCGATTTTGGTTGATCTGAAGCATCAACTTTATACAGGATGGCGAATATGATCTAGCCTCGGATTCCTAAATTGACGAAATCCAATTATGATAATTGAAGCATTCAGATGAAGGTACTGCTCGAATCTCAAGATCTATGGGAGATTATCGAAGAAAAGACTCACCTTGGTATAAAAGAAGCGGCGAACGATCAATTCACAGTATTGTTGACATATAGAGGAGTTGGAAAAGAACAAGAGCATACTTGGTTCCTTGACACCGGCGCAAGTAATCACATGTGCAGCATCAAGGAGTATTTTACAGAATTGAATGAGACAATCCAAGGAAAAGTCATGTTTGGTGATTCATCTTAGATTCCAATAAAAGGAAAATGCAAGATAATGATCCAGGCGAAAAATGAAAACCACAAGTTTATCACAGATGTCTATTATCTTCCAGGACTACAAAGCAACATAATAAGGCTTGGACAGCTCCTAGAAAAGGGGTATCATATCCATCTCCAGAATTTCACGCTCACTATTATGAACAAGGTTGGAGATTTGATTGCAAGAGTAAATATGTCTAAGAATAGACTATTTACTTTGGACATCAAAGAAGAAAATGTAAAGTACCTAAACTCAATCATCAAGAATGACTCATAGTTATGGCATTTGCGGTTTGGGCATCTTGGCTTCAGTGGCTTAAAATTACTGTGGAAGTCAAAGATAGTAATGGTTTACCAAAGATTGATCATCCAGATCAAATTTGTGAAGGATGCATCCGAGGAAAGTTATACAGAAAAGGCTTTGAAGTTGGAAAGTAAAGAAGAGCAACAAAGCCATTGCAGTTGATTCACAGCGATATAGTTGGACCACTTGAGGTTGCATCACTTGGAGGTCATAGGTACTTTATTACTTTTATTGATGATTTTAGCCGTAGTATTTGGGTATATTTTATTAAAGAAAAATCAGATGCTTTAGACAACTTTGAAGAGTTTAAAACACTGATTGAAAAACAAATGGCTATCATATCAAGACTCTCAGATCAGATAGAGGAGGCGAGTATACTTCAAGATTATTTGAAATTTTTTGCAAAGAGAATGGTATCTTGCACCAACTTACAACTGCTTATACTCCACAACAAAATGGAATCCTAAAACGGAAGAATCACACAATTCTTGACGTAGTGAGAAGCATGCTGAAAGGTAAGAATCTTCCAAAAGTCTTTTGAGCTGAAACTGTAGCATGTGTTGTCTATCTACTCAATAGATGCACAACTAAGAGTGTCAAGTTCAAGACACCTTTTGAAGCATGGACCGGGTACAAACCATGTGTTAGTCATTTCAAAGTCTTTGGATGCATTGCATATGTACATGTGCCAGAACAAAAAAGGAAAAAGCTAGATGATAGAGGAGAAAAGCATATTTTCATAGGCTATGATGCAAGAGCGAAAGCCTACAGACTCTACAACCCAATTAGCAAGAAAGTTGTAATCTCAAGAGACGTTGATTTCGATGAAGCAGATCATTGGAAGTGGACTGAAGAAGAAAAGAATGTCAAAGGAACATTTTTGGAAGACGAAGAAGATCTTCAAGAATAAGCACCGACACAGAATGAAGATCCAGGTCAAGCTCCTCCACCAAGTGTAGTTCCAATAACTCTAGGCAGCAGCAGCTCTTCAACAGAAGCTCCTACAAGAACACGAAGGTTTGGTGATATCTACAACACTACTGAACCAATACAAATGGCAGATGATTTTACATTGGTTTGCCTTTTAGCAGAATGTGATCCAATTACATATGAAGAAGCTGCTCTTGAAAAGAAATGGCAAATTGCCACGGAAGAAGATATAGAAACAATCAAGAAAAATGATACATGGGAGCTAACTGATTTGCCAGAAGGACACAAAACAATTGGAGTAAAGTGGGTGTACAAGACGAAGACAAATCAATAATGAAAAGTTGAGAAATACAAGGCAAGACTTGTTGCAAAAGGCTACAAACAACAACAAGGTATTGATTATGATGAGGTATTTGCACCAGTTGCAAGAATTGACACCATTAGACTTCTAATTGCTTTGGCGGCTTAGAACAAGTGGAGAATCTATCAGATGGATGTAAAGTTAGCTTTTCTCAAAAGAAGAAGTATACATTGAGCAACCCCAATGATATGTGAAGAAAGGCCAAGAAGATAAGGTATACAAGCTAAAGAAAGCATTGAATGGCTTAAAGCAAGCACCAAGGGCTTGGAACATGAGATTGATGCATATTTCCAGTAGAACGGCTTCATAAAGAGTCCATATGAACACACCTTATATACAAAGATAAATGGAGATGGAGATATCATGTTCATTTGTCTCTATGTGGATGACATGATTTTCACAGGAAATAATCAAGGTATGTTCGAAGACTTTAAGAAAGC
Organism: Hakea prostrata; assembly: GCF_041222555.1. Taxonomy (NCBI): domain Eukaryota; kingdom Viridiplantae; phylum Streptophyta; class Magnoliopsida; order Proteales; family Proteaceae; genus Hakea; species Hakea prostrata. The sequence continues at coordinate 66,150,209 of NC_142606.1, read as the reverse complement.
CATGACACGAGAATCTCAGATGATAGATATTGGAGAGATGTCATATTTTCTTGGAATAGAGGTTACTCAAGCAGATGAAGGAATCTTCATTTCACAGAAGAAGTATGCAGAACAATTACTCAAGAGGTTCAAGATGGATCGTTGCAAGGCAATATAAACACCAGGAGATACAAATGTGAAGCTGAGACATGATTAAGAAGAAGAGCCTATCGATCCTACTTTTTATAGAAGCCTGACTGGAAGCCTAAGGTACTTAACTTTCACAAGACCAGACATCATGTATATAGTAGGTGTCGTCAGCAGATACATGGAAGAACCAAAGCAGTGCCACTTCATCGCAGCAAAGAGGATTCTAAGGTACATAAGAGGTACAACTTCTCAAGGCCTATTCTATACTCAGTCAAATAATCCAAGACTAGTTGGCTACACTGACAGTGATTATGGGGAAGACCTAGATACAAGAAAAAGTACTTGAGGGTATGTATTTCTTATTATATCTGCAGCAGTTTCATGGTCATCAAAGGAGCAATCAACTGTGGCACTTTCATCATGTGAAGCGGAATATATTGCAACAGCATCATGTACATGCCAAGCAATATGGTTGAGAAATCTTATGCAAGAGATGCATCATCCACAAAAGGATCCAACAACCATATACATTGACAATAAGTCATCGCTCTCTCTTGCAAAGAATCCAGTGGCCCACAACATAACTAAGCACATTGACACAAAGTACCACTTTATACGAAAGCATGTGAAGACAACAATGTGAAGCTGGTATACTGTCAAGCTGAAGATTAAATTGCAGATATGTTTACAAAGCCACTCAAGACCGAAGTATTCAAGAAATTAAGGCATGACTTGGCATGACAAGTCAGGTTTGTGAGGGAGTGATAAAGTTCAAACCAACTTGTGAAAATTGTAGAAGCCTGACACCTAGGAAGGATGATGTCAGTAGTGATGTCAGAAAGTCATAGAACTACTTAGCAGGTACTCTTTGTCAACCTAATTTGAGTGAAGATTGGCTGAAGAGAAGCGACGGATATACCCATGTCAAAACTTCATATCCTGTACTACCAAGAGCTCGCTCAATGTTGTTGAATTCCCTTCATACGACAGCATCCTATCAATCCTTATGTGGCTTTTCTATCACGGTGACGAATGGCCATTTTCATGTTCTTGCAACTATCAAGAGCGGATCCTTCCATGAGCTTCTTCTATTTATCTCTTCCTCTCACATTCATCAGATACAATTCATTGCTTCACATACTCAAAGTGAATCAGAAGTTCATGAACTCTGGGAATCAGATTTTCACCATAAACAGAAGACTTTCATGAAGTTGTGTGACACAACGAAGGCTATGTATTCTTCTCACTGTCCTTCATCTTCTTCCATACCCCTCTTATCCGATCGACTAGCTTCTGATTTTGCAAAACTTGAAATCCCTATTTGTCCAATGGAGAAAGTTTCATTACCCAGTGGATAGCTGTAAGATATCAAAGAGAATATCAAGTATACACTCTTGGGCTGGGTTGCTGATGGTATTGTAGTCACAAAGTATGATCTCCTCAACTTCACTACCAAAGCTTTAATTCCCAATGTCTTTGAGATCGATGGCACACACTTAGTTGATGGAGCCCCTGATCGATTTACTCTTAAATACCGAAATGAGAGAACAATGAGTCTCATATTGTGACCCCCCCCCCCCCTCCCCCCGTTTCTCCATTCCTCTCTCCCTATTTTCCTCTCCGTGTTTCTTCTTTTCTGTTTTTTTTTTTTTTCTCTCCCTCCCTCTGTTTTTCTCTCTTTTTGTTTTCTCTTCTTTCCCTTTTTTTTCTTCTCTTTCCTTCTCTTTTTTTTTTTTTTTTTCTTCCCCTCTTTCTCTTTTTTTCTCCCCTTTTTTCCTCTCTTTTTTTCTTCTCTCTTTTTTCTCTTTTCCCTTCTTTCTCTCTTCCTCCCTCTCTCTCTCCTCCTTTTCTTCTTCGTCTCTCTTTCCTCCCCCCGTCCTCCTCTCCTCCCCCTCTCCCCTCCTTCCCCTCCCCTCCTCCTCCTCCCGTTCTTCCCCCCTTCTTTCCCCTCTCTCTCTCCTCTTCTCTCTCTTTCTCCCTTCCCTTCCCCTCCTCTCCTATCCCCCCCCTCTTCTTCCCTCCCCTCTCCTCCCCTTCCTTCTCCTTTCCTTTTCTTGTCTTCTTCCTCTCTTTTTTCCTCTCTCCTCTTTCTTTTTCTTTCTTTCTCCCTCCTTTTTTGTTCTCCTTTCCCTCTTTCCCCCCCCCGCCGCCCCGGCTCTCCCGCTCTCTCTTCCCTTTCTCTCCTGTCTCTCCTCCCTCCGTCTCCCCTTCTCGTTTCCCCCCTCTCCTTTTTTCCCCTCCCTTCTTTTCCTCTCCGGTGGGTTCCGGTTCCCGTTTCTCTTCGTTTTCTCCTCCCCTCCGTCCTCCCCCCTTCCTCCGTCTTCCCCCCCTCTCCCTTCTTCTTCTTCCTTTTCCCCCCGGCCCCCCTTCCCCCCTTCCTCTCTTTCTTTCCCTCCCCCCTTTGGTCTTCCTCTTCCTCTCCCCCCCCCCCCCCTCCGTCCTCCTCCTTTCTCTTCTCCTCTCCTTCCCCTCCTCGTTCTCTCTCCTTTCTTCTGACATCCAGCCCAAACCTAGCCAGGAAACCCTATCTGTTTTGGGTGAAGTAGGGTTTGTTTAATGTTGACTTTGAAGTTGGACCGTGATTTCAGTTTTACTATCTTTGAAAATCTTAGGAAGCCATGTCAGACCTTTCCCTTAGGGTTGATCCAATGTCCCAAAATGAAGGAAGAAGTCTTTGTGGGCCATCTCAGTAGAAGATATGGTGTTTGACCCAAAACCCATGGATATTGATGATGGTGTTTCCTTATGGAAACCTTATTTGATTTGGAATTGAACTATTCATTTGTGAAGAAGAACTTGGTTGATGGGCCTAAAGCCTAGTTGGACCTGGTTTGAAGAAATCCCTCCATACTAGGTAAGTAGTATGATGTGTTGAAAGAAGCCCATCCAAAAATATTGAAGTTAGGCCCATTAAATCCCTATTTTTGAACAAGTTGTCCAGGCAGGGGCATTTTGGTAATTTTCTGTTTTGAAGGTTTTTAAAAGCTTTATTTCTTTGAATTTCGTGGTAAACTATCCTTCTATGTTTCTAAACCTCTAGATAGCGTGGGAAGGACCTTAGAACTTCCTCTTTGGCAACCAATCAACCAACAGGGTCAGTTTGGTCAGTTAGGAGAAATCCTAGTAATTCTTGGACTCTTTGTGCTATTTAAAGGGGGGGGGGAACTCCATGTTTTTCACTCTCAATCAGTTCTAAGCCTTTGGAGAACGTGGGAAAAGCCCTAGATTCTTTCCTCCAAAGCCAAGGAAGATCCTCAAGCATCTGTTCAAGTTTCTTCATCAGTTTCTCTTCTAAAAGGTTGGTCTTCAATTCGTTTCTTTTTTAATTCATTCTTTCTTCTCTATTTCTGATCTTTTGATTATGAGAAGGGTATTACACTACTGTAATGACCTCTTCTCTAATTCTATTATCCCTAGAGTGAATCCCCCAATTCACTCTATGTTCTTGAAGCCATATGGCGACGATTTTTGAATTTGACTCCACCAATGATCTTGATGACACTTTCCTTCATTTTTCTACCTATCTTTATGATTGTGGGGAAGGTCTCATACCATTACCATGACCTTCCCTTGTGTCCTCATGATTGAGGAGTTGATCCCTAATATTCCTTGGACCATTGGGAACCAAAAGGGAGAGATTTTGAGGGGAAATTCTTGGGTAACCCTCATGAGAGGGTAACCAATTGAGAACCCTTTTATTTCTATTAATTCATTGGACCCTCCCTAAAACCTTTCTTGATTGTAAATTCTTTCCCTAGGGTGAATCATTATTCTCCCTAGTCTTTCCCTGGGATACATGGATTCTTGTTAGTAAATCCCTAATTGTATGATTAGAATTTCTTTCCTTTGACTTTAATTGAGAACCTTATTTTCTCTCATTGGTAGACCCTTCCTAATTCCATTCTTGATTTTGAAATACTAATGAGATGTTCCCTTATCTATCTTGGGTTGTTTTTGTGAGAGTTAATTATGGGTAACTCTCATGAGAGGTGATGAAACCCTAATGTTCTTTTATCTGTTGGAAACTCCCCAACACCTTTTTAGATTGTGCATTCTTTGTTTCTCTTTCCCTAGGTTGAATCTTGATTCTCCCTAGCCTTTCCATGAGAGCCATAGGTTATGTATGATGAAATCCTAACCCCTTTGTTATAGACCTATTAAGATTGATTTTCGGACTAAGATCTCCCCCATGTCTTCATTAGGGTTAGGTTGTACTTGGTCATCAACCCCATGAGCAAAGCACCCTTGCATAGCAATATACATGGGTCGGTTTCTAGTGGCGGTCGTGAACCAAGCGACCGCCTGGAGCGACCGCCTGGTCTGTTTTCGGGGTTTTGCCCTATTTTTCCCCCTGACTTCTATATATAGTAACCCTCGCCTCTTTTACGAATATTTTATTCGTGGTTGCTATGTTTGGAGGTTAGACGGCTGTGGAAACGTGCGGGATTCAGTTCTGAAGTGCTGTTAGTTATCTAGAGATTAATCATTCTCTGTTTCTAGTATTCTGGTGCGAGGTATTGGATTCTCCCTTCATCCTTTATCTCCTTTGTCTTTCAATTTCGTGTTAACCCATCCCCTCATCATGGTGGTTACCCATTTGATCAATCGTAACTCTCTTTCCAATCTTTTTGATGTGATTCATCCGAAAATGAAACCCTGCTTTCGTGAAAAGGATAGATCTAGTCAAGGGGAGAGTTCTGGGTAATCCAATGATGATGATTGTTAGGTTTCTTATCACCTATTGACTTTAGGAGTGTTAGATTCGAGATTCAGACTATGATCACTCGAAATCCGGATTGAAAACAGATGATCAAAAGCCTGAGTCTCGGATCTGTAACTCTCTGTTTTTGGGGCAGTCACTAGTGGCGGTCGCTCAACCTAAGTGACCAGCCCAAGCGACCGGCTGGTTTCCAGTGTCTGTGTAAGTTTGATTATGGATTTGTTTTAACTCTTGACTCTTATATATTCTTGTAACCCTATGCCTAGGTGTTCTCTGTTTCAAGTAAAAGTCTTATAATAGTTTCTGGAATTCAAGTTAGAGGAATTTTACATAATTACAGGTAAGGACAAGCATTCTTATTTATATGCAATTACATATACATGATGATTCAACTGTTCTATTTACTATTCTTTGATCATGTAACTTGCTGTAATTGTATAAAGCATGTGAATCTTATTGTATACTTGTTTGTGGTGTTCCTTGATGTACTTCATCTTTTATGATAGTGCACAACTGTTCATGGTATGATAAAGAGTGATGTAGTGTAGTTGTGATGGAAGGGGTATTCCATTGGGATATCTTGGCTGGAGATATCAGAGGGCTGTGGTATGGGACACATGCTCACTGATGCCTCTAGCACTATCATGATTACTGGATTTCATACCTAGGAGAGTCTAGAATTGCATGGCTAGGTACCCCACATGCTATTACCCTTTCGACAGGGGAATTGAAGTCGTGTGACCCATGACAATGGTGACGTGACTATGTTTCATCTTACAGCGGTAACCAGTCCCGTGCGGAGACTCAGTGGTCCACTATTGGTCATGCAATGGTAGGGTTGCATATGTTAGGGTTGGGCTCATGGACGTCCAAGGAACGGACCGGGTGTCTTGAGGAGTCATGAGAGCATCCGCCCCAACAATATGTGGATGACCATAGGGTTAAGGAGTGGAGTCCAATAGCGGTAGCCAGCCCGTGAGGGTTCTCACTCCTAGGTTGCGAAGGATACTGAACCGAGTTGGTTGGTGCCATAGGGGAAGTATCTGGACTCCATATAGTATGTTACCATTATGACTTGCATTGGATTAGAAACCCTGACATGCGCCAGTACTCATTACCAATGGTCGTGGTGAGAGAGTGTTGACTTAACCCCCAGCCATGGTTTGAGAGCCAGGTGTGGACTTACCCCTTTGCCCAGGATCCCTACAGAGGTAACCAGTCCTTGCCGGATCACAGTGACTAGACCTACTCAGAGGAGGGCTGGTGTATATCTTAAAGCATGTTAGCTGTTAGAGACTTGCATAGTTAGATCTTTGTAGCATTCATATTTCTGCATACCATCCATATCATTTCATATGTGCATTCGTGGATTGTATTGACATATATATGATAATTGTCTGTACCTTATTGAGTTCGTCGGAACTCATTCCTTTCATTGTATATATTATATGAGTTGTACAAATGGTTGCACAACGTCGAAAGTTGGAGATGATTCGTATGAAAGAGCCTTCTCGTATGAAGCTGATGTGACACAGACAGTGGTACATGAACTTGCAGAGCATGAAGTCTCTTGAAGATGCTTGTTGTGCGCTTTTAGCACCCATTGATGGCTGATGGAGGCAAATTGCCAGGATTTTGATGATCACATGGAGAAAGATTGGAGGACCCCTCTGCTTGTTGATTTAGAAAACCATTTTTTAGATATAGAAAAGAAAACCAGAGAGAAGATTATTTAGTTATTTATTTTGCTTCCGCTAAACTCGATTTTACTTTTGATTCTTGATTTTCTCTCTTTCGTTTCGTTCTTTGATTTTATCAAAGTATTTGGACTCTTGTAACCTTTTTATTGATTATTGCATTTTTCTTGCTCTTGATTGTCTATACTTGTGTTTATTATTATTGATGAGTAAGACCGTGGATCCTGTGACGGTTCGCACCCACGGGTTGTCGGGTGGCTAACCGAGACCCGACGGGCGGGGTGTGACTCATATTGCTCGCTCAACCATGGTCTTACAAAAGTCATCTCCTCATATTCCAACCATGGGATAATTATATACCAGCCACTATTATACCAATGAGGTACGCAATTATGTGGGTGAAAATTATAAAGCTACATTGGAGATTTCACAACCATGATATTCTTAACATGATATTCAACAAAGTCGGGTATGTGTTGGAAATCGAATGCCCAAAAGGAGATGGAGCTCATCCTTATGTTCCTGCAGCAAGAGTTATCATTCCTCTTTGTCAAGACTTGATCCCTTCAGTCCTGGTACAAGTGGCAGAGACTGAAGAAATTCTGGTGAAAATTGCTTACGAAATACGACCTACTCGTATGTGCTCTTATTGTCTTAGAATAGGACACAAGAATTCTGATTGTAGGTATCGACAACTCAACCCCTCTCAGTCAAGCTTACCAAATTCAGTCCCAGATGCTCTAAATCGTCTCCCTCTGGCAGCAATTCCACTGAAGAGGAACAATCATCTTAATCGAACTATTAAGATTTATGACGAAGCATTTATACGAAACCTTCACAATGGTATCTCACTTCATGAAGGGCCTGTTCCGCGAGCTATAGAAGAAGCAATCAAGAGAAGCTTCTTGAAGTTGGCGTTCATCTATGAGGTATGTCAACCTCTCATACAGCAAGAACCCCTTCTTAAAAATCCGGCCTTATCCTAACCCTGACCCGGCCCGGATTTTATACTGTTGCAGGTCCGAAGACCCGAAGTGGTGGTTGAAGAGACCTATGGGCCCTCTTAGTTGATGATTCGATGCTAGATACATAGCCTATGGACATTGACAATGATGCCCCTTACTTGAGCACATTGTCAGTGTTGAGTGAAAATATGCGCATCGATGAAGATTGAATTAGTTGAAGCACTTCTTGGAACCCCGTGATCAATCCAAAGGTATTTTCTGAAACTAGACTTGTTGATTGACTTGTAGGAGAAAACCCCGCTCGATTTGACCCTGTATAGCCTCCCGAATCCACTCCTGAAGTTGCTGTCATGGCTTGGTCGACTTCTTGGTATACTAACAGTTGACCAAGAGTAATGGAATTCGAATATTCACTAAATCACTTCCCATTTTGCCCTTACCTTTTTGGAACTCGTGAATGAGGACCTAAACTAATCATTGGCACTCCAGAGCTAGAGGTTGGACACTCTCTTGGGCTATTCCTTGATTTTTGGGAAGATCTTTGACTCCAATCATTAGTGTATACATTAATCATCAACTCAAGGTATGATTTCTTCTATTCTTCTTCTAATCTATTCATTTTTCTATCAATTGATGATCTTGAAACCATGGCTGTAAGTGCTGCAACCTTGCAAACACTTAACCATTTGTTTGCCCCTTTCAATTCCTTGATCCTCTCCCACTCATGCTATGTTATGATTCAATTGAGATTAATTGCACTCCATTACTTTGATTCTTTTCAATTTAACCTATTTTGATTCAAATCTGATATGTAGATGCATGTTAAGCCTAGACTATAATGAAATTAAGATTCTAACTTGATTCTTAACATTCCCTTGATTGATTCCCATCATCCTTTACAATTTCAATCAATTCCAATTTGATTCTTGATAATTATCATATAGAACTTAAGATTTCAATTTGGGCATTTTTGATTGGACCGTTGGATCATCATGAAAATTAGTGTGTAGTATCCTCTTACTGTTATAAACATGCCCTTCAAATTTCATGACTATCGGAGCACCGGAAAGGCAGTTTCGGATCAAGTTTCCATTGCTGCCCTGAGGTTAACAAGTCTTGGTCGACTGCTTGGTCGACTGACAGTCGACCAAGCCAGTCAACCAAGAGCTTTTAACACCCCTGTGCTCAGCCGAATTGATCCGTTTGAACTCCTATTCGATTGCTTTCTTCTCTGATGTTACTTGTATGTTGTCTAGGGTATCAACACTGATTTTGGGACCATTTTTGGTGATTATTGAATTCATTTACAACTTGATTAAGGTAAGGACGGTCGTTAACTCAAGTATGTTAATTATACCAACATGCTTACATTGTGAGAACTTAATGGTTATGTTCCTATGTGTATTCCTTTACCATACATGACTGTTATATGTCTTTTCATCAGTAATATAATGTTACATATCATTTAGAATATCATGTTCAATTGTACTTTATGATTTTATATATGATCTAATCATGTTATGATATGTATTGTTTATATGATGAATCATTGAATTAGTATGATATGATGAGATTGAGCTTGTCATTGACTACGTATGACTTGGGATTGGGAAGTGTCCTTCCGACACTTCTGTCCTTGGACATCGGAGGGAGTAGTATGGGATATTCCCCGAAGGTGTCCATCGACGCTTTCCCGGGTTGTTGGATGACATGCATAGGATTGTCTAGGTGTATGGTTAGGATTACCCTTGTTGTATCAGACCCGAATCGAAAGGGTATTGAGACCGAACGACCCGTGGTAGAGTATGGTTGATGGGCGCTCAAGACCGGTATCCACTCCGTGAGAGGACTTAAACCATATTGCGGATACCCGAAAGGGGCCATTTATTGGTAGGGTTGCAAATGGATAGACCTGGGCTCACGGGCGCTCAAGACTGGTAACCAACCCGTGAGAGGACGTGAGAGCTTCCCGTTTACCATTTGTGGATGACCAATAGGGTTGATGAGTCCGTAGTCCGAGTTGGTCGGTGCCATAGGATACGCTGACTCTAGTGTGAAAGATACGGAACCGAGTTGGTCGGTGCCATAGGGAAAGTATCCGGATCTAACAGGATACGACTGAATAGATGACTTGCATTGGGCTAGGCTTCGCCGCGACATGCGCCAATACTTATACCAATGGTGATGTGAGAGAGTGGTGACTAAATCCCCAACCATGGCTTGATGAGGACCTTACCCAATTACCACGGCAGACCCAAGATATCTTATGATTGAGGAGGAGTGACTGACGACCCAAAGAAGTATGGTGCTATGGCTTAAAGCATGTATACCTTAGAGACTAGCATACTTAAGATTAGAATCATATTTCATCATTGTCTCATATCATATTGCATCATATTGTGACTTGTATCGAATGAACTATGTATTATGAAACGACTTGCCTTGCTGAGTTCTTTTGAACTCATTCCTTTTGTGCAATTTGTTAGATTATCCTGTAGGTACAGAAGACCTTGATGGCGCGTCCTATGATCCCGCATACTACCCTTCGGGTGATGGCTATGCGGAGAGTCAGGATTGCTATACCAAGGAGGATTATTGTTCGTACCAGGGTTAGCCCCACCCTAGTGAGGGAGCGGCCACGTTGGGTTTACTTCATCCACACTTATGAAGAAGAAATCATTAGGATAGAAGAAACCTATGTGTAGGCCCCATTTCCCTGGATGACTGTAATCGTTTAGATATTTTCTCTCTAGTTCTTATGGATTTGTTCTTGACACTGGTTGTAATTTAACTTGATTAACCACTTTTTCCGCTTTTGTTGAAGGAGTGACTTCTGATCACTCTTTCTCTTTGAGATTACATCATTGAGAAGTTGATACTTAATAATTCCGCACTCTGATTAATTATCTTTTCTTATTCGTTTGATCTATTTATTGCTTACCTTATACATTGATTATGTTGTTCATGATTATGTTATCGTGTATGTGGGAGGCATGGCCGCTCGATCTGGATCTTCGGGCTGTGGATCACATCTCGGGTATGCCAGATAGGATACCGGCTGGGTGGATGTGACACCTTCAGCATGTGGCAGCTTCCTCTCACCCCACAAGAGCATCTATGATTTCTATTCCTTCGGGTATCCAAGATGAAGAAATGCATTTTGTGGTCCATCATCTGAATCCACCTCACACTCTCTTGGAGTATGTCCATGAGGCCTCACCCAACTCCTCATTGGACATTGTTTCTATTTATACTCCCCCACCGGGCCCCCTAACTACTCCAGTGAACACGAACTTCAACTCGGGATCGGTTAATGTCGACCTTGATCTGCTTGCTCTATGGATAGCTAGTCTCCAGCATATCTCTCATGCAAAAAACAAAGGTAAGATGCTTGTCAATAAGCACCCCCAACATCCTCCCGTGCAAAAGAAAATTGGTTATCCAAGAAGTGCATGAAGATAATCGAGTTTCAATGGAGTCAGATCAACAAAAAAAAGTGAAAGTAGATCAGTATGGGACGAATTTGTACTGCTCTGAGGCAGTGATGGCCAACCTTGATCACAGGAGATATGAAAGCCTTTTTTCTCAAGTGTAGAGGATTGGGTCGATCCTCTATACAGAAAGAATTGAAACTCTTATTCAGAAAATATAGACCCAGCTTTGTATTTCTTTCAGAAGTGAAATCAGTCTCTATTGATATTCGTAGATTATGTAGTTTGTGGGGTTGCAGTAAGTTTGTGTCGGTCCTGCTGGAGGGAAGAGCGGTAGGTCTGGTGTTTTGTTGGTGTGATTCCCTCAAAGTCGATGTCATTTGGTCTTCTTCGTGGTGTGTTCATCTCATGTGTGAGATGCCTCTAATATATGGTATTTTACGGGTTCAAAAACATCAATGGCATACATTGGAGAATCTAGCATCATCCATTGATAAACCTTGGATCATCGGGGGCGACTGGAATTCATATCTATCTTTAATAGACAGATCAGGTAGAAGACATATCTCTAATGCACTTCACTCTCCTATGCAACAATTCTTAGTTGGAAATAATATGATTAGTCCCCCTTCTAATGGTCCCAAATTCACTTGACCAACAATCAGAAAGCGACCAATCGAATTGAAGAATTGTTAGATAGATTCTTTTGCAATATGGAATGGTTCCATAAATATCCAGAAGCTAGTGTAACACATCTCATAGTGGTACATTTGCATCATAAAGCTCTATTGTTAAGCATGGAGCGATGGCATAATAATCATAACCGTCCATTCAGGTTTGAAAATTTCTAGATCCAAGAAAAATCTTATGGACATTTACTACACAATTCCTGGATGTCATCAATCAAAGGGTCACCTTTTTATTGCTTAGCAAAGAAGCTGGAAATTCTTTCCAAGAAACTAAAGCTGTGGAATAGAAACACTGTCAAGAATCCGGAGGAAAAAGAAACAAAACTTCGACAGGAAATTTCCCAACATGAACTCCTTTCGCCGACCCTGCGGTCGGAATAGTGGTTTATTGAAGAAAGTCATCTGCTGGCAAAATTAAAATTATTCCTTCATCAGCAAGCAGACAAATGGCAACAAAAAGCATGTCTTAATTAGAAGCTAAAGGGAGATAGGAATATTCGCTTCTTTCACCAAAGCACTCTGGTTCGCCAAGCAAGAAAGAGAATCCGACCCATTAAACAAAATGGGATTCATTTAACTGAACCTTCGGATATTGCAAATGCTTTTAGATCACATTTCAAAAGGCTGTATTCCACTGTCTCTCTAACAAGCAACGATGATTACTTCAGTCCAATTAGGAACAGACTCAATGATTCAGATCGGTTATGGATTTTAAGGCTTGTTCTAGAAGAAGAAATAAGAGAAGCAGTCTTTAGTGTCAATGGCCTTAACTGGCCCTGATGGCTTTCCAGGATTATTCTGTCAAAAAGGATGGGAAGAGATAAAGCTTGATGTTCAAAGTATGGTACTTCAATTCTTCAGCACATTTACTTTTTCCAAATCACATAACTCCACTTTCTTAGCACTCATTCCAAAGGTAGCCAGCTAAGAATCAGTAGGTGACTTTAGGCCTATCAGTTTAGGCAACATGAGCTACAAAATTATCTCCAAAATAATGGTCAATCGCTTGAAGAAGATCCTTCCCATCTTAATTTCCTTTCAACAAAATGGTTTTGTAAAAGGACGGCATATTCAAGACAATATTTTGATAGCTCATGAATTGATGCATAAAATTCATAGACATAATGAAAGGAAAAAGGGATTGATGGCTGTAAAATTGGATATGAGCAAGGCATATGATAGAATTGAATGGAGCTTTCTGGAAAAAACTCTGAAAGCCTATAGATTTCCAGATAAATGGTTTCAATGGGTGATGTTCTGTGTTTCTACCGTCACATATACTCCACTGATTAATGGCTCACCTTCCACTTCCTTTTCTCCTACTAGAGGTCTTAGACAAGGAGATCCATTATCTTCTTATTTATTTGTACTTTGTGAGGAACTGTTGACATCTCATTTAGAACTGCACATACAGAAAAAGAAATTAGAAGGCATTCGGTTAAGCAGAGGTGGGGAGAAATTCTCTCATCTAGCATTTTCCGACAATCTAATACTATTTGGACACGCTACCACAAAGGAAGCTAAAGTTTTTGTTCATGTCATAAAGAAGTATTGTGATTTCTCAGGATAAGAACTGAATATTAGCAAAACAAGAGCTCAGTACAGTCCTAATACTCCATCGGCTATCAAAAGAGAGTTGTCTTCACAATTTCACATTTCTCCAACATCATCTAAAGATATATATTTGGGCATTCCACTTTTTCCAGGAAAGTTGAAAAAAAAGCACAGTCGTACTCTAATGGACAAAGTAAACAATTGGTTACAATGATGGAAATCCAAATATTTGGCCTTTCCTAGAAAAGCAGTATTGATTCAATCTACTCTCACCACTATGCCTTCCCACTTTATGTCTTGCTTTCGTCTTCCTTCTGCAACAATTGAGGAACTTGAGAAGAAAATGAGAGCCTTTTTTCTGGTCTAATGGCAAAAAATAGCAAGTTCATACTGTTGGGAAATGCCATGTCAGCATTTGCCATATCGGCCTCCAATCAGTTTTGATGATGACAAACACAATATACTAATGATTCCCTCAAGTTGTGTATTATCCAGCTCATCACTTAAGCGGATCTCAATGCAATGCGACCAGACAAAAGACTCACCGGATACTCAAGCTCTCAAGCCATCTTGGACTAAGAACCAAAGTCAAGATCAAGTCAAAGACCGTTGCACAACATCAAGTCAAAGATCAAATCGAAGATCAAGACTTGGGTTGAATTAGGGCTTAGGACACTCTCGTATACACGCATATGAAATTTCATGTATAATATGTAACTCGTATCACTAGACTGACCTAGGACATGTTAGTGAGGTGTATAATGCTTAGGGTTGACCAAAGAGTCCAAGAACCCAAGCCAAGTCCAAGCCCCAATGTAATTCAGCAAACATACACCAAACGGTTGATCGTCTGGGTAGACAGTCGACCGTCTAGTTTGCTGCTATGGATGACTGTCTGGAGTAAAATTTCACCGAAATTTTATATCCGTTGGGAGGTTTGGCCAAGCAATTGTGGGACTTCTATATAAGCCCAACCACCCCCATTTGAGGGGTTTAATCTTGCCAACAAAGCAATTACTCCTTCTCAAGTGAAAGAGCTATTACACAAGTGATCTTGCATTGATTACTAGCTCACCAACTCCATCCAACTTTGAAGATCATTCCAAAGTTATCAAGCAAACTTCTTGAAGTCAACTTGGAGTTATTGAAGGCTATAGGGACTTCTCATTGATGCATTGTCTTTATTGAAGCTTCATTCATTGCATCACATTCTCACAAGGGGTAAAGTGTCACACTCCTTGTTAAGTAATATCCATCATCTCTTATACTTGTATTGACTATTGAATTCTAGTCTAGATTGATTAGGATTTGCATTGGGTGCTCTTGCCCTTTAACAAAGATTGCAAAGGGTGCTCTTGCCCTATTTGATTAACAAAGATTGTAATGGGTTCTCTTGCCCCGGAACAAAGAGTGTAAGGGTTTGATTCTTTACCCATTGTATTGAAAGAGATTCATTAGTGAAATACTCTCTTGAGGCCAAGAGAGGAGTGGACGTAGACTTAAAGTCGAACCACTATAAATTCTTGTGTTGTAATTGCTTGATAGTATCAAATTTCATTTAAATATTAAATTTACTTTGAAATTGCATTTAAACAGAGAATTTGGGATAATCCACTAGATACAACCTACAACCTAATCACCCCCCTCTAGGTTGTATTAACACATACCATAGTGTTGCTTGTATCTCAAGATATCACGCAAGTATACGTATCGCAATCAAGTAATAAATGATAAGTAAAGTATCGATCCCACGGAGAATTATATCCTTAACTTTCAATGTAAAAATAAAATTGATTTAAATGAAATTAACAAGGTTGATTGGTATTTGTCTAACTAATTAACCAAATGACAGGTAAAGAAAACTAAGGAACTAAAATGTAGATTTGAGCAATGGAAGAAACTTAATGAGTGACAAGTGTGTTAGGAATCAAGTTTCCCTTCCCCTGAATTTTAAAACACAAATACTAAAGCAATACTACAACCCCAAGATAAATCAAGAACTTGGAATGAATGGCAATATGGTATTTTCCAATACACATAAGCTAGCATCCTAAATCAACATCAGCATATTCCTATGAAGAATTGAATTAAGAATGCAATTTAAACCCAATCCAATCAATGGTAATGTGAGGTAACTGGGTATTCCTACCCAACCTACTAATTAACACAACCTAATTAAAGATGATGCTAACTCACACAATTCAACAAACACCTAGACTTCATTAATTTTCCAATTAATGAAATCATAACATTCATTCAAGAAAGATCATTCAAGAACTGAAATTAGTCAATATAACATGCTGAATTCATTAACAATAAAGTGGATTGCAATAAAACTAAAGAACACATGATTAGTTACATATCAAAATTCAGGTTTAGGTACTACTATCATCCCAACACAGCTAAGATTTAGCCCATAACAGAATTCAAATGCATAAAACCAAGTATAGTTGACATGAGACTAGAAAATAAGAAGATAGAGTTATAAAAACAAGAATAAACTAAGGCTTCAATGCTTCCACATGAGCTCCAGCTTTCTTCTTCAGCAAATCAGCAACTCCACCAGCTCCTTGCTTCCACAAGAGCTCCAGCATCCGTTCTCTACCTCCTTCCTCTCAGCCAAGTCTCTCATCCACACCTTGGTCGAATGTCTCCTCTTCTCATCCTTGCCTCTCTTCTCTTTCTTCCATAAATGTCTTCAATCATTAGGTTAGATTCTGGCCATAGGATTAGAACCTTCCTCCTGAGATCAAGGGCTGAAAACCATCATGTATTTACAAGAATTTAGTCCACTTAAGTTAGCCCTTTTTGGTCAATTCCATTTGAATTGGATCTGAGAATATTCTGCTCCGTTGTTGTAGCAATGCAGCAACAACTCTACAACAAAGTTAGAGGACATGTTCTTCTATTATGAATCTTCACCTACATGTTCAAGAGAAAGGGAAACAGTCAAATTCATCCATAAAAAGAAGGGAAATTCATGCAATGGTGAAAAAAATGAACTAAACAAAATGCAACATGTTAAGACTAAATAAGACAACACCTAATGAATACTATCACTAAAACAAAGACAAAATACTCCTAAATCAAGCCATCTCAAGTATAAAAGTTATAAATCTTAACTCTATTTCATAGAGTTATCACATAGACTGACAGTCTATATGCTCACCAAAATCCTCAGGTGGGATGAACTTCAAATCTCTCTATGATTTTAACCAAGCCCTTTTGTCTCGGAAGGCAGGGGATTTGCTTAAAAATCCACAATCTTTGTGGGGAAGGTTGATGCTACAGAAATATTGCAAACGTTTCTTTGTCATGGAAGTTGCTCCCAACACAACAGATTCATGGGGGTGGAAATCTTTACTAATGGGTAGGGGTCTTCTCAATAAAGGACTCATGTGGCAAATCGGAAATGGACAAGAAATACATCCCTGGATAGACAATTGGATACCCAACATAGGTTTGGAGAGGGGTTGTTATCCGCATGCCCATATTGCCCCTACAAAGGTAGCACACTTCCTAGATCCTTGCACTCATTCCTAGAATAGAAATACTCTACAACAATGGTGGCCATCATATATGGTAAGTCGGATTCTCACAAATCCTCTACCACTGCCAGGACAACTGGATAGGTTAATTTGGCATTGGACTACAGATGGAAAATTTTCAGTCAAATCAGCATACAGACTTTCTGTTGATAGGAGTGCCAATAATTCCCCTACTCCACTTCAGCTACAGATGATCCCTTGGAACAAACTCTGGAAACTGCCTTTAAATCCAAGAGTCACTCTTTTTATATGGAAAATACTGCACAAAAAGCTTCTAAGTGCCTCACTTTTATTCCAAAAAGGATGCTCATGCTCCCCTAGTTGTCTTCGATGTCGAGAGAACAATCCAACCCCATATCATATTTTCATACAATGTTCATTTGCACAGGAGGTTTGGCAGGCTCTTCATTTTTTAATATGACCATAACTGGTAACCTAGAGGACAAAGTTTCACAAATGATCATACAGAAGCCATCAACAACGGATTCAACATCTTCTCTCAGGATTTTCACTGCACTTTTTCGGGCTATATTGGAAAGCATATACAAGCTTGATATACTCATTTGACAATACAACCGCTACTCAAGCATACTTCCATATATGGAAAGGTCTCCAATTTTATTGCCCTAAAATTGGGAAATGTCCCCTCAGAAATGTCCCATTAACATTAAATGGGAGGCACCTATTCATCCTCATATCAAGTTAAATGTGGATGGATCACTCTTCAATAATAGATGAGTAGCAGGATATGGAGGTATAGCGAGAGACCATCAAGGACACATGATATTTTGCTTTGGAAGAGGAGTGGAAGCTCAGGATATCCTTAAAGTGGAAGCTTTAGCCATTCGAAAAGGAATGATTTAGGCACAGGATTTCAAATTAGCTCATATCGAGGTAGAATCTGACAATCAGGCAATCATTAATATCCTGCAAAATTCTCTCACAAAGGCTCCTTGGAAGGTATATCCATTAGTTGTAGACATTTTGCACCTTAAGGAATCTTTTAAGTCTATCTCATTTAGACATGTTCTACGAGAGGCTAATTTGGTGGCGGATTCCCTAGCAAAAGACTGTGCACTAACACAAGATGCCTTCTTAACTATTAATTCTACACCTCCCCTTATTTACTAGCTTTTACTGTTTGACTTGTTAAGAATAGGTTGTAATAGAGGTTTCTCTTTTCAATTAAATCATTACTTCTTACGAAAAAAAAGTCATAGAACTTTGAAGAAACAAGAAGAAGATTGAATAATCTATAGAATCTTGAAGAAAGTTGTAGAATTTTGAAGAAAGTAGAAGAACCTTGAAGAAGCTTGTAGAACTCTAAAGAGAGATGAAGAATCTTGAAGAAAATTGTAGAATTTTGAAGAAATGAGAAGAACTTTGAAGAAGAGTATAGAATTCCAAAGAACGTCGTAGAATTTTGATAAAGATAGTAGAAATTCAAAGAAACATGTAGAAAACCGAAGAAGAGTGTAAAAGATTACGGAAAGCAAGAAATTATTATTTTATTCATCAGAGCCTTTAATAAACAAAGTGTTGCAACACCTCAGCTGTGTGTAAAGTTTCTTTGTTCTTAATACAATTCTAGTTTTAATCCAGCTTTCTTGTGAGTATATCTTTGTGAGTGTGTTATACTACCACTCCGTTGTGCCAACAGTGGTGAGTTCTCCTCCTTGTAACTTTGATATTCCAATTGCGCTTCATAAAGGTACTTGACAGTTGTTATTGTGTCTTACTCTAGTTTATCCTCCTCTTTGTAAACTCTCACCTTACCATTTTACTTGGAGTCGAGTCTTCAATTGAGTAAAGAACACTATAAAATAGTAGAGATCTTTAGCTTCAATGACTTTTGGTCTAAGCAAGGTATAACTTTGGCAACTGGCACTGAATGAGTGCGGCTCAAAGATGGAGTGTCTGAGTTCCATGGCCTGCAACTGCATCATCGGCCAGTGTACCGTTCCACATTGGAGCCAAGAAAAGCTTCAGATGTTCGGTCCCAGATGTTCGGTCTCTAAGGTGGAGCTTGTATCGTCCAGCCTACTGTAGCCAAGGGCAAAGACCTGGTGCAATTCAGGATTTCCAGGAGGTCGGCCTGGCATCTGACTCATAAATTTCAATTTTAACTTTCTGGGTATCTGATTGAAACTTCAGGTAAAGTATCTTGTCCACTGAGATGGCATGCAGATACCATGCATTTTCCATGCCTTGATTACTGAGAAGGCACGGGCATTCCATATTTTTCTATGTTTGGGCTACCCCAATGACCGCAGCGGATTCAAATGAAGTACTCATCTAAAATTTCCAGTTTTGCAATTTCTGTGGGCCTAAAATGTCCACCATGAGTTGCTTGATGCAACGCTAATTAAAGTGTATTCTGAATTCAAGATATGTTTTATCCAAGAGCATCTAAACTATGCTCTGATTCTTAATCACAAATAAATTCTGTGATATGAAAATATGAATCGATGCCACTCACAACCTGAGTTAGCTGACATTTGGTTGCCTCCACCCTCTGAAAAGTAGAAAAAAGATAACAACGCGCTTGAAGATGGATTACACCACAATCCCATCCTCCACGCTTTAAGCTGTGTCACTGGCTCGTGAGTCGTGACCTCGTCACACTTGGAATGAAACCACAGCATTTTCTTTTCCTTAGTGGAACAAGAACTTCATTGCATGGTACTGGAATAGGTATCAGGTAAAATGTTGCGTCAGGCAGTCAGCGTACCTTTTGGGTATCAGACCAGTATTGCCATCGCCACCTTTGTCTTTCTAAATTTATAAAAATTCATAAAAAAAAAAAATCCAAAAATTTCCCATAAAAAATAATAAAAAAATGTTTGTGTGAAATATTGAATAAATACAATAAATTTTGCTAAGCTTCAAGATAAATATGAGAATTATTTGTGTTTTAAGATAAATTTGGATGATCAGTATCAACGAGTGATATACATTTGGTTTTTTTTTTCCTTCACTTTGAAATTCGGTGATGTAATAAGATGTGACTCTACATGAGACAGACTGAACTTGACATTTTGAAAAGTGCAAGACAACTTCTAAAAATAAAAATAAAATAAGCTCGATGCCACTTCCCGGTTGCTGACTAGGGTGTTTTGTGTGGGCTTTGCATGCAAGTTCTAGCAAGCCATACTTAGGTTAAGTTAGTAGACAGATTATGGAGATTGAGGCTTCCCCTCCTCCCCTGGACTCATTGCTTCTGTTTTTGTGTCCTTTATATGCTCAAATGGTTCAGCGCCAATGACTTGACTGCTTTTGTGAAAACCATAGAATCTTTTCTTTCTGAAATTGATGTTGGATGTAAGACTTCTTTTTAGGTTCTGATTATCATGATCTTTCACCTATTTTGCAGCTTGAAATTGCGTGGCTCCAGTGTACTTCTACGCTATCTTGGTCGGGTGGCAGCAATTCAGAATTTCTACGGGCAGGATGCATTAGAAGCCGGCCAGGTGTGGCTTGGTGAATTTGCAAAATCTCTATAATACTTTACATGACTAATTTGAGTACACTGGTGCAGTTCCCCGGTTTTCCTTTCTGCCCTTTGTGGTAAAGCTTGATAATAAATTTGTTAATATAATTTTCCTATCTCCCTTCTTCAGATCGATGAGTGGCTAGAGTATGCTTCTATTTAAAGATAATGAAACCTCACCCCAGAAGTAAGTTGATTCGGGTTTTCTTGTCGTGGATGTAGGCTTCACAATGAATGCCGAACCACGTTAATTCTTGTGTTTCTTATGTGAATATTTATGATAATTCAACATGGTATTAGAGCAATGTTTTAGAGCAAGGTTCGGGTGAATCGTCTGCGAAGATCTAGTAAGGAGAATGAGAAAGGCTTCGACGAATTGACGAATTGATCAAAGGTACAATTTTAGAGTTAGAATCTCAAAGTTTTTTTTTTTATCTTTTTTTCTTTGTTAGATCGATCGGTGAAAAAAAAAAAGAAGAAGGTTCGGGAATCTCGTACCCTCCAGTGGCGTGGGCTTGAGTTGGTATTAGCATCAGGCGTTTAGAAGAAAAAAAGAAGAAGCTGCGGAAGTATGTGTTCTGCTCGTGAAAAGTTGCTTTGTTGTTGGTTGAAGTTTTTGGGTGAAAAGTTGCTTTTGCAATGATTACGTGGATTGATTAAAAAAATAAATCGAAAGATTGAAAAGGTTTGTTGTTGGGTGCGTGAAATCAACAAAACCAATAAAAAAAATTATACAGATTCAGTACCGTACAAGTTGTTTTCACAAGATTTTATGTGAAGGTGTTTTGTACGGGGTTAAGTGGTCTTAAGGTTTTTGGGCATTCTAGACTCAGTGAAAGTATCGAATCGAAAAGATTTTGCTCCATTGGTATATGATATTATGGATTCGTACGGAGACCTTCCCATGGCAAGTTCTTTAGCAATACAACATTCTCTTGGAAAAGTTATATCTTTATTGCAGAACTTCATTCAGTCTCATGGTACTACTCTTGCTCTCTCTACTTTTCAGAATTCATTTATAGTAGATTCGGGTGCAACAGACAATATGTGTCGATCTACCCATCTTTTATTTGATTTGAGCATTGATAAATTACAATCTTATCCTCCTATTACTGTTGCTAATGGTACTACTGTTCCAATCCAAGGTCAAGGAAAATTGAACCTATTTTCGGGCAAGACTGATGCATTATTTGTGCCATCATTATCTGTGAATTTGTTATCAGTTAGTAAAATTATGCAGAGTTTAAATTGTAATGTGATCTTTTCAAAGGACAAGGTAGTGTTTCAAGACAGCTTAACAGGGACAACGATTGGTGAAGGTAGACTGCAGAATGGACTCTATATGTTAGATCTTACAAATAGCGCCTTGACTTCTATGAATAATCATGAGAAATCTCAACTCTGGCATTGGTGTATGGGTCACCCTTCTGATAGAATGTTACGATCTTTAAATCCTTGTTTATCTTTTAATTCTACTGGTTGTGATGCCTGCCATTTTTCCAAACAACACAGATTACCATTTCCACAGAGTACTCATGTTTCAAGTGCATTATTTGATCTAGTGCATTCTGAAGTTTGGCATTCTCCTATAGACTCTAGAGATGGATTCAGATATTTTGTTTCATTTGTTGATGATAAATCTCGAGCTACATGGTTGTATTTATTGTCTTCAAAGAGTGAAGTGCTACAGATATTTTAGGAATTTTGTCAGATGATTTTGACTCAGCATCAAACTTGCATTAAAGTTTTGCGAACAGATAATGGAACAGAATACACCAACAGGGCCTTTCAATCATATCTCAAATGTTTAGGAATCTTACATCAAACTTCATGCGCAGGGACTCCTGAACAAAATGGGATTGCTGAACGCAAAAACAGACATATTCTTGAGGTGACTCGATCTTTATTATTTCATGGGAATCTTCCCAAGACTTATTGGTCAGATGTTGTCAGCACGAGTTGTTACTTAATCAACCGTCTCCCCAGTACAATTTTGAATTTTAAAATACCCTTAGAGGTTCTATATGATCGTCCCATCGTGATGTCTCATCTTCGAGTTTTTGGTTGCATTGTTTATGTTCATGCCCAAGGTGGTGATAAACTTGATCATCGTGCTCGCAATTGTGTGTTTTTGGGATACTCCTCTACTAAAAAGGGTTACAAGTGCTTTGACCCATCTACTGGTAAACTTTTTATTTCATGGGATGTGTCTTTTGATGAAACTCGGATGTTTTTCTCTAGCAAGAATCAAACTCAAGGGGAGCTAGATTACAATGAATTTGTTCCTGTCCCATTACCAAGTATACCCGACAACATGTCTGTAAGGGTTGATGCTAATGAAGACAACGTTATAGGCGACACCACAGAAGGTAGCACTGATATAGGTGATGTCACTGAAGATACTGACGGGAATCTACATGGTGAAACGACTACAAATGTACCTAATGCAGAAAATGATACAGTTGAAACTATAGCGCAATTACCAATTCGCAGATCTACTCGGGTCTCTCAGCCTTTAGTGAGATTGTGCGAGTTTACCACTTATCATACAGCTAAGTTCCCAATTCAATCTCATATAAGTTATGATAATATCTCCCCTCAATATTTTGCATATCTTTCGGCTATTGAATACCATGAGGAGCCGGCCAATTTTATTGAAGCTAAGAATTCACCTAAATGGGTGAAGGCTATGAATGAGGAACTAGAAGCTCTTCATAAAAATAAAACATGGGATATAGTGCAACTCCCAAGTGGCAAACATCCAGTTGGATGTCGTTGGGTCTACAAGACCAAATTTAAGAGTGATGGGACTCTAGAGAGGTATAAGGCAAGGCCTGTTGCCAAAGGATATACTCAAACATATGGAGTTGATTATAGAGAGACATTTGCTCATGTAGTTAAAATGAATACGGTAAGAGTGTTAATGTCAATTGGCATTAATTGTGGATGGCCACTTTTGCAAATGGATGTGAAAAATGTTTTTTTACAGGGAGACTTACAAGAAGAAGTTTATATGGAAATTCCTCCAGGCCACCCACTAGAAAAACAAGATGGACTTGCTTGTAAATTGAAGAAAACAATATATGGCCTAAATCAATTACCACGAGCATGGTATGAAAAGTTAAGTACAGCTCTTATTAGATTTGGATTCACTAGAAGTGGATCAAATTCCTCCATGTTTGTGAAGAAAGCCTCTACTGGCACAACAATAATTTTGGTATACATGAATGACATTGTAATCACTGGAGATAATCATGAAGGAATCAATACCCTCAAAGAATATTTGAAGAAGACTTTTGACATCAAGGACTTGGGACAACTTTGATACTTTCTTGGAATTGAAGTTGCCAGATTCTAGTAAAGGATTATTCATCTCTCAAAGGAAATATGTTCTTGACTTATTGAAGGAAACTGACAAATTGGGTGTGAAACCAGCCAACACACCCATTGATTACACTTGTAAGGTTACTAATGATGATTCTTCATTGCAGGATAATAATTGTTTTCAAAGGTTGGTTGGAAAATTGATTTACTTGACCATTACCAGACCTGACATTGCATATGCAGTGAGCCATGTCAGTCAGTTTATGCATATCCTACCAAAGGGCACATGGAATTGATTAATCATATACTACGTTATCTGAAGTCTTCTCCAGGAAGGGGCATTTGCATGAAGAAGAATGGACACGCAAATATTGAAGGATATGCCAATGCAGATTGGGCTGGCAATCCTACTGATCGAAGATCAACTACTGGCTTTTGTGTATTCATAGGAGAAAATTTAGTCTCCTAGAGAAGTAAAAAACAAAATGTTGTCGCTCGTTCTAGTGCAAAAGCAGAGTACAGAGCAATGGCGTCTGCCACTAGTGAATTAGTCTCGATTGGTGCCCTACTTCAAGAATTGGGGGTGAGAGGTTCTAAAAAACCCATGAAGTTGTTTTGCGACAATCAAGCGGCTACGCACATTGCTTCTAATCCGGTGTTTCATGAAAGAACTAAACACATTGAAGTTGATTGTCATTTTGTTCGTGAAAATGTTCAGGATGGAACTATAGAAACCCCTTATGTAAGAAGTGAAAATCAACTTGCAGATGTTTTCACCAAAGCCTTGTCAAAGGGATTGTTTCAAATTGCATTGAGCAAGTTGACATCAAATGATGTCTTTGATCCAACTTGAGGGGGAGTGTTATGAATGTAACTTGCTAGTCTCCCAACTCTATAAGGAGACTAGCAGAAAGGGGGAGTTAGAATTTAACTTCTTGTAAAACTCTTACTCTTTTCTATTTAAAGATAATGAAACCTCACCCCAGAAGTAAGTTGATTCGGGTTTTCTTGCCGTGGATGTAGGCTTCACAATGAATGCCGAACGACATTAATTCTTGTGTTTCTTATGTGAATGTTTATGATAATTCAACACCTCCCTTTCAATTCCACTGTAAAAGTGTGAACACAATGTGCTGTTGAATGAAGTCACTGCAGTATATGTTGGGAAAAAAGGTCTTGGAAAGTCATCCATTATCAAACCAAAGGAAAGTGAGGAGCGTGTTAATCGATCAACAAGTGTGGGTGGGGAAAGCAATGAGAAGGGAAAGCTTGGCTCTCGATCCACCTTTGAAGTTGATCTTCCAGATGCTAAAATTGGAGAGGTCTGCTTGTGATTTGCACCAGAACCCAGGGGTATCTTCACATAGGGCACTCAAAAGTTGCACTATTGAATCAGTATTTTACACAAAGATACCAGGGTTGTGTGATCATTCGTTTTGATGACACCAATCCCTCAAAAGAAAGCAGTGAATTTTAATTTTTAAATATTAGCTGGAGAAATCTATCATATTGTATCTACAATATAAATCAACTTTGGTCCTGAAAATATTAGTTGGAGAAATCTATCAGTTGACTGACTTCTATCTTCCTCTATGTTCTGTCTTCTCCTTCTACCTGAGTTTCTTAAATCTTCTTCACCATAATCTGTTTTCCGACAATTGCAACAGCCTTGAGTTTGGGGATATCTCCTTTACATACCCCCCTTTGTCCTAAGGTTTTGAGTCGGAGTTCCTTATGTGATAACTGTAGGTCTTTTTTGCTGAATTCTTACCTATTTTGAGAAAACATAATCAAGTTTCAGAGGTGACCTAGTGGTTGGCTTCCTAATATTTCACTAAATAGAGACCAGCATATTGAATCCAGTGAGGTTTTTTAAAGTCAGAGCAGTAACAGTGACCTTTTTGATAGTCACATATGCCAGAGATAAAGAACACAATGTTTCCTTTCAAACAAGATAATGTGCACCTATCTGACAGATCTCAAAAACATGCATTGCCAGCTACACATGCTGACCATGATAACAAGGAAATTTTAACAGACAGCCCCGTCTTTTTGGCTTTTGCAGCTCCTTATTAAGACTTTGGTGAATGAGTTATTTTTATTAATATTCATAACCTAAGAAACCGTATGCTGGGAGAAATGAGTAATTTCTAATTGGAGCAAAGCAGAGATAAAATCAGTGTTTTATTATTATTTCAAAGCTTTCTTGGGACAGCCTTTGAATCTTGATAGACTCTGGTGCTTTCCATGAGGTTGGAATCCTCGTCTTCCTCATACAAACTGGCTCAATTGCTTCACCTTCCTCACTTTTTTGGTAGAAGGCTTTGGTTTGAGTGTCTTTACTAGCTTCTTATTCTTTGACGTCAAGTTCGTCCTGCTTCTTTTGTCTTTATTTCTTCACCTTCCCGATTTCTTCTTCCATCTTCTTAAATGATTGTATCCCCCGTGGTGGTGTTTGGCCTCACAATTTAGGGGTCTTATTTTGTTGGAACTTGGAAGTTAGAGATCAGTATTAAATAGGTTTACTGAGGAAGGGTAGTAGATACAAGCAAGGAGTAAAAAGGAACCAAAGAAGCATGAAAGTGGGGTGATGGTATGGTGAGCAAACAAGAGTAGTCTGGTGGCAAGTGTTGGGTTTGGGTGTCTTGTATTCTGTGGGTCCATGTAATTATGGTTTTACTAGTACTGGGGTAAACTTGTAATTACATTAGGATTAGGGTTTTATGTTTCCCTATAAATAGTATCTGTGGGATAACCTAGTAGACACGGAAGCAAAGAGTAATACTCTGTGGGTGTGAGAGTGGTGTGAGGTTTCCTGGAACTAGTGAAACTCTTTTTCTCTCTAGTGGACGTAGGCAGGGTTTTGCCGAACCAAGTTAAATTCCCTTGTGTGCTTTGCTTGTGTTCTTCTCTGTTTGTGGTTGTGCATCCATTATCCCTAACAAGTGGTATCAATAGCGAGGTTCAGTGGATCGTCGCCGGAGGTGTGCGAAGATCCAGAAAAGAGAGGATAGGTGCTAGGAGAATGGAGAAGGCTTCAACGGATTGATCGAAGGTACGATTCTGGATCTAGAATCGTGAGGTTTTTTTTTTTTTTATCTCTTTTTCTTGTAGTTTGATTAAAAAAAAAAAAGAGGGAAGAAGGAACACGTGTTTGTTCGATTGCTGTTCAACGGTTTTGTTGAAGTTTTTTTTTAAACTTTTTCTTTGGTTTGAATGTAATCATTATTACATTCGTTTGACAAAAAAAAAAAGTTGTAAAGCTGAGTTTGAGTTTGGCGTGAAAAAATGGGAACAAAAGAGTTTAAAAAAATAATAAAATTCCGGTGGTGAAAGAGACGGAAGAAAAAAAAAGATTTTTTTTTTTTTTTTTGTGTTATCAGATCATACTGTACAAGTTGTTTCCACGGGATTTTGTGTGAAGGTTTTTTGTACGGAGTTAAGTGTTTCTAAGGTTTTTAGGCGTTTTGGACTCAATGGAAGTGACGGATCGAGGAGATTTCGCTCCGTTGGTATTGATTTTGTGAGTTCGTACGGAGATCAACGAACAAGATTTTTGGGTTGTTGACGGGTATGAAGGGCACAAATCAGATGGCGGTGAAGAGTTCTAATTTATTCATAGAACTTTTTAATGGTCATAACGATTTCACCTTGTGCCAACAACAGGTGAAGAACATTCCTTACGCGGGAAGGGATTGTTAAGGCTCTCAGGAAAAAATCAGAAAAGCCAGAGGTGATGATGGAAGACGATTGGCAAGAGTTGAGGGATCTAGCAAATAGTACGATCCAGTTGTATCTTGTGGATAATGTTCTTCGTGAAGTCATCGGGGGTGGCGGATCCAGAGGAAGTCTAGGCAAAGCTGGAGAGCAGGTACAAGTCCAAGTCATTGACAAATCGGTTGTTTTTAAAGAAACAGTTATATGGCATTCAGTTGTTAGAGGGAGCAAATTTTGACAAGCACCTGGATGAGTTCAACAAGATTTTGATGGAGTTGTCGGCTCTTGATGAGAAGATCAAGGAGGAAGACAAGGCGTTACTTTTGTTGGCATCATTGCCTCAGTCATTTGATCACATTGTGACCACGTTACCTTTTGGTAAGGATACTTTGAAACTTGACAATGTTATTAGTGCATTGCTGATGAATGAAACACAGCGGAAAAACAGCAGTAATAAAGAGTCAGATGAAAGTAGTGCCTTGGTTGTAAGGGGTGGTCATAGTAGAGGAAGATCAAATGGGAGAATGGAGGGGTCTAGCAAGTCAAGGGGTCGCTTAAAGTCTGCTTGGTCGCAAAGTAACTTGTTACTATTGCAAAGAGGAAGGTCATATAAGGAAAGATTGTCTAAGGCGTAAGGAGGATAGGAAAAGGAAGGATGGGGAGAGTGATGAATCATCTATTGCTGTCTTATTGAGCGATGATGGAGGAGATGATGCCCTTCTGACTTCATCATCAGGTTTGAATACTTCAGATTGGATTTTAGATTCTGGGTGTTATTTTCACATGTGTTCAGTCAGGAATCAGTTTGCTACATATCATGCATCTGAAGGTGGTACAGTCAAGATGGCAAATAATGCAGAAAGCAGGGTTGTCGGAGTTGGGACTATGCGGATTCGCATGTTTGATGGGATTGTGCGAACTTTGATTGGGGTTAGACATGTGCCAGATCTAAGGAAGAATCTGATTTCATTGAGTACTCTAGATTCTAAAGGTTTCAGATGGTCATCTGAAGGTGGAGTTCTCAAGGTTTCAAGGGGATCAATGGTTGTGATGCGGGGAAAGATGATTAGTAAGTTGTACAGGCTTGCAGGGAGTGTTGAAATAGATGGAGCTCCAGTTGACACTTTGGCAAGGGGTACAGGTAGACAGAATTTGCAGGTTGTTCGGGCGCAAAACATGGGCAATTTTGGAAAGAAGCAAGTGACTTTCGCTTTGGATTTGGTGAGTGCATGGTAGTGATCTCTCGGAGTCGGTTATGACAGGAGAGATGGAGCCACATCACGTCGTATAGCAACGAGCTGTACGAGACACTCCAGGTGGAGGGTGTGCGCCATGCTGGTTTAGTGATAGCGGTACAAAAGCATCCTTGGAGGGGATGTGGGCCATGTGGTAAGGTGTGGTGGATACACAGAGACTGGTGATTGCAGAGAGACATCATCAATGGTTTTTCTTCAATGTGGTTTGCAGAATTCAAGCCAAGGTGGAGATTGTTGGGTTTGGGTGTCTTGTATTTTGTGGGTCCATGTAATTATGGTTTTACTAGTATTGGGGTAAACTTGTAATTACATTGGGATTAGGGTTTTATGTTTCCCTATAAATAGTCTCTATGGGATAACCTAGTAGACACGGAAGCAAAGGGTAATAATTCGTGGGTGTGAGAGTGGTGTGAGGTTTCCTTGAACTAGTGAAACTCTTTTTCTCTCTGGTGGACGTAGGCAAGGTTTTGCCAAACCACGTTAAATTTCCTTGTGTGCTTTGCTTGTGTTCTTCTCTGTTTGTGGTTGTGCATCCATTATCCTAACAGCAAGTCACATGGTGGGGGCGTTTGGGCTATGAAGAAGGTAGAAGAACAATAGCTAATGGGTTTCCACATGTCCTCTGTATAGAGTACAAGGGATGGCTTGTGTTTTATGTTTTATCTAAAAGGATAATTTGATAAATAGGAGTTTATCAATGTTTAAAAATGGTTGATATTTCTATGCTTACTGGCAGGGCCTTAATATTAGGGTGAACCTTAGGGGGTGGTGCTGATAATTTCCCAAAACGGAAGGGGAAGTTAGATTTTGGGGTTACAAGGATAGGAAGAAGAAGAAGAAGAAGAAGAAGAAGAAGAAGAAGAAGAAGGGTTGGGAATGATTCGCTTACTGATTGTAGATGAATAGTAGATAAGAGTGAATCGAAGGTGTCCCTGTAGTTGCATATTGTACTTCAATGTGTAGTCTGTTCAATGGAGACGTAACTTGGCCAGCTTTGGGGAGGATAAACAATTCCTTGGAGGGGGAGTCTGATTAGAAACTTAGAACAAATTGAAAGGCAGTTGCTGAAGACAATTTATTCGAACAACTTCTAGTGCAGGAGTAGGGAGGATTCTGGCATGGTGACACCTGATGGTGCTGGTTTAGGGAGGAATCCCTACAATTAAGGCTACTTCTAGGTATCTGAATTGCATCACCTTCACCATCAGTTATTTGCATATTAGTACTATGTTCAGACACATATGCACAAACAAATGACACCTTTTTTTTTTTTTTTTTTTTTGGTAAATAACACTTCATTCAAGAACTAAGAAAAAAACAAACCCACAAAAGAAAGGAAAAATACAGAAACACCAAAGAAAAGAAAAATACAACAGATAGATGCATGAAAACACAAGGTTCAATCCCAACCAAGGAGCAGAAATTGATCAAACTATCGTACATGCAATAGACAGGGTTATCCAAGCTAAGGGATGGGTCAAGCCCAAGAAACCCTTAGAATGAAAGTTGTAACAAATACAACAACAGTTAAGCACCAACACCCACATAGGGGGAAACACACCGCAAATGCGGAGATTTACACGCCACAAGGGCGGACACATAACACGCCATAAAGGCGGACACGAAACACGCCACATGGGCGGACACAAAACACGCTACACAAGGGCGGACACAAAAACATGCCACAAGGGCGGAAGTGCAGTTGTCGTGTTGGGAGCATAAATATTGTGGAGAAGGTCTAGCCTGCTATCCGTCACTACCATAGAGGCGTTCCTGTGAAGCCCACCACAAAAGAACTTGGACTCCAGATCTGGGTTGTTCTGCGGTATGCACCAAAGCTCACTGCAACCAGATTTCTTTTTTAACCGAAAAAGGAGAATAGAAAAGTGGGAGATGGAAGAGATGGAGATGAAAGAGAAAAAATAAGAGGGGAAACAAGAAGATTGACAGGAAAACAACAGATCGAAGGGGAAAAACCCCAGATCTGGTTATCGAACCAAAGGAGGAGAAGATAAAAAAGAAAAAAAATTCTGATCGAGCAGAGGAGGAGAGGAGGAAGGTGAAGAAGGCGGAAAGAGGATGAGAGGAGGAGAAGAGAGAGAAAAGGGGAGAGAGTAGGAAAGATGGAAAAGCTCGGCAGGAAAACAATAGATTGAAGGGAAAAACCCCAGGTTTGGTTATTGAACTAGAGGCGGAGAAGATAAAAAAGAAGAAAAAAATTCCAATCGAACAAAGGAGGAAGGTGAAGAAGGCAAAAAGAGGAGGAGAGGAGGAGAAGAGGGAGAAAATGGGAGAGACGGAGGCGGAGATACTACAGAGGCAAGTCTCTCCGCCTCAACCAGTGGGAGTTTGGGTTGCGTTTAGCGTGGGTATACCAAAGTCTACTCAAGTACCCAAAAGTTGTTCCAAATGAAATTTTTTCAATTCCAATAATGTCATTGGTTCAGCGTTCATACTTAATGATTATCTATGGCTATTGAATGGTGGGTATGGGTATTTTTAAGGTCCTAGATTTAACATATCAGAGAACCTCCTGACTATCTACTCTACAAAGCTTTTTATAATGATAACTTCCCGATACCAAAAAATGATGGATAGCTTTTGCATAATGGGTACGGATACGTACGGCAGTTAATCAGTATAACGGAAATTAATAAGGAAATCAATACGGGTTGATTTCGAAGTCGGGTATGACAACAAAGTGTATGAATATACGAAAAATTCATTTTTGTCAATTATACTTTCGGATTGCGTATTAATATAGCAATTAATACACGTATTTACAAACTATGGGTTGGTCTTCCATTACACAAAGCAATATTTCACTTCTTTTCAATGGATTATAGGATCACTCTTCAAAGCATTGAGAAGAGTTGGCTTTTGAATTCCTATCCTTAAGTCTATTATGACACTTTTTTGAATGCACTGTTTGTATATGTATTTTTCCCCAACCTATTTGAGTAAGCCCCTCAGGATCTAATATAGCTACAGCAACATTTAACACTTGAAGTATTTATTCACAACCTGTTCATAAAAGAGAAGCACTTAGAGGAGTTGAATTACTAGATTGAATTATGGAAACCACACATGATGACACATAATTACTATCTTATCTGTCTTCCATTTGCATTTAGTTTTAGGAAATGAAGATGGTCTATTCTGTGGTTGGGACTGCCAGACTGTTCTATTCTTACTAGCTGCATGCATGTTGTGTAGAAGGTAAAGTGTATGGCTCTGGTTTTTAGTTCCCAATGATTTGCAGTCTCAGAATCTTCCTGTTCTAATTCATAGTTATAATTTCTTTTTGCTGTACTTTCTATTTGCTGTTCATTTCATTTCTGTTGATTTTGGTTACACCTGGGTTCTGTAAGTGCTTGAATAACTGATCTCTAATATGTATATACATTTTTTGCTTCAGGGTGCCTCAAAAAATCTCAATCTCATGGAGTGGGACAAATTGTGGACAATTAATAAGAAGATAATTGATCCAGTATGTCCTAGGCACACTGCAGTAGTTGAAGAGCGATGTGTGATGTTGACCCTTGTGGATGGACCTGAGAAGCCATTTGTCCGGATAATACCTAGGCATAAGAAATATGAAGGGGCTGGAAGCAAAGCTACCACATTCACAAAGAGTATATGGATAGATCAGACTGATGCACTCTGTCTGTCACAGGATGAAGAGATAACTTTAATGGATTGGGGGAATGCAATAATTAAAGAAATTGTGAAGAACCAAGATGGAAATGTCACTAGAGTGGTTGGAGCTTTGCACCTTAAAGGTTCTGTTAAGACCACAAAATGGAAGCTACATGGTTCCTGTAATGGATGGCTTGTTACCTATCCTTGTTTGAGTTTGACCATTTGATTACCAAGAAGAAGGTAAATCTTTGCTGCAGCCATTTTTAGGGGTCACTAATTATTCTTATTATCTTTCTGTATTTCACACAACTCCCTTCTCATCCCCCTTCCCTCCCCCCAAAACAACAACCCAAAGAAAAGGGGGGGGGGGGGGAGAATTGGAAAGGGCTGATGTTCGTGTCAATGTCAATATTGTCCACTGCTCTTGTAATTCCATTTTTTACTTTCATGGTTTGTACAAGTTATAGTACAATGGTGTTGATATCTGGTTTTTTATTTATGATTATACTGCAGCTGGAAGAAGCGGAGGATTTTCTTGAAGCTCTTAACCCGTGTACAAAAAAGGAAATTTCTGCACTGGGGGATTCCAATATGCGCAATCTGAAGCGTGGGGAGATAATACAGCTCGAGAGGAACGGCTATTTCAGGTGTGATGTTCCATTTATTAAATCTTCGAGGCCAATAGTCCTGTTTGCAATCCCTGACGGCAGGCAACAAACATCAATCTGATGAACAGTTAATTATGTTTTTAGAGTTTTCTTTTGCCATATAGTGCTCCATATTTTAGTGCTGAGTAGAGAAATATGTTCTTATCACTGTATTAGTTGCTGGTCTCAGACATATTTATCCCCCAATGCGCCTTCATTTCTAAAAGTGTCTAGCTCATGGATTGTCTAATGCTTAAGGAACTACTTGTTTCATTGGTCGGGAAGGGAGGGAGTGTTGATTTATTTTATTTTAGGCACTAGGCATCCTATCGAGGTTGAGCCCGGTATCAACCGACGGGACAAACAACACACCACCCCCCCCCCGCCGCGCGCCCCCGCGCCTGGCCCCCCCGCCCCTTGTCCGGCGGCCGCCCTCCGGGCCCCCCCCCCCCTGGTCCCCCCTCCTCATTTCTCGACTGCTTCTTCATTTAGCAAGTTGATGACTCCTATTCTGGTTGTTAATGACCTGTTTTATGGTCCTGCCATATTCATGTTTTACTTCTTATGCGGATGACCATGATATTTTATAACTGTTGTTTTCTTGTGGTTTCTTTTTGTTTTGCGACTCATTGTGTATCCTGTTTTCTGTTAGCATTACACTTGGCTCTAGCATATGGCTTTTTTCATCTTCTGACATGGTCTGGGTAATATACTTGGAGGCATCATGATGCTGCTACAAAATAGATAATAGTAGCAGCAGCCAGAACCTTATAACCATATTCACTCTCTGTTAACACCTGTAAGTGGTCAGAAGCAAACTCCAGCCTACTCAGCTAAGCATCCTCTTTTGGCCGTCTTCCCTTTCTTATAATGCAGGCCAATCTAAATCATGCAACATCTAGTGCCTCTATGTTCCGCGCTTAGCCTTGTGGGTTTTCCTCAGTTAACTGGTTTTCAACATTTGCCCTCACTCCAAAGATATTCTAGTACTGTGACAAACTCAACTATTTTTAAGAGGTCTGAACTTGTTTCAAGAAGATATCATTTTGAGTTTTGCTTGAATTCATCCGTTTTCACTCTAGAATGTCAATTCTGTTTTTGAAACATGATTTCCTATTTGGGGGTGCTCCCATTGTGATATCTTATTTTTGGTTATCTGTTACTCCTAAAGCCTCAGCTCTCCAACGATAGATTCTTAAAAATGAGTGCCCGATGACCCTTTCTCATGAGATTTAAGTATTGGAAAAGTGGTTCCTACCTTCAAGTTCTTGATAAAATAATTTAGTGCATACATTTCACACAGAAAATGGGAGATTGAAATGAATGAATTACAGAGATTGAAATGAATGAATTCGAGCACCTGACTGTGAGTCTTCTGGGATTGAATGGTGGCAGTACATTCGGTGGGAAAGCCCCAAGGAAAGCGTTTCGTGTCTGTTCAGTAGATGTAGATCATATAATTGCTGTTGGTTAGCAGAGATTGAAAGAACCCAGTCTTGTTGCCAGATGCAGATGAGGCAGAATTGGAATTGCAAGAAGAGGATCCTGGAGACTAAACACAGGCATTTGAATTGAAGTTGTGGTAGGAAGCGGAAAGGGGTGCTTTGGGTCCAGTCAGTCTTGACAAGGCCACCCTCTGGTATTGCAGTCATCGGCATTCCAGAGATTGGAATAGATCCTCATGGGGTGGTTCTTTGGGAAAGGAACAGCCTCCGGCTCCAAGTTCTTAAACTCTCTTAATATATGAAAATAAGATCAGAACGTTGATATATGTGAAAATCTGAAGAATTTGTAGGGATCTCCACTCTGGTTTCCCAAGAACTCAAAATCTCTCCCCTTTGAAGATTACTGCAATAGAATTGAATTTTGCCTTTTCACTAGTTTTGGTGTTCATCTTACTGGACACCTCTGTAATGGCTATCTCTGCTAGTAATTTCTACCGAGATTTCACCATGGCTTGTGGTGCCAGTTGTGCCAAGCTGCTAGCAACAGGAACTTATTTATTTGGGCATTTACTCTTCTCTGAAAGGGGTTATGTTATCCAAAGTCTAACTTTATCATCGGAGCCGGCTTCCTGGCCACAGAGGTGGCCCGCTCTCATGTGTTTCTCTGTTTACAAATCCCTTATTCAACATGTTTCCAGGTTGAACCGGAGTGGGAAGATTTTGTAAAACTAATGATAAACTTCTTATTGCTACCTGCTCTCTTTGATGAGACTCGTTGGGAATCGTGCCTGGCTATCCTATAGCTAGCATTTGTCATCTCCATGATGTTCTTCTTGTATAAGAATGGTCACTTATACCTTCTTCTGGTAAGCTAAGCCAAGCTAAGGCAAGTTAAGACTGAATCAACTCCTGCACCTACCCAAGAGAGTTTCATCTGTTTGGGCATTTACTCTTCTTTGAGAGGAGTTGTGTTATCCAAAGTCTAACTTTATCATCGGAGGCGGTTTCTTGTCCACAGGGGTGGCCTGCTCTCGTGTTTCTCTGTTTACAAATCCCTTATTCAACACGCTTCCAGGCTGAACTGGAGTGGGAAGATTTTGTAGAACTAGTGGTAAACTTCTTATAAACTTCTTATTGCTACCTGCTCCTTTACAATTCCAACAGAATAAACAAATACAAGGAAGAGAAGTAGAATCTAGGAGTCCGCATCAATTGTCATTCTTGTCCCATCTACGCCATCGTCCAGCTCAAAGATATCTTCGCATCTAATTCAGGAATAGGATCAGGTGGTTTAAAACTCTCATGTAAAGCAACTTGCTCTTGCTGGTTCAACAAGTGAGAGCCAAACTATTCATAGTGTTCTGTTCTTTCAACATTCATCGAGCAGATCTTATCGTTATGTGTAGAATCGTAGATCATTAAAGTTTTACATTTTCAACATGAGATTTCTAGTCCTTGATATGATTAAATTTTCGAAGTAGTTACCTAAAATGTTAGAAGCTATGGCAAATGGCTTCAAATACGTGGAGATAGAAACTTACTCTTAGTTTCTAGTGAATTATTTATCTGAGACAGTCTTAACCCTTATTTTTATACTACCTGTAATTGAAGACATCAAATTTATCGGTAGTAGACTTTTGGGCTTTTAAGTAAGTCAATTTATGTTTCTAGAAGATCCAACTCTGTTGCGGATCATCTAGCACAGAAGGCCTACTCAATTCAGGGCCCTAGTTATTGGTCATATTTCTTTGATTGGTTACTAAGTTTATATTCAGTTTTCCATCCTGTCCCTATCTCTTAATGAAAGCTTGATTACTAACCTAAAATGTCTCCTAAAAAAAGTGTCCATTCACTTTACAGGTTAAAAAGTTTGGATCACCTCCCTAACGGGGAAACACATAGTGCTCCCTCAACGCTTTTTTACCACACATTTTGTATGAGTTCTATGTGAAATAAATAGTCTCACTTCTAAATTCTTTTATTATATTCAGATGTGGGTCTCACACAAAATGTGTAGTGAAAAAATGTTAGCATATCGTATTTCTTGGATGAAAAGATAGTCGGGAGTCAAAAGTTGACTGAATTTAATTATATGTTCTTTTAGCCTTTTTTTTTTTTTTTTTTTTAAGAACTTGGAGATGAGAATGCATATTTTCCTTTAATGTCTGAACCACATTTTTTTTTTGCCCTAGACTCTTTATCTTTTCTTCCACCCTCGAGTGATGGATTATTTATCTTCGACTTCCTTGAGAAACAAACTTATTAGGCAACATACACTTGACAAAGGAGTGAAGGACCTTGGAGTGATGCTCCGCTCATACTTCTTCGCCCATGGCGCCTGATGTTCCCATGGAGAGGAACGAAGAGTGAACCTCTCCCAATTTGGGTTCGTTAGCTTCCATGGTCTACAATTACACTTATGAGAAGCTAAGGGACTTGGATGGGTTGCAAGTGGAGTAGGGATTCCCTTATGCGCTGATCAGAAAATTATTAAAAAAAACAAGAGACTATAGAGTTTGCGCGGATATGCATATTGATTGATGCAAAGGATGGCTTCCTAGAGCCATGATTCAACATTGGGAGAGCTAGATAATGAGAATTTGGATCATGTTCTCGTTAGGGGAGCATTGATGTTTTTTCACCATACATTGTACGTTTGGATTCATGTAAAGTCCGATCTACTAAAGATCCCACTTTTGAATTATATTAATGTTTGGACATAACCCTCACATATTAAAAATATAGGTAATAGTTAATAATGATATTTTTACCCTTATAAAAATACATGTAAATCATTTAAAAAAAAATTAAATCAAAACATAAGAATAACGAACAAATAAATATCTTATGAAATATTTTTTAGTTTTAACGTACCAGAGGTACTTTCTTTAAGGTATTTAGACACCCCAAGATCAGTCAGCCCAAAACCTTTAATGTTGCACATCAGGAAAATTACTTAAGGTGTAGTCAGGTCATGTTCATTGCTTAACAGAATAACAACAAGGATAGAGAGAGAGAGAGAGAAAGAGAAGGAGGAAATTCCATGTAAAAAATTAACTCAAAAATGGGTTTATAAAGAGCCCCAAATGTTGCTATTGGTTTTCAACTATTTGAAGATTCTATACAACTATCCGTGTTACTTTTTTAGCCAGATTCTCACACTATTACTTCTTGATTCAACAATGTTTATTACTGTTATAAAATAAAGAGAAAATATAGAATACAAAGAAGAAAAACAAGATCAGTTCAGCTCTTCTATTGAGTTAGTCATTACATATTTATAATGGAACTAGCATCTTCTTTGATATGGTAATATCAGAGTCTACAAAGAAATACAATATATGATTCTCACATACAATAAGATAATCTTGATATGGAAGGATAGATTGCCACCCAAGATAGAAGGTGCATAGAATGGAAATATTGACTACCAACATTGTGTAATGAGATGGTTGTGATCTTCATCAATATTGCATTCTGAGGTAGTTGAGATCTTCAATTGGAAGTACAATCTCTTTGGGGTAATTGACATCCATAATAAATATTATTTATGTCACACCCCACCCAGCCGGATCCGGTCATACCCGAATACCCGTGGGGGTGATACACCGCAAGATCTAGGTTCATGGACAATTCCATACAATACATGATAAAGTAAATTTAAATGGACCAGAGATAAATCAGTTCAAGTATTTAATAATCAAGAATGAAAAGAAAGGATTACAATATTCAAAACCCTTTCAAAACTAAACATCGAGTTATACGAAAAAGAAAGAATGTAAAACGTTGCAGCGGAAATAATCTAAATAATTCTAAGGAAAAGACTCTCCATAAGAGCAGTCTTGGCAGGAACAGGAAGCGTCATGTGCCTCCACTTCTTCTCCAATTTCACCGTCTTGATAACCACCTGATAAGGGATCCTCAACGAAAAAGGGGTCCTCATGACCTGTAGAATAGTCTAAAGAAACAACGAAATAAAGGAATGAGTTCATAGAACTCAGTGAGGTAACACAATCACATCATATCTTCATACAATTCTAATTTCAACATTCATAAGACAAACATGTATTTAATAATATAAATAAACAAATGCAAAGTGATGATATGAGGTTCCTAACTCTATAATGTAGTCTTTAAAGTAGACACGCATTAAGTCATACACCAGTCTTCTTTGGGCAGTCTCATCACTCTTCCCTCACGGCACTCAAGCACGTCTGTTGGGTTCTCTGCGGCTGTTGGGTAAAGTCTCATCGAGCCATGGTTGGGGATTAAGTCACCACTCTTTCACATCACCATTGGTATAAGATCTGGCGCGTGTTAGGGACAAACCTAAGCCCAGTGCAAGGTCATACAGTCTCGTACTACAATGGTCCGGATATCTCCCCTCACGCCTAGTGCTCTGTTGGTTCAATACCTTCCCACCTATGAATGTAATCCTCAACGGGAGCCCTCTGTTGGATTACATCCCTTAACCCAGTGGTCATCCACATATAATAGATAGGATGATCTCCATGTCCTCTCACGGGTCGTTTCACCGGTCTTGAGTGTCCATGAGCCCTTATCTGTTATATGCAACCCTACCTCTCTATGATGATAGTGGGCCTGCTCGATACAGGACCCAGCCACTACCATCACGGGTTAACCGACTTCAATACCCCTGCCGGAAGAGTAGTAGTACTCAAGAGGTCACCTAGCCCAACACTTCTAGACATGCCCTAAATATGTCAACCAGTAGTTAGGGAAAGCGCCAAGGGCACCATAGGAATGTGTCCCATACCGCCTCCTCTGGTATCCTATGGCAGAAATGCCAAAAGGGCATTCCCCATTCTCCAACCACAACTAAGCAATCACATAACTAGGGCGATGGGCGAACCCACAACCCAAGCAGATAATACAAGGTAGAAGAAATAATAATATTTCTCTTCTCCCTTCACATACATTCACATTCCATATCATAACAACATTAATAGATTTCAAAGCAAGGAGCAACATCATAAGTAATAATGATAAACATAAATTATGGCAATTCATATTTAACAAAAGATATAAAATAACAACAATCAATTAAATATAATGGGTTGGTTATTCCTCACCTTTTACTTTGATATTTTCTCCACAGATCAATACTCTCTTCCCACAAGGAAATAACCTTTGGATAATTTACCCTAATCATGCAAAAGGATTAACAAAATAAAAATAGGGGTTAATTTGGATTTAGAAAAATATCTAAAAATATTCCCGTAACAACCCCAAATAGAACACTAGGTTCTAACTCACCCTTTTAACCTAAATCGGCTAAAAGTTATAATTTTGTCTTTAATTGAAGTCAAAATGAAACAAAATTGTGGGGAAAATTAATTGGCAATAAGGAGATCACAAGGATGTCCTCAATTTGATTCAATTTGACCTAAATCAAAATGCCCCAAATTGGCTCTCATAAATCACCCGTGGGTAACCTAGAGAGTCAAAATGAATCACCCTTATCATGGGATTGCACCACTAACTCATATACTAGAAAGGGACATTAAAATGAAAATTGAGAAATAAGCCATCAACCTAACATGCTTCCCTTTCAAGATTCCTCAAAAGGGAAGGAGAGGAAATACTCACAAAATTGTGAGTAAGAGAATGATTAAAGAAAACTAACATTTCTTGAAGTTTTCGTGAAGATTCGAATCACAGAATGCCTCCGGAAGAATGGAAATCGCCCCCTCTTTCGTTTCTCCTCTTCCCGCAGCCTCAAAGTCGTTCTTGTAAAATAAAATGCGGCTACGGATGAATTAAAACATAAATAGGGTTTAAAAATCCGAAATTCCGTTTTTGCCCCTAAATAGAAAATAGGGTGGGGGTTGATTCACCCAACCGGCCCAACTTCCCGTCCATGGTTGGACCCCCAGACGGACTCGGAATTCAGTGGTTTTTGGCTCGTTGGAAAGGTCTTTCGACAATCTTCGATTTGATACCTTATTTGTGTCAATTGGATTATCCATCGCCGATCTACAAACCTGCCAAAACCGCTTTTTAACACCATCGTGATGAATCTTCTCTCTTCACTTAAACTCTAGGAGAGTTTTGAGTCATTATAAAGGTCATCTACCAACATTGGTTCAATTTCCAATTCTTCGGGCTCGAATTGAATGGTCCACGATTGTCGCCAAATCAAGGCCCAGGTTCTCGGTCTTAAAACCACGGGTTAAAGGGGTAGAAATTTGGGGGATTTCACAATTTATAACACTCCCCCTTGGATGTCCATCAATAGATAATGTACCTCGTTAAAACCTTACTAAGAAAAACCCTATGGGAAAAAATCTTAGTGAAGGAAAAAGAGTATACATATCTAAATAATATGTATTGGTAGCCGCCTCATTAAAAACTTTACCAGGAAAACCCAGTGGGACAAAACCTTGGTTAAGGGAAAAAGAGTGCAGCACGTATTTTACTCCCCCTGATGATAACATCATTGAGTATCTTTAAGTATGTACATTCCAATATCATATACCAGCTTCTCAAGATTTGAAATATGCAACTTCTCAGTAGATAAATCTGTCAAATTATCACTTGAACGAGTTTGTTGAACATCGATTTCACCATTTCATTGAAGACCATGAATGAAGAAGAATTTTGGTGAAATATGTTTCGTTTTTATCTCCTTTGATATTTCCTTTCTTCAATTGAGCTATGCATGCAGCATTATCTTCATATAATATTGTTGAAACTCCTTCTAGTAGAAGACCACATGCTTCCTGAATGTGTTGTATCATTGATCTTAACCAAATATAAAATAGCTAACATTCATTTGTGAATAAATAGCCTGTTTGAGATCTAGTTTTATATAGATCAGATAAAAATCCTACATCTGCATAACAAGTAAGTTGATGTCCACATTCATAAAATAATATCATGTCAATAATTTTTCGAATATACTGATATATATGTTTTATAACATTTCAGTGTCTTCGTATTGGAGAAGAGATAAATCTTGCTAATACACTTATAGAAAATGTTATATCTGGTCTTATACTATTAGCAAAATACATTAATACCCCAATTGCACTAAGTATGGTACTTCATGACCAATAAATTCTCTACTGTTTTCTTGGGGTCGAAATGAATCTTTCTTTATATTGAACGATCTCACAACCATTGGAGTACTCATTGGATGTACTTTTTCTATGAAAAATCGCTTCAAAATATTATCTATATAAGTTGATTGATGAACGAATCTTTTATTCGTCAAATGCTCAATTTACAAGTCAAGACAAAACATTGTCTTTTCAAGATTTTCAATTCAACTTTCTTCAAATAATCTAATGCTTTTGGAAACTCTTCAGGAGTTTCGATGATATCAATATATACGCTTATTATAACAAAGTTAGATCCATATCATTTAATAAAGACACAATAATAAATTGGATCATATATTATTCATTTAGTAAATATCCACTAAGGAGATTATACCATATATGTCATGATCATCTCTGAAGTCTTATTAAACAAATTTCCTGGGAATTTTAATGTGCTTTAGACATTTTGAATCTTTCAGAGATTTTCATATAAATTTCATACTCGAGTGAGCCATATAAATAGGTTGTAATAATATCCATTAAATGCATGTCAAAATTTTCATATACTGCCAGACTAATAAGATATTTGAAGATGATTGCATCAACCACAAGAGAACATATTTCCATGTAATCAATGCCAGGCCTCTGCGAAATTTCTTGTGTCATAATTCATGATTTATATATCCCAATTTCATTTTTTTCACGAAAACTCATTTGTACCCCCACTGGCTTTATACCTTAAGATGTTGGACAATAAGTCCAAAAACTTTAATTTTTCAAGCGAATTCAATATTGCTTGAATTGCGTCTTTACGTTTTGGCCAATCATTTCTTCATACATTCATCAATAAATTTGTGTTCAAGATCCTCGTCTTATTGTATTATTTCAACAATAATATAATATACAAAAATGTTCTCGACAACTTTATATTTTCGGTTCCATCTTTTTCCTGCAATGACATAACTAATCGAGATCTCTTCATTATTTTCAGATACCTGAACCTCTTCTGGGGTTTTATAGAAAGTTATGCCTTCATGATTTTCATAATCAATTGTCTCCATATTATAATCATCTTGATCATTTGCTCCTTTTCTTTTCTAGGATTTTATCCTTGGAACCGATTGATCTTCCACGTTTTAAACATGGTTTAATTTCATTTGCACTGATAGATTGTCCTGCTGGGACATCAATTCTAATCAGAGCATTTACAGCTGGAATATGAGATTTAGTAACTCTTAGCAGGTCAGCAAATATGGCAGTTGATTCATAATATTTATTGCATTATCCTTTGAACTTCAAGTTCACAGTGCTCAGTGCGAGGATCTAATGAGATAATGGTAATGCATACAATCAATCTCTTTTTCCAACTGTTTATTCTCTCCCCTCATGTTGGAAAAACTAATTCATCAAAATAATACTCAGCAAGTATTGTTTTAAATAAATCTCATATCATTGGCTAGATATTGAATTATATAAGGAGATTCATATTCAACATATATTTCCAATTTTATTTGGGAACTAATATTTGTGCGCTGTGGTGGAGCACTTAGAATATAAGCGCATATCCAAAAAATTTTAAGATGAGAAATATTTTGTTTCTGACCATAAGCCAATTGTAATAGGGAGAATTTATGACAACCTTTTGGCCTAATGCGTACAAATGATGCTTTGTTCTCATAAACAATGGTTTAACTATTAATTGGAGACATTTAATAAATAATTTTACCAAACCATTTTGGATATAAACATGAGCAATAGGCTATTCAACTGTGATCTCAGTTGTTATACAATAATCATAAAGCTTGATATGTAAATTCACTAGCATTATCAAGACAAATTGTTTTTATCTTATAATCCATAAATTGTGCTCTTAATCTAATTATTTGAGCAAACAATTTTGCAAATACCAAATGCGAGTTCATAATGAACATACATGTGACCATTTTATAGATGCATTTACTAAAATCATATATTATTTGAATGGTCCACATGATGGGTGAATGGGCTCATTAGCTGGTGAATATCTAATAATAGATTTTCCTTGAGAATAAGCAGAATAATAAAATTCACTCAATTGAATAATCTTCTGGTTATTCAATAGATGACAATTGAATTTTCAATAATTTTTCGCATCATACTTGATCCTGGATGGTCCAACCGGTCATGCCAAATAATAAAACTATCAGAATCAATGTTCTTTTGATTTACCCAAGCATGTGTTTCAACCATGCGAATATTCATGTAGTTCAAACTAGGAGTAAATGTCTAATACTTTTGTAGTAATATATAGTTACTCACTTTTACCATTATTTGTAGTCTCAATCTGATAATCATTTTGGCAAATAGCTTCAAAGCTTAACAAGTTTCTTTGAGACTTACTACAAACTAATGAATTATTTAGAGCCAATTTTTATCTCCCAAATAATAATATATTAGCTCTTCCGGAACTTCCAATCAATGTTGTACTATCGATTATTATATGAACATTGGCTTCTGCATCATCAAATAAGATAAATATTTGTTTTCTAAGTATAATATGCGTCGTAGCATATAAGAGATCATTCACATTCTTCATCAAAAAGAAAACAAAATAAATCAAAAGATATATAGGAAGTCAATAAAAAAAATTATAGAAGAAAAATATTAAATTTAAGATAAACTAATATATGAGATGAGATTTGAAGAGAAAAGAATTACAAACTAATATAATATTAACTTTATTTTTATTTGAACTTGACTAACATAATCAAATCTTCAACTATTATATTCAAAGGAGTTTGTAGCATTTAGATGTGCAGTATCTGTGAGGCCATCAAAATCATCCATTTTATAGACAAAAATTGCTCAAGTATCATGATTTTGGAAAATCCAATTTATCTCCACATTATTTTTATTTCTTTAATTAAGGTTTGACAAAGCTTGATTAAATATTGTGGAGTATGACAGATATATGTCTAATGGCTTTTATACCACATCGATAACAAATATTATCTTCACTCATTGAAGAGTTATATTGAGGATCTTTATTATTTATTTTAATCATAATGAGATAATCATTCCATCTTTTGCCTCGTTATCTTCCACAATTATGACCATAATTATAATTTTGCCTTCTTTCAAGCATATTATGAATTACTACATTCACTTCAGGGAATGGATCAGTACTAATAAAACGAGCTTCATGACTTTTCATTAATAGTCAATTATTTTACTCAACCACAAATAAACATGATATCATTCAGAGTATTTCTTAAAACTCCTTTTATTGCTATTGTAACAACAAATGTGAAGTTTGAAAATTTGCTGGCATATTCTCATCCATAATATTTTTTCCACATAATTTCAAT
Source organism: Hakea prostrata (assembly GCF_041222555.1). Taxonomy (NCBI): domain Eukaryota; kingdom Viridiplantae; phylum Streptophyta; class Magnoliopsida; order Proteales; family Proteaceae; genus Hakea; species Hakea prostrata. The sequence continues at coordinate 66,105,544 of NC_142606.1, read as the reverse complement.
AGTAGAATTAATTTAAAAAATCTGCAGAACTGTATTTATTTACAGTTTCAAATCTTGCAACTTCATGTGCATTTGCGGAACTGTATTCATTTACAGTTTCAAATCTTACAACTTCAAGTGCATTTGCAGAACTGTACTCATTTACAATTTCAAATCTTGCAACTCCAAGTGCATCTGCAGAGCTGTACTCATTTATAGTTTTAAATCTTGCAACTTCAAGTGCATCTGCAGAATTGTATTCATTTACAGTTTCAAATCTTGCAACTTCAGGTGTATTTAACAATATTTGTGGTGCAAAGTTAGCAACCACTATATACAATAAATAAAACCAATTGTTAATGACAAACCACAATTGTTAAGGCAACCTAATATCTTATTATTTGTTTGATTCTTAGATTCAATAAAACACATACCTTTTTATCATTATGCACTTACATTTCAAGATGGACAAGGTAAACTCCATTGTTTACAAAAACGTGCGAGGAGGTCGATCATTCTTTTCACTTTGGAATAGATTACATAATGATACATAGTTTGCTGTCTTTTTTCTCAAAATGCAATACTTCGAGCGGAGTCATTCACAATTACTTCGAGTGGAATCTTGCTGATAACGTGTTATAAAATAAAGAGAAAATATAGAATACAAAGAAGAAAGACAAGATCAGTTTAGCTCTTCTATTGAGTTAGTCATTACATATTTATAATAGAATTAGCATCTTCTTTGATATGGTAATATCAGAGTCTACAAAGAAATTCAATTTATGATTCTCACACACAATAAGATAATCTTGATATGAAAGGATAGATTGCCACCCAAGATAGAAGGTGCATAGAATGGAAATATTGACTGCCAACATTGTGTAATGAGATGGTTGTGATCTTCACCAATATTGCATCCTGAGGTAGTTGAGATCTTCAATTGGAAGTACAATCTCTTTGGGGGTAATTGACATCCATAATAAATATTATTTATAACAATTACAATTTTATTGTTTCTTCTATTTTTAACTTTGATTTTTGTTGTAGGTCACATTATAAAAGAGGGTGGATGTGATCTCTTTCACCCAAAATGATTACGTATGTTAATGAAATTGCTATTGCCTACCTAATGTTCTTCTTTCTTCTCTTTCATCCAGTTCCAACATACCGGCGCTTCATTTCTTAGAATTATATAATCATTCTCAGGTTGGCAACCAGTCTATGGTGTAACAATATGATGCAGCTAAGATGAATGATTCCCCAACACAGAAAATTAATAGAAGTAATTATTCACTTTAGTAGAGATCGAATTCCTTTGGTATTATGAATAATCTCAGTTCTATTAGCTTGTGCTAAGTTGAAGGGTTTTGAAGACCACGAAGAGTGCTCATTATTTTGTGAAAGACCAAGGTTTCAACTCTAATCTGAAACTGGAAAATGCTCTGATTGACATGTATGCAGCTTGTAGGGAAATGGATATTGTACTTGAACTGTCTTTGCTCCCCTAGAAACAATCAGCTGGTCTTGAAACAATCAAAACTACATCAAAAAGAACAATCAGCTGGGCTTGAAACAATCAAATCTACATCAAAAAAACAATCAGCTGGAGACCATGCCCACCATCAATCCATTGGTATATACTCAAAGCTATATGAAATAACTCAAGACTTGAAGTTATCTGGGTATGTTCCCAATGCATCAAAGGTTTTCGTTGATATTAGCAATGAGGAGGATGAGATTTCACTTCAATAGCAAAGCTGACAATTGAATTTGAGTTGATCTCTTCGGAATCAGAGGTTTCAATCAGAATTGTGAAGAATTTAGAATGTGTGTTGACTGCCACTATGTGGCAAAATTGATATCTAAATTTTAATAAGGAAGAAATAATCAGGGATCGAACTCACTTCCATTATTTCACACATGGTCCATGTTCATGTAAAGGACACTGGTGAGAATTTTATGAAAAAATATAATTAGTTTATTCATTTATTTTTTATTCTTAAGGGTCATTAAATTGTAAGCTTGGCCACCTAGGTGCCTTCTTTGCTTGTGACTGGCATGATGTACGTACAACAACTTAAATATCTATGATGATGAGTGCTTGCTTGCTATTGTTGGTTCATTATGACCAGCATCTATGAATTCTCGTGTTGAACGAAAAAGTTTCTTCCTTTCTTCTTATAATTAAAGAGGGGAGAATGATGGTTAATGTTTCGGAGGAACATTCTTCTAACTCTTCAGAACTACAACAAAAACAGATTCTTGCATATTAAATTTTGACATAATCATCAATTATCATCATATCTTGATCAAATAGCAGTTTCTAATCCAATGATTTATATTTCAAAGTGTGTCAACTTCATTCTTAGTGTGTCAGTTCTCATAGTAGTTTTCTCATTCGTTTTTTTTTTTCTTTTCTTTTTAATTAATTAATAAATAAATGAGGCCTAGTATCATATCTTTTGATTTTTTAATTTTAATAAGGGAAAAAATAGACATTACATATCCAAACTTGACACCTACTTAACACCATTAGAAGGGAGGGTGGTAACAGTAATTTTGTGAAGCAATAGTGTAGAAAAAGAAGAAGAAAGATACACATTGAAAAATATATCGTTTATTTCTTGATTTTAATAAATGCCATACATTTGCACGTGTAATTCAAACTATTATGTGTATATATAACCCCTTGAAAAAGAATATTTCAGGTCTTGAATTCACTTTGATAGGAAACATTAAGAAAACATGTAATTGAGGTGTATAGGCTAGTTTACGTGCACTTCAGGCACTTCAGGCTATCTTCAAAGAGCCTATCTTCAGCTATATGTATTTTGTGGTAGGTGAGGTGCTCGGCCAATTTATGTGTATTTGATATGCAATTTTTTTCTTAAAAAAAAAAAAAAAAAAAAAAAAAGAAAAAGAAAGAAAGAAAGAAAGACACTAGGGCTTAGCTCCCTGACTAGACACTAGGGCTTACACTAGGGCTTAGCTCCTTGACTAGGTTTATAAGTCATACCTCATTAGAAAAAAAAATATAATTGAGATTTAAAGAATGCTAAGCAGCGTCTTAAAGCCTGGTTTTTATTGAAGTACAGCAAGCAGAGAAAGATCTATAATCTTTTCAAACTAATATTGATCAACTTGATATGACAGATGGATATTTTGATCAAGAGGCTTCCTTGAAGTCAAAACTTATACAAGCAATGGATCATCTGGACTCTCTTCTTCGGCAGAAAGAAAAGGTTAGGTGGTTGAGGGAGGGAAATAGGAATTCAAAATTTTTCCATCTCTCTACTAAACTTCGAAGGAATAAAAACTCTATTAAATCTTTGTGAAGAATGGATGACACTTGGACATCAAGTTCGGTTGAATTGCAGGATTATGTGGTGACTTACTTTGAAAACTATCATCAAACTGGTTCCTACTTGGGTCATCCAGAGTTGTTGTCTGTAATTCCAAAAGTGCTGATGGATGATGATTGTTTATTACTTGAAGGTTTGTCCTCTAATGAGGAGATCAAAGGAGTGGTATGGGACCTAGATTCTAACAGTTCTCCAGGACCAGATGGCTTTTCGGGAAGTTTTTTCTGCAAATGCTAGGATATTGTTTTTGCTGATTTTGGGGCTGCAATTCGATCCTTCTTTCAAAAAGAGAAACTTCCAAAAGGGGTAAATAATTGTTTCCTCACTTTAGTTCCCAAGGTGCAAAATGCAGCTACACTGGACAAATTTTGGCTTCTATGTATGGGGAATTTTTTTTGCAAAGCATTTTCAAAGATAATGGCTTCTCAGCTGAATCATCTATTGCTTAAGCTTATTTCTGAGGAGCAAGGAGCTTTCCAGAAAGGTAAGATGATTTCTGAAAATATTGTTGTAGCTTCCGAACTTACAAATATTTTACATTCTTCTGTTAGAGGGGGAGGGATGAGAATTAAGATTGATATTATGAAGGCTTATGATACTCTATCATGGGAGGGATGGGTTGGTTGGATTAATGAGATGCTCCAGTCTACTAGAATCTCAATTTTATTGAATGGGAGACCAGTTGGATTCTTTGGGGTTGAGAAAGGACTTCAGCAAGGGGACTCTTTATCTCCTCTTCTTTTTCTTCATGCAGAAGAGGTACTATGTAGAGGCCTTCATTCTTTGATAGCTATTGGTAGATTGAAAGATTTGTCAGGTCCTAGGGGAGTAGAAGTTCCTTCCGTACTAATGTATGTTGATGATATTTTTTTTTTTTCAAATGCTTCTTTATGTTATGTTAAAGCTTTGAAAATTTTCTTATCGAAGTGTCAAGAATTTTCGGGTCAACATATCAGTTTGGAGAAGAGTAAGCTTTTTCTTGGACGTGTGCCTCCTAGTCGGAAACAGAAAATTGTGGACATGTTAAGTATCTCAATTGCTCTCTTTCCTACTCTATATCTGGGGGTAGATATTTTTAAAGGAAGAGTTACTCTTGTCAGATTGCTGCCAGTTTTAGACAAGATTAAGAATCAGCTACAAGGGTGGTGTGGAAAGCTGTTATCTTTGGCAGGAATATTGGAGTTGGTACGTTCAGTTATTCCTAGCATGCCGATTTATATTTTTTCAGTGTACTGGTGGCCTAGCTCTATTATTTCTCAAGCAAAGGCTTGGATGCGTAACTTCATTTGGACAAGGAGTATAGAGGCTGTCAAGAAGATTACAGTGTCTTGGGCAAAACTATGTACTCCAAAATGTGAGGGTGGTTTGGGTATTCGGAGATTAAGATATGTCAATTTTGCATCCTTATGCAAATTGGCTTGGATAATTAAATATAAACACTCTAGTTTAGCTCACTTTTTAAAGGGAAAGATGGTGGACAAAAGGGGAAATTTAAAGATTTATGGGCAGCAGTCATCTTTGATGTTGGGATTGAGGAAGGTTTAGGGGGTTTTGTTCAAGCCCATGAACGATGGTCAATTGGAGATGGTCAGAATATTAATTTCTAGTTTGACAGATGGTTGGGGAATGTTACTATTGTAAACTATGTTGGTATTCCTCTAGATCTAGAGGGTCATTTGAAATTGATTGTTGCAGATTGTTTAAAGCAAGGGGAGTGGAGATTTCCGTCAATGCCAAATTTCAAGAGGTAATCTCTCTTATTATGTTATATCATGTTCCTTGTACTGGTTTTGTTGATGTTTGTCATTGGCAAGGTTTGGTGGGGGGAGAGTTTAGTTTCGATCGACATGGGATCTCTATCGTAGAAAAGGAGAACAATTGGAATGGGCAAAAAGTATTTGGAAGACTTCTTTGCAGCCTAGACAACAAGTTTTCTGTTTGAGACTTTTTCATGATAGGCTAACTGTTGATGCCTTGTTGACTCGGAAAGGGATTATGCTGGCCTCTCGTTGTAATCTATGTGGTAAAGCTTCAGAGGACATATGACATCTCTTTCTTCATTGCACATTTTCACGTGGATGGGGAGAAGCTTTTGCAGCAAAGTTTGGTTATTACTGAACAGTAAAAGATTTGATTGTAGAGTCATTCAAGGCTTGGAAACACTAGGCTTCACAGTCTCCTTTACAGACTGCTTGGATTAATGGATGCTGTTTGCTTTTATACTTTCTTTGGATGGTTCGCAATCAAATCCGGTTTGAAATTTTAAATTTTAGGACTGATGAAGTAGTGAGTTTAATTTTTTTCAGACTTAGTACAGTTTGGCTTTAAAATGGATGGGAGAAAAGTAACTCCTACCATTTTTTCTGATGCAAGAAGAGTGGGCCTTCACTTCTCTGTCTTTAGTGTTGCTCCTCCACAAGAAATTTTTTGGTGTCCTGCTGCTGTAGGATGGGTTAAACTAAATATTGATGGGTCTTCTTTAGGCAATCCAGGAAGGTCTGGCGGTGGAGGAGTATTTCGAAATGAAGTTGTTGCGGTGGGTTTCAACTTCAGTATTTTTTTAGATGTTAAAACCAACTTTGAGGCTGAATTGGAAACTTTCATTCACGGATTACGTTGGGCAAGGCATTTATAAATTACAAAGCTTTGGGTATAAAGTGATTCAAAAGCTGTGGTGACTTTAGTTGTAACAACCCCCGTATTTCTAACCCGGAATCCATATTGCAAGTCCGAGAACCCAAAGGTCTAGTCGGATTAATTTGTGGAGTGTCCAGATAGAAGTCCATGATCCATACCCTAAACCCATGGATCTGGATTCTCTTGTTGAAGAACCCCTTTCTTGGGAAGTTGGATCTTTGATAGAAGGCAAGTGGTGTTTGGAGACTTCCGGAATGAAGGTAAGACCTCCCCCATGTGTTGATTAGGGCTAGGTTGTGTTTGGGTTTCAACCCCTCAGCAAAGAACCCTTGTATAGCAATATACTTGGGGGCGGTTGTTACTGGCGATTGATTAAACCAAGCGACCACCTTAAGCGACCACCAGGTTCTACTTGGGGGAAAATGCCCTATTTTGCCCCCTATTTTTTATAAATAGCAACCCTCGCCCTATTAACACATTATTATGTTTGGGATTGCTATTTTGGGCGGTTAGGCGGCAATGGAAACGTGCTGGAAGGTGGGCGAAGTGCTGTTAGTCATTTGGAGATATCCCTCTATTATATCTGGTGATTCTGGTTAAGGTAATGAATCTCCATCTGCTATTCTCTTCTTTTTAACCTCTAATTGATATGAACCCATCGCCATTTTGTTAGTGGTTACCCAATTGATTAGTTGTAGCTCCCTTTCCAATGTTCTTGATGGGATCTTGTCCAGAAATGAATCCCCGCATTTTTTTAATGGATGGATCTCATCAAGGGGAATGATTTGGGTGGTTGATCTTTGTTAATTTTAGGGTTTCTTGTTACCCCCTTTGTTCTAGACCTATTAAGATTGAAATTCGGACTAAGATCATCCCAAAACGATTGAAATCGGATGATCAAAAGTCTAATTTTCAGAGTTGGAAACTATCTGAAACAGGGGTGGTCGCTTGTGGAGGTCGCTTAACTTAAGCGACCGGCACAAGCAACCGGTTGGTTTCCAATGACTGTGTAGGTTTGATTTTGGATTTGTTTTGACTCTTGACTCTTATACATTCTTGTAAACCTGCATATAGGTGTCCTCTGTTTCTACTTAAAGTTTTATAATTGTGTTTGGATTGCAATTTAAAGGACTTCTACTAAATTACAGGTAAGGACATGCATTCTTATTTATATGCAATTACATATACATGATGATTCAGCTGTTCGATTTACTATTCTTTGATCATGTAACTTGCTGTAATTGTATAAAGCATGTGAATCTTATTGTATACTTGTTGTTTGTGGTGTTCTTTGATGTACTTCATCTTTTATGATATTGCACAACTGTTCATGGTATGATAAAGAGTGTAGTTGTGATGGAAGGGGTATTCCATTGGGATATCTTGGCTAGAGATATCAGAGGGTTGTGGTATGGGACACATGCTCACTGATGCCTCTAGTACTATCATGATTACTGGATGACATACCTAGGAGAGTCTAGAATTGCATGGCTAGGTACCCCACATGCTATTACCCTTTCGGCAGGGGAATTGAAACCGGGTGACCCGTGACAATGGTGACGTGACTCTGTTTCATCCTACAGCAGTAACCAGTCCCGTGCGGAGACTCAGTGGTCCACTATTGGTCATGCAATGGTAGGGTTGCATATGTTAGGGTTGGGCTCATGGACATCCAAGGAGCGGACCGGGTGTCGTGAGGAGTCATGAGAGCATCCGCCCCAATAATATGTGGATGACCATAGGGTTAAGGAGTGGAGTCCAACAGTGGTAGCCAGTTCGTGAGGGTTCTCAATCATAGGTTGCGAAGAATACTAAACCGAGTTGGTTGGTGCCATAGGGGAAGTATTTGGACTTCATATAGTATGTTACCATTATGACTTACATTGGATTAGAAACCTCGACATGCGCCAGTACTCATTGCCAATGGTCATGGTGAGAGAGTGTTGACTTAACCCCAGCCATGGTTTGAGAGCCAGGTGTGGACTTACCCCTTTGCCAAGGATCCCTACAGAGGTAACCAGTCCTTGTTGGATCAGAGTGACTAGACCTACCCAGAGGAGGGCTGGTGTATATCTTAAAGCATGTCAGCTGTTAGAGACTTGCATAGTTAGATCTTAGTAGCATTCATATTTCTGCATACCATCCATATCATTTCATATGTGCATTTGTAGGATTGTATTGATATATATATGAGAATTGTATGTTCCTTACTGAGTTCGTTAGAGCTCATTCCTTCAGTTGTATGTATTATATAAACTGTACAGATGGTTGCACAACGTCGGAAGTTGGAGATGATTTGTATGAAAGAGCCTTCTCTTATGAAGCTAATGTGACACAGACAATGGTACATGAACTTGTAGAGCATGAAGCCTCTTGCGGATGTGTGAAGTGCGCTTATAGCACCCATTGATGGAAGAAGGAAGCAGATTGCCAGGATATTTGAGGAGTGTATAGATGAAGATTAGAGGACCCCCTTTCCTTTTTATTCATGAGAAATATTATTTAGATCAAGAAAAAGAAACTAAAAAGAAAATTATTTAGTTTATTCTTTTTGCCTCCACTGAACTCGATCTTACTTTTGATTCTTGATTTTCTTTCCTTGGTTTTGTTCATTGATTTTATCGAAGTATTTGGACTCTTGTAACCTTTTGATATATTATTGCACTTATTCTTGCTCTTGATTGTCTATACTTGTGTTTATTATTATTGATGGGTAAGATCGTGGATTCTGTGACGGTTCACTCCCACGGGTTGTCGGGCGAATAACCGAGACCGGCGGGTGGGGTGTGACATTAGTACATCAGAAGAAAATACCTTGGTATATCTTTCATATGTGGAGAGAGTTACAAGAATGTTTACCGAGTATAGATTGGAAGATTTCATATTGCTATCTTGAAACTAATACAGTGGCAGATATTTTGGCAAATTCGGCAGCTAGGACAGGAACTTCTGATATTAACATTCCTTGGTCAGCTTCAATCCTTAATGAACTTTATGTGGATGCCTCTAGACGTCCTAGATTTCGTTTTATGAGTTAGTGGTTTTCTAATTTGAGTAGGAACCAGTGAGGAAGGTACTTGGGCTAGCTTAGGCACAGCTCAACTAATCCTTTAAGGAGAGCTTATATACAGGGGAGAGATCCTAGCCCAAGGATATAATTCAAATTCTCAACTTCTTTCACACTTGCACACGAAAAGGGAGAAAAAAAAAAAAATCTTGAAAGCAAATATGAGAAAGAAACAGACATAATCATGTTTGGTGGGTTTTTATAAAAGAAAGACAAAAATAAATGGCAAAAGATTACACACAATCGACAAGTTTCAAAAAGTTAATATAAAATTAGGAGCAAACATTAACCTATACAAAAGAAGATTCCGAATTTAATGGTATATTCTAAAATAATAAAATAGAGCATAGAAAGAAAAGAAGCAAATAGACTCGTTAGTCATAGACGATTTTGTTTGTTAGTCATTCGTGCTCTATCAATTGCTAGCTTTTCTGAAAGATACTAATACATTTTGAATAAAGAATTGTGACATTGGAATAATGAATTTTAGCAAGTTCATGGGAGAGCTAAGCCAAAAACGAAGTTTGTATTCGTTAAATGACCGTAAAGGAAAAGTCTCTGAATTTTCCATGACATTTTAAAATTTGCAAGTTGCTTTATTTTATTTATTTTTCATTTTAAATTCAGTTAGTACCAATTTTCGCACGAACATAGAATTTTTCCTCTCCAACTAATACGGCACTTACTTTTCCAAAGATTACCTCCTACATTATGAATAAACAATTGTAACATTGAATAATGAATCTGAGTAGGTTCATGGGAGAGCTAAGCCGAAAACAAAGTTTGTACTCGTTAATAACATTTTTAAATTTGCAAGTTGCTTTATTTTATTTTTCATTTTAAAATCAGTTTAGTACCAATTTTCACACCAACAAAGAATTTTTCCATGTTGTGTGGATCGTGGGCGGTTTGGTCATTTAGTTGAGCGGATTGGTGTTTTGCTGCATGAGATGGCGAGTACGCGATGCGTATATGTTGGATGTGTTGCTAATAAGGCTGCTGATTGGATGTCTAAGTTTCCACTTGATTTGGAGTGCTCTTGGATGTTCTTTCAGGATGTTCCCCACGGGTTGGAGGAGATCCTTCAAGCGGATTGTGATGCTGGTTCCTTTTAGTTTCTCTTTGATTCCTTGACTCCATTGTTTTATTATCGAAAAATAATTATTCCTCTCCAACTAATACCGCACTTACTTTTCTTTCCATTATTAATCTAAGTCAATTAGACTTTAACTAAGGTCTTTTTTTATCGGTTAATAAGAAATTTTCAATATTATCTTCTTCGCTATTTTTTATTAATTTTATTGCTAGAAGGTAATGCTTTAATATTATTTTCTCAATATGGTGTTGGAGACTTGGAGCACGCTAGATTAAAAGAAAGTTATTTACAGTGATTTGTCAAATTAGAATATACTTAATGACGGCTAACAATATTAGTTTGATTGGGACCCACATGTAATATATTGCATTAAGGAGACCCAACATTAATTTATGGTCCACTAAAGAGACTCGAATGTAAAAAACTCAAATGTTAATGAAAAATCACATATGTGGACCCCACAAGATAAGTTAAAGTTTTTCACAAATGATTTTTTTTTAATGTATATTTACTCATTTTTCTACTCCAATGGGGCAATAAAGTTAAATTTTGGGATTTCATTGAAATCGATGAACTTTTCCTTTCACATTTTATCCACCCCATTGTATTCTATCAAACAAACGGTCAATTAGGTTAAATGAGATAAAAAGAACAGAGGTGTCTTGGAAAATATTTCAATCAAATTAAATCTAGTCCACATCCTCTACTTCGTTTCTTGTATTATTTTAGGGTTGTGATCGTGCCATCTTAGTAAATAAGTGAATCCAATAATCTACAACCGACCTTGACCCAAGCTATAATGGGGCAAATAAGAAAAATGAAAATGAAAGCAGAGGCAAAAAATAGAGACATTAATCGAGAGAAAAAAATAATGACAAAGAAAGCAAGTGACCAAATCAAAAAAGCAAAAAAAAGAAAAAATGTTATATAAATTAGAAGATTTTGGCATGGGTATCGAAAGCTAGGGAGTTTATTCATAGCAAAGGGTGTCTTCCTAAAACTTGCATGAGAACCAAATAAAAAGCAATCTCATTCAAGTTATTTCATAAAAAACAGAAAAGAAGGGGAGACTACCACACTTGAGGGAGCATAATACAGCTGAGCCATGTATGATGCATTTGCGAAGAATGAAAAATGAACTTATTGATTCGGTCATGGCTGGGATGATCTACTTCACATACAAGATCTCTAGTTCAAGTCCAATGTGGGGCAGCTAATGAGATTGTACAATTCGCAAGTTGCTTGCTTTTGTCATTTCTTGTATCAGCTATGTCTCCTCTACTCAATTATTCTGCTTTTGGTGGGGGCCTTCCTTTAGTCTCCTCTACTCAATTATTCTGTTTTTGGTAGAGCCCTTTCTTTATTGATGAGAAAGAAAAAAAGTAAAAAATGCAAAAGACTCACTGATCGTCAACGATTGATACACGCATTTATCAGTTTTTGTATCGTCTAGCACTTCTGAGGCCAGCTTTCTTTCTTAGCAAGATTAATAGGTGGTTTTACCTGCACAAACCAAACCGCATAGCTTAGAAGGAACTTCATATTGTTTTGTTTCCTGCAACTTTACTAATTGATTATTACACCTCTGTGGTAGGAGTGTTCTTTCCTCTTCTTCTTAGTTGAAAATAACACTAGTTATGGAGCTTCATTCAATGGCAAATGCTTCTAGTTTTTCTGGTGATTCTAGTACATTTATGAACAACGATGATGAAACCAAGAAACTGATCGAGTCCGAGGAGGAAGAACAAGAACAGGTCAGTTCATACTACTGCTGGTTCTTTAACTTAGCTCGTGATTCTACAACATTTTTGAATGAAAACTTTAAGTTAGTGATTTTACTAGATGTGTAATTAAAGAAAAAGTTGACATCATGATTCCCAACAGAGCACTGACGAAATTAAGATCATGATCGAGTCCGTCGAAGAAAAGCTAAACAAGGTCAGTTCGTCCCGATCTCGTTGTCATATATACCCTGTCGCTAGAATGCTTTACGAGCAAAAGCCAGATGCGTACAGACCTCGCTTGGTCTCAATTGGCCTTCTGCATCATAATGATGAACACTTATGGATCACAGAAACAGTTAAGTTGTAGTATCTGGATCGCCTTCTAAACCGATGCCGGAAAACCTTTGAGTTTTGTGTGAAGGCTCTCAATTGTTTGGAGGAAGAAGCTCGCAAATGTTATTATTCAGACACCATGAATCTAGGAAAAGGTGAGTTTGTTAAGATGATGGTGATTGATAGCTGCTTTATACTTGAGTTCCTTGACATAATGAATACGGGTGAGAATAGCCATTTGGTATTGGATGCTTCATGGGCTGCTGAAATTTCTATGGACATGGTTATGTTTGAAAATCAGCTCCCTTTTTCGGTTCTCAAGCATTTAGATTTCCTACTATTTAATCGCGATCATGAGTTCTCATTCAGTTATTATGTATATGACTCGTTCGTCAAAGGAACGTTAAGTGGCCCAATCCTTTCTAGTGCTGAAGAATTAGAATCATTACTACCGTCAGAGGGTGGACCAAAGCATATTCTTGATCTTTTAAGATGTGTTCTCATCCCATCATCTCCATGGGAGATACCATCCAATCAATCATATCTGGAGCTTGCTTGTAATGCATCGCAACTTAAGAGTGCTGGTATCAAGTTCCAGAAGAAGAAGAATGCTTCTAATTTATTTGACATACATTTTGACACGGAAAAAGGAGTATTGACAATCCCAACTATAGAAATGTTTGATGAAACAGAATTTCTCCTTAGAAACCTTATAGCCTTTGAGCAAGGTAAACCCACCACTTGTCGCTACTTCACAGCCCTTGCAGACTTCATGGGTAGCCTCATTGACACTAATAGGGATGTGGCCTTGCTAACAGAGAAAGAAATTATTAAAAACGGTCTTGGCAGCCCAGAAGTTGTGGCGGCTATATTTAATAACATTGGCAAAGGTGTTTTAGTGGGTCCTTACTTCAGTGGTGTTGTCAAGGATTTGAATGGTTATTACAATAAATCATGGAATAAATGGATGGCAAATTTGAGGCAAACTTATTTCAACTCGCCATGGGCAGGAATTTCAGTCGCTGCTGCAGTGCTCGTCATCATCTTGGCAATAATACAGACTATTTGTTCTCTCTTACAAATTTAAAAATGAAGGCGTACTCAAAACTCTGTGTCATGTATCACTTTCTATAGTCTTAGATAATCCTGGCCAATATGTGTTGCATGTGCCATATTTGCTTGTTTTTGTTCCATGTGTTTGGTGATTGAAGTACTGTAGTGGAGACATGAATCTCTCTTCTTGAACACCCCCAACCCCATTATGGACATCAAAAATTGTCTAACGTTTGGACTTACCACCTCTACCTATGAGGTCTAGCACATCCACTCCTATGAGAGCTCATGAAATAGTTGGGGAAAACGTTTGGCTTTAATCAGTCTAGGTTTATGTGATTTTGTTAGTTAGGTTTACATCTCCTCATACTCAAGATTGGGATCAGTACTCTTCCATGTAAACCCAATATCTTTATGTGATACCCATCTTGAACAGCTCGAGTGTCTTCTCCAGTAGCAGTTGTGGCTATTCAACTCAGTCATGTACAACTTTGCTTTTTCAATCACTCATGGTCGGTTCAGCAATTGGCTTGTCCAATGGATTCAAAAGCACATAAAAGTTACTCTGAAACCATTGGGAGATGAGTTTGTTAAGGTTATGGTGGTAGATGCATGCTTTATATTTGAGTTCCTAGTGGTCATTCTATCAGGGGAGAATGATCATTTTGCATCAAATCTGCCATGGCATTTTAATATTAGGGCTGACCTGATTTCACTCAGCTTCTTTTCTTTGTTCTTGAGCATTTATGGCTTAATCCAACCATCTCCCGTGTTCACCTTAAGCAATCACGTCTACCTGGGGTTGTTAGTTAAATTTGGACGAGCTCTATGGCCATTGTGGTTATGAAGAAGTAAGATCATTAATGTTGTCAAAAGGAAAGCAACTTCTTGATCTTTTACAACATGTCCTCATACCATTTTCTTTGAAAGGAAGAGCTTTTCTACATGTTGTGCATCAGCTCTTTGAAGTGTGCTAGTGTCATAGTTTCCAAAGGAGAGGTGTAGCTTTCCAAAAACATATCTATTTGACACTACGTTTGACATGAAGTCCGATCCATATCGATGCTCTTGTGCACCCTCTTTTTGGCACCAATAGGGGTAGCATTATCATTTCATGAAGGATGAAACGGTCATTTCACATTTCTATGGTTGCATTTGTTGGTCCTAAGCTAATAGAGAAATGTTTCTTTATATTTTATGGGGGTTCAACCATCATTTCACTCTCCATTTTTTTGGACACAGGTTATAGGTAAATTTTCTTTCCTCATGATTATCTAATTTTGTCTTCCTTGAAGAAACTTTGAAGGAGAGGGCCTAACTCTCCAAAGACATGTTTATGGAAAAATCTCCCACATGATCAGACTTTAAAAAAGATTTACTCAATTTATTTTTTACTAAATGCATTATATTTTTGAAAATAATTACCAAATCTCAAATTTTGTGATAATTTTTCTTGCCCAACTAATGTTCCATCATGAACTACTCAAATTAGCATCAAGTTTTTCATTGTAAACAATGAAACTGACAAATGATAGGACTGAGAACTACAAAAGAACAAATGTTAGCCTTAGAATTTCCAAGAGATTGAAGGAATTGGTAAGTGTTCCTCACGAATATAAAATACTTGAAGGCAATTTAGATAATTAATGGTAGAATATTAGTTGGGCAGAAAAAATTATTGAAAACTTTAGAATTAAATAATTATTTTCAAAAATAAGATCCATTTAAGTAAATTTTTATTAAAAAAAATACCTTATTGAGCAACCTAGATTCAGACTTAGTGTTTGCCATACATACAAATATAATGTTCAACCATACTACAAACAGAAAGAAACCTGCACCTGGACAAATGGTCCAAGTGTTCAATGTCTCCTCCTCGCCCCTTTTTCCCCAAAAAAGAAATTCTATAGCAACATCAAACAATCTACCACTCTCCTGGAGCAACTACCGTTCCACCTTTTCTTTTTCTTGTCTGTAACAATATAAAGATACATTTATATTCCCATATTATCAGTCATAATTTCAAGGGGACGCGTAACCAATCTCAGCATTTACTTTTTCCTTTTTTCCTCACTTTTGTAAAGAATCTATATGGTTTCAAAATGATCATAAAGCAGTAGTTTCAAAATTATAATAAATTAAAGCATATAGAAATACAAAGTTACAAACCAACATCATCATTGTCAATCAACTGAAATAAGTTGGTTCTGTATGCAACCTACCATATGTAAAACATTTTCTTTGAATAGAAACTGAGTACAGATGTTAGCCAATGCTGTAGTTTTTACCAGAATTAGTCCCTCAAATTGATGTAGTCTCTCTCTCTCTCTGTCTCTGTCTATGTGCAAGTGTACAAATTCTCTGCGATGCACCCCATGTCCATGCAAAACTGGCCACAATGGGCCTGTTCTTTTTAACTTTTCAAGCTCCTGAACGTTGAGCATCTTCATTTTTACTTTCTTCTGAAGCTTGAGTTACACCAACCTCCGCTGGCCATGAAACTCGTTCATACAGCATGTACCTCGACTGTAACATGCAAGGAAAAATAGAACTTGGTTACATACTAGGTAGTTGGGCATGTCAATGCAACATATATGGCAGTCAGAAAGCAACGAAACCCATTGTCTACCAAATAGGACATTCAAATAAATAGCTGAAGAAACAATTTTATCAATTTAATACCTTTAGGATGACAGCAACCGTGCCAGGAGGCTTGGAGTTATCAGGTATTTGGAATGCTGCATTATGCCTGTTTGGATCAAATAGTTCATCAATCGGATCATATTTCTTTACACCTGAAAACAATTAAAGTCCATTAGAATCTTCCAACCTACAAATTCAACTGCCAATAATTCATTCCAGTGTCGGAGAATGATTAGTATGCTGTAAACATGTAACTTAACCCAAGACCTTAATTTCTTTGTTGAAATGCAAAAAGCTTGTACCTGGTATTAGTAGCCTATAGCCTACAGAAGGACACCAGTTAAATCTAATTGGCGTTTGCAATCCAACCACGCCACACACAAATACCAACACCCCCCCTCCCCAACGGTTGGGGTCGAGGAAGAGGAAAGAGAGAGAGAGTAGGACCCCATTAAATGTTGGAACATACAGTTGAATCAGTGTTTTGCACAAAGATACCAGGGTCGTGTAATCATTCGTTTTGATGACACCAATCCCTCAAAAGAAAGCAGTGAATTTTTTGACAATTTGCTGATAGACATTGAGACTCTGGGCATCAAGTACGAGAAAGTTACCTACACTTCAGATTACTTTCCACAGTTGATGGAAATGGCTGAAAGATTGATACGTCAAGGGAAGGCTTATGTTGATGATACACAAGGGAACAGATGCAAAAAGAAAGAATGGATGGTATTGAATCAAAATCTAGGAATAATAGCCCTGAGAAGAAGAAGAATTTGGGAAAGAGATGATTGCAGGATCTAATAGGGGGCTGCAGTGCTGTCTTTGTGGTAAGCTGGACATGCAAGACCCAAATAAGTCTCTTCGAGATCCTGTATACTACCGGTGTAACCAAGTTCCTCACCATCGTATTGGGTCCAAGTATTAGATATACCCTTCATATGATTTTGCATGTCCTTTTGTTGATGCTATTGAAGGGGCGGAGCCAGGATTGAACATGGAGGGGGGCCGAATGTATGTGGGCTAATGTGGGACCCACTGTAGGTCCCATCTCAGAATATATTATTATATTTTAATGTAGAGTCGACATTAAAAATTAGGTAAATTAATAAAAAATTTGTGTGTGAAAGAGAGAAATGAATAATTTGAGAAAGAGAGAGTGAATACCTGAAGTGGAGAAGATTTAGGAAAATTCCAAAGTTTGCTAACTACTTCAATATTTTGTGAGACGTGTAAGGAAAAAAAGGAGAAAAAATAGGAATAAAAGAGGAAATCAATGAGAGAATAAATAGAAATAAAAATAGGAGAGAATATATAAGGAGAAATTCATGGATCGTGAGTTATTTTTTAATTAGAATTTAACATTTTATTCCTTAAAACTAGGGATTGAATGATAACCATTAGATAGATATTATGAATGACATATGTACCCATCATCTTTTTCTTAAATTTTTATTTTTAATTTTTGGAGGGGGCCAAATAGTGGTATTTCACATTTAAAGATAGAGAAATAAGGAAAAATACAAGGATATTTCCAATTTCAAAAAATCCGGGGGGGGCCATGGCCCCCTCCGGTCCCAACGTGGCTCCGCCACTGTCAAGGTATAACACATGCCCTTCGATCTAGTGAATATCGTGATCGGAACAGTATTACATGCCCTCCGGTTTATTTATTTAATTTTTTCGAAGACAAAGTACCTATATAATGGTGTGAAGTACCTATGATACCCATTCCACTTTTAAGAGCCACACACATCTTCTTACTCAACCGAATACCTTAACGGGAAGGAACAGCAGAACTGTTTGCACCATGGTGAACCAATGTTCCTTTCTGGTAAGACTCTATATTCATGCGAAAAAAGAAGCTGGGTCAATTGAGAAAGGTACGTGACTGATCTTCCATCTTCCTCTATGTTCTGTCTTCTCCTTCTCATCTTCCCTTCTACCTGAGTTTCTTCAATCTTCACCATAATCTGTTTTCCAGCCTTGAGTGTGGGGATATCTCCTTTACATATCCCCCTTTGTCCCTAAGGTTTTGAATCCAGTCATGAGGTTTTTTAAAGTCAGAGCAGTAACAGTGACCTTTTTGATAGTCATATATGCCAGAGATAAAGAACACAATGTTTCCATTCAAACAAGATAATGTGCACCTATCTGACAGACATGATCTCAAAAACATGCATTGCCAGCTACACATGCTGACCATGATAACAAGGAAATTTTTAACAGACAGCCCCGTCTTTTTGGCTTTTACAGCTCCTTTAAGACCTTGGCGAATGAGTTATTTTTACTAATATTCATAACCTAAGAAACGTATGCTGGGAGAAATGAGTAATTTCTAATTGGAGCAAAGCAGAGATAAAATCAGTGTTTTATTATTATTTCAAGCTTCCTTGGGACAGCCTTTGAATCTTGATGGACTCTGGTTCTTTCCATGAGGTTGGAATCCTCATCTTCCTTGTACATTTAAGAGTTCTAAACTGGCTCAATTGCTTCACCTTCCTCACTTTTTTGGTAGAAGGCTTTCGTCTGAGTGTCTTTACTGGCTTCTTATTCTTTGATGTCAAGTTCGTCCTGTTTGTTTTGTCTTTATTTCTTCACCTTCCCGATTTCCTCTTCCATCTTCTTAAATGATTGTATCCCCCATGGTGGTGTTGGCCTCACAATTTAGGGGTCTTGTTTTGTTGGAACTTGGAAGTTAGAGATCAGTGTTAAATAGGTTTACTGAGGAAGGGTAGTAGATACAAGCAAGGAGAAAAAAGGAACCAAAGAAGCGTGAAAGTAGGGGTGATGTTATGGTGAGCAAACAAGAGTCTGGTGGCAAGTCCCACGGTGGGGGCGTTTGGGTTTTGAAGAAGGTAGAAGAACAATAATTAATGGGTTTCCACATGTCCCTGTATAGAGTACAAGGGATGGCTTGTGTTTTATGTTTTATCTTAAAGGATAGTTTGATAAATATGAGTTAATCAATGTTTAAAAATGGGTACTGGTTGATATTTCTATGCTTACTGGTAGGGCCTTAATATTAGGGTGAACCTTAGGGGGTGGTGCTGATAATTTTCCAAAACGGAAGGGGAAGTTAGATTTTGGGGTTACGAGATAGGAAGAAGAAGAAGAAGGGTTGGGAATGATTCGCTTACTGATTGTAGATGAACAGTAGATAAGAGACTTGAAGGTGTCCCTGGAGTTGCATATTGTACTTCAATGTTTAGTCTGTTCAATGGAGACCTAACTTGGCAGCGTTGGGGGGATAAACAATTCTCCGGAGGGGGAGTCTGATTAGAAACTTAGAACTAATTGAAAGGCAGTTGCTGAAAACAATTTTATTCAAACAACCTCTAGTGCAGGGGTAGGGAGGATTCTGGCACGGTGACACCTGATGGTGCTGGTTTAGGGAGGAATCCCTACAATTGAGGCAACTTTTAGGTGTCTGAACTGCATCACCTTCACCATCAATTATCTGCATATTCGTACTATGTTCAGACACATGGACAAATGACACTTTTTCATTTCCAATAACGTCTTTTTATTTTGGCCAATAGAGATTCATTGAAATACTTCAAGATTTAATCTAGAGGAAATAGCAGAAGAGTTTACAACACACAAAGGAGGAGAATCCCTCCAGACTCGACTTAACTGAAGAATCCTAGCCCCTTTAGCAAAAAAGTCAACGATCTATATTCACAAAAACAAAGCGAACAAAATTAAAACAGCCCCACAGCCTTTTAATATCTTGAACCAGACTACAACTAACCCAGTCCAAAGATTGAGTTTGGCCATTTAGGGCCTTTATGGCTAGAAGGCAATCAGAGTGAAATATAACCTACGATATCTGCAATTCAAGAGTAGCATAGACAGCATCCCTAAGAGCTTTATGCTCCATTACAGTTGCTGAAAAACCAAAACAAAAAGATGTTTTTACCCAAATAAATTGGCCCGTAGGGCTCCAAATAGTGCACCTTCTCCCCACTTTTTGAGAGAATCGGTCCCAAGATGCATCCGAAAAGACTTTGAAGGCAATCAGAGTGAAATATAACCTACGATATCTGCAATTCAAGAGTGGCACAGCATCCCTAAGAGCTTAAAGCTCCATTACAGTTGTTGAAAAACCAAAACAAAAAGATGTTTTTGCCAAATAAATTGGCCCATAGGGCTCCAAATAGTGCAGCTTCTCCCCACCTTTTGAGAGAATCGATCCCAAGATGCATCCGAAAAGACTTTGAAACTGGTTCGAGGAGGACTTACATCTTCATCCAAAACATTTGCAAAAACTAGGTACATGGGCTACACCACAACCGACTCTTGATTGGTTGCATTTTCCTGAAGCCACAGTACTTCATTTAATAACCTGTACATCCAATCAATAAAGTGAGTAAGAGATACATTTTTCCTACTTCATAAAAACCAAATCCAAACCCCCAAACCCCAACCCCCAAAAACAAAACAACCCAACCCACAACACAACCACACCTCATTTAATACCAAAAATATAAACAACCAAACAAACCACCACCCAAACAAACAACAACAACAAACAACACCAACCACCCCCCAACCCCCCCCACCACCCCCCCAACACAAAAAACAAACCAAAAAAACACTCCCCATACAAAAACAAAACAAAAACAAAAAAAAAAACAAACATATCACAAACAATTCCCACTCCCCCCACCCACCCCCCCCCCCCCCCCCCCCCCCCCCCCCCCCCCCTTTATTTTTTTTTTATTTTTTTTTTTTTTTTTTTTTTTTTTTTCTCTTTTTTTTCCCCCCTTTTTTCTTCTCCCCCTTTCTACTTACCCCTTTTACCCCAATTTTGCCTTCTGTAGTGCGTAATAAATGCGCACTACGGTGGAGCGAGCCGTCCGATCTAATCGGACGGCTCGGGTCATCCTCCCCTTTAAAAAATCAAAAAAACTCATTACCCACCTCATTAAGTGTGTGAACAGAGTTCGATTTGTTTGGTTCGGTCTGATGCAAACCAACCGGTTCATCTGGGCGGTTCGACTGGGTATAGTATATCTTATTAATGGTGTATTACATACTACCAGCCTATACGTATATACGATTGTACAGTAACCGTATATACAACAACCAGTTCAAATTCTTTTGAAATTTACGAAACAAACCCCTGTTCTAAACCACCCCGCCCATTTCATTTTCATTTGTGTTTTCGTTGTTGGCTAATCTGAAGCAGACCTTACAAAGCTGGAGAAGAAATCGCAGGAGAGAAGAAGAAGAAGACCCCTTTGTGTTTTCGTTTTTGGCTAATCTGAAGCAACTGTACCAAGGTGGAGAAGAAATCGAAGGGGCGTCGTTAGTTGAGAACGAAGAAGAAGAAGAAGAAGCAGAGGAGAAGAAGTGGCAGTTGAGAACGAAGAAGAAGAGGAGAAGCTCCATCTGCGATTTTGAGAAATCGAAGGGGCGTCGTTATTGTCTCGTCTCGTCTCGTCTCTGTGATTCTTCGTTCAAAAGGTAATAACCAACTCTTAAAACCCTTACCAAGGAAATTCCTGATGATGTGGTCGAAACCCTGATGTTGTCGTTGATTAAAGCTGAAAAATGCTCTGTAATAACTTGGTCGGTTTCTTTTAGTATTTGTTGTTTTACCTTTTTGTGGGGTTGTGGAGGGGTTTAATTTTGTTGTTCTGTGTACTGCATAAAATTGATGCATTTGGGTATGTGTGTCTTAATGGTTCTCATTTCAATTGGTAAATCCTGTAGAGAGAATGGTTAGTTTAAATTTTTCGAGCTGCTATTTTGAACGGTGACCTTGTATAATGAAGGGTCACTGTGTGTATATGGGTTGTCATTTGTCTCCTTGTTCAAGTGGGTTTAATTGGTGCAATTTGTTTATCTATTTATTGTAAGTCTTGTCTTGAACAAGTTTACCCCTGGGTCAGTTGTTTGATAAGTGTGGTTAGTGGCACATTTCCTTTCTAAAAGTATGTCAAGAACACTTGTGCATGACTAGCATAACAGTCTATTCCTTAGAGATAGCATCTATTGCAGCTTGTTACAACTTTATTGTAAATGTCCCAGAAGTCTTATCGAGGTTCGTTGTTCTATTCTTGAGTATCGTGTTAATTGTAATTTCATCGAAATCTTGTATCACAAAGAATGTAGCCAATGAATGGAATCCTATTGATTGGCTACATTTTGAGGAGAGTACCAGCTTGCAATTTCTGAAGTCAAAGTAGAATTGAAGTGTCTTTGCCATGGTTTCAACCCCTACATGCATGTAATGCCAAAGGTTAACCTCATATCCCTCGGAGAGTTGTATCTACATCCATTTTATGAACTTTGAACTTGAAGTGAAGAGTAATCGGTTTTTATATAACTTTGAACCTCATAATCTTTTTGAAGGCTATAAATAACCTACTCATGCAATGTAAATTTCAGATATGTTGACTGAAATTTTTATTTGAAAAGATACTTGAGAGGAGTCATGGGATCCCAAGGTAGGTGACCTGTGGCTGGATTTGTGACTGTGTTTCTTCCTCCTGCATTTTATTTCCCTTTATGTGGACCTAGGTTTTCCCTATTTGGTTTTGAAAGGATCCATGTAGCTGGCCCCATTTAGTTGGGATAAGGCTTAGTTTGTTGTTGATTTTTTGTTTTATTCATTTGTAAGATTTAAAAAAATTAATCAGATGATGCTCTTCCACACACTCAAAATTGTGTTGGACCATTTTGTTTGTTATTTTACGGTTTAATGCTATTTTGGGTTTCAATGAGCTTATGGGTATTGATGTTGGAATGACAGCCTTCCTTTAGTTAACCATTACTTTAATGATTACATATTGTTTATCTATTTAAGTTGGTAGTGTTAATGAGAAAAAAATAAAATTGATAGTTTGAGTTGGTATTATTGATGAAGTTTTATGCTGCCGATGATGGCTTTGCATGTTGAATGTGATTAGCCAACTTAAAGTGTTCGAAAGTACAGATTACCTTTTCGGTGATAATTTTCTGCATCATCTTAAATGGAGCATCATTGTGGTCCCTTCCGAAAGAAGCCTGATCAGCTTATACTGAGATACCTGAGAGATTTGCTGCCAATTCTATTTTGTATGGTTGATGCACATGGTTAGGTTGTTTCTATGAATAAAATTTTATGGTGCCAGCCTTTGAATGAGAGCCCTTTCCTACCACTCTTCAGATTGCCATTGTTCTCCAGATGTTTAAATATGAGTTGATAGTGATCAAACCTGTTTTGTCAAGTAGTAGTTGTTATATATTGTATTCCAAGATCTCTTACTTTTGTGATATTTTTCTTCTTCTTCTTTAATGTGGTGTCTTGTTTAACCATGTTGTTGAAGGAATGTGGTTCACTTCTCTTTGCAATCTTTAGGATTTGTTTTCACCTTTGTATTGCTCCTCGCTATGCTATTATTTGGTGTCCTTCCACCAAAGAATAGAAAACTTATCAGGCTTCGAGTCGGTAGAATGTTTGAGTGGAATAGAGCTGTATCATCCTCGGGTTAGGAACTGGTCGTAGGATGCATGAGTGCTTTCTTTAAGTTACTAAGGTGGTAAAAAATGTGAACACCAGTCTTGGACACCTATCTGAATTTTTTTGCTCTCAATATCTTGATTTTGAAATGAAATAGGAATTCGGTTCGTCTTCTCCTCTGCTTCTTATTGTTCCTGAACCTGCTGCTTCTCGAACTTCTCCAAGTCCTTGAGGCTTCGATCGTTGTCAATATCTTGGGAAGAGCGGAGAAGCTCGAATAGCAGCAGGTTGACACGGCGGAGAAGACAAACCAAAGTTATGTTTAATTTCAAAATGTAAAGCCCCAACATTCAGAATCAGCCGTCCGCCTAGGCAACAGCTCTAGCGGTTTGCTTTGGTCCGGTTACAGTTGCGAATTTATCCCTAACAAGTTCTATTTCCTTTGCTTTGCTGTTTCAGTGCGAATTTTGCTTCTTCTTAATTTTTTTTTGTTCATTTGAAATTGTTCACTTCCAGCTGCTGTGGTTTCTCAAAATATAGAAGTGGTTACTTTTGTGTCTATGTTAGTTTGTTAAGTTGTAGAGGTTCTTCTACTTTTCTCGAGTGTGATTCGAGATACGTGTGTTAATGATTTTCTGCTGTGTTTTCTTTTATGTGGATTTCATTTTTTTACCTAAGTTTAAGCAGTTGACAATGTCTTTTGTTGAGTCGATTACAATGTTCACAAATATAATTTGTTTGTGGTTTTTAGACCTCCTAAATGACTACGACTTGTGGTTGAATTAGTCTAAAATTTTCTATTTCACTCGCACAAAGCCACAATTAGCTCCACCCAAGTTGTTGTATGTGAGAATTAGTATGGAAGCCTTTGCTGCCTCACTTTTGCCTCCCTCTATTCTTATTTAAGAAAAAGAAGGTTGGAGCTTCAACCAAGAATTCCTTTTTGAAAACCTTCCTCCCCATTGTCGTTACTATGAAGTCTTTTATCCACCCCGCTTTTGCTTGCTCTAGTAAAGCCTGGCAATTAACTATTCCTCCCTAGTCCCTTGGCCCCTGATGCCACTACAAACCATTCCTCCCGTAAAATCCTTTAATCCCTCCCCCGTACCTCCCCCGAACCACTCCCTTCACT
Source organism: Hakea prostrata (assembly GCF_041222555.1). Taxonomy (NCBI): domain Eukaryota; kingdom Viridiplantae; phylum Streptophyta; class Magnoliopsida; order Proteales; family Proteaceae; genus Hakea; species Hakea prostrata. The sequence continues at coordinate 66,081,065 of NC_142606.1, read as the reverse complement.
GCTGTAGACCCACTCGGAATCTCCCGCCTATTTGTCACCCCTTCCCTATCGGAGAGTCCAGTAGGGGAAGCCACTGACACCGTTAATGCCAGCAGAGTCATTGTCCATGGCTAGAAACAATGCATGGCCACTCTACCATTGCTTATGGTTAGCTGCTACCCCCTGACATTGCTCCATAGGGCCTTATCTCTTCAGCTGACTCCCTACGTATCCCTAAAAACAACCCTCTACCGTACTGTACAGAATGTTGGACTGCAACAGTTTATTGCAAAGTGCTGAGGTCAATCAGATTCCAGATTGCACCGCCCCTGCTGCCAGATTCCCCCGATACAAGTGTTTTTATCTCTTTGTAGGTTGTGACACCACTGAGTCACCGGCCTTTACTCTCCTTCAGGAAGACCATATTGCTATTAATTATCTCGTAGGATCTATTGCAATTTCAATTTACAGCTCTCCCTCTGAAGAACTCAGTTCTACCTTGTGAGACATCGATGTGTCTTTGACCGAAGCACTAGTTATAGATGCTCCATTGGCATCTGTACCCTTGTCATCCACCTCAAAGAAGAATATCATGTTGGCTTTGTCGCCCCTGCAATCCTCAGTCCAGCACAAGGTTCCTGCAAGATTATTGTTGCTCCCCCCTCCCTCCTTTCTCTCTCTCTCAAACACCCTATCTAACTTCTCGGGCTTCTTCCGTCTTGCCTACTGTCAATTGCGCCCCTTGTCTCCCCCTGTCCCAGTCCTCCAACCCCTCCCTCCGCTGACGTTTATCCTTTCCAACCATGCCCATTGAGCCTAACCCACAACCCCGCTCCTCCTCCCAACCCACGCATATTCATTTACAAAAAGTGTGTTGAGTAGGTTTGGTTTCAGTACACTTCTGTTGGATTCATAAACAGTTTCTTGTTCTATTTGGAGTTTATACAGTTTAATAGACCATATTTATAATATATATATTGGTATGTTCTACTTAAAATCACTATACATGGTTTGGTTAGGGAATAAGTAATTTAGTACTTTACGGTTTGGCTTTTGCCTTAGATACTGAATCTATATTGAATTGTATTTGGTTTGGTTTTTGTTTTAAAAAGTCAGTTCTGGTTCCAAATTTACTCCCTTGAATTACCTAATAAGAAGAGGTAGGCATCATTGTGAACACTGGAATATGTCATTTTCATGGAAACCGAGGTTGTCAAAATCGTTAGCATACTTCTGAGCAAGGGTGGACAGATATACATACTTTTGTGGGATCCAATTGTATGCAGTGGGCAGTGTCTTTGTTTTTCGCATTCTGGTATTATGTAAATTCATGGCCTCCTTATGGGGTCTATTTAACTGCATTTCATGTATTCATGTATAGGTTGACATCTTTGCTTTCTGGCCCTTGTCTATTACTCTATCAGAAAAAGAAGAAACCCCTTTGTGGGCTGTATCCATTCTTTTGTTGTTTGTTGGTTGTATTTGGCATTTTTCGAATACAATCCAAACGAGTGTGTGTTGTTTTATAGGGAATACTTTTCTCTCAGCCTACCGAATGTGTAGTTGAACTGTTGTATTGCACAAAGCAAGAAGTCATTGAGATTGTTGGATGCAAAACCTTGACTTATTTATTGTGATTAGGCACTTGGAAATCTTTCCATCACTTTCTCGCACATTGGAAAAATTTTACAGTTATTTAAGTCTTCATGTAAATGTCTCAACTTCTAGGGATTAGCTCATCTAGCAAGGACATACCTCATAATTAAAGAGGTCAAGAGAGAGAGGGGAAAAAAGATGTAGGCTTTTGATGTGTGCTACTAACAAGGTTCGAAATTTCGGTTCATCCCGCCATCTTGCCCTTCAAATAAAATGACCGAACCTTTTGATGATGCAACTTCGTAGGACAATATTGAGATATATGTGGTTTTCATTCCCAGGGACCTTGGTCATCACCCATGCACTCATATTTTATTATTTTTATTTGGATGAAGTCCTTTCATGTCGATGGCTATAGTATAATTGATTTCTGTTAATGCATACCTTCGTATAAGATCCTATCTTTAGCATATTCACTGTTCAAACCAATGCATTTTATTATTTTGGATATACAACTATTTAGTGGAGTGTCGTAATTCTCAATGGAGTCATTTACAATGACGAGGTTATTGAATAAATTTTGAAAACAGAATATTTGAAACAATGATAACATCCATTATTGGGCAAACATAAGTTGGTTTCCCAAATAGGGGAGCAATAAAAATGGTGGTGACGAGCATTGTTGATGATATTGTGGCATTTAATAATTTGGTTGTTTGTTGTCATACTGTTTTTGTGATTTGGACTTCCTTTATTATTTGCTTTTGATAGGTGATGATGCTGTGGATGTACTTTAGCCTAGGTTAAGATTATTATAAGTGCGAATAAAGGTTTTATGACCTACAAATTATAGTGATGTACCTTTAGTAACATGTGGAATGCTGAAGAAGTGGGTCCTCAGTCTAAGATACTCAAATGCTGATGTTGTTATGCAATCTGTGGATATTTTATCACTTCATTCGTTAATGTTTAGAACTTAAAGTACTTCACTTTGATAATTTTGTGATCAAACCCGTTTTTTTGTTAATGGTTTGTATTTTAACTTGGTAGGGTTTGTACATTTGAAGCATTTTTGGTGTTAACATTAGAGGGTTATTTCCCTCTGTTTGTGATGTGTTGAGTGTGGGTGGATGCTTGGCACATGGGCGTGGAAATGTTTGTCTATAATATGACTTGTTGGGGCTAGGTTTCAATCCAGGCCAATGGTTGGCATCCAATTTTGAATAACTAATGTCTAGACTGAATGTTTTTCATGCTTAGATTGTTTGTGTTCTCTCTTTAATGTTGTCTCATGACTCTCATCTCGTATAATTAGTATTTGTTTTGTTATACTTTAGTTTCATCTTAATAATATGTTGTTTAGCTAATATGTTTTGTTGCATCTATGCAGCCAAAAGTACCATAAGTCTCACCGGAAAATGGCTCCTAAGGCAACCACTCAATAGAAAGGCCAAAGGGGCTAAAAAGGGAAGCAAAAGCAACAAAGAAGGCGAGGCTTCATATTTGGTGGATGACGAAGCAAAAGCGTCATTTAGTCTGATTAATAAGCAAAGTATAGAAGAAGGAAGGGATGTAGACATCCCTTCCTTTCAGAGAGGAGGTGTAACAAATAGGTTTAAGCAGATTGGGTGGGATAACATACTTAAGTTACCTCCTAAGTGTTATTACCAGCTGGTTAAAGTTTTTTATTCCAATTTGAGATTCAAGGAGGAGGAGGGAAACTTATATGCCCCGTCCAATGTTAAAGGGGTGGAGATTGCCTTGAATATTCGTGAGCTGGGTGAAAGGCTAGGAGTCTCAAGTGAAGGACAATTATATTTTTGGGAGCCTAGGAAGAAGTTTGATCACCTCATTGATGTTGGTCGGACTTATAGTGATATAATGGTTCACTACACGGGTAACACCCGCGTGAAGTTGAAGGACCTGAAACCAATTCCTCATGCAATTGCTTACATAGTGCAACACAACATTATCCCACGAAGAGGTCACCGTGAACGGCTGAGTTCTTTTGAAGCCTATGTCACCCATTGCATTCATTCAGGGAGGCAGCTCAACATGCCGTACATTATTCTCAAAATGATGAAGTATGCGAAAGATGCCCACAATCGTGCTCTCCCATATGGTCGACTCCTTACCCAAATCTTTACTACCTATGGGATTGATCTTGAGGGGAAGGATTGTGAAAGTGGGAAGAATAAGAAGAAGAACAATGAAGTTAAATTCCATGGAAAAAAATTCCATCTTGAGATGGCGGATGTAGGAGTGCAACCTCCAGGTGTAGAAGCACATGCTGGTGTTGATCCATACATGAGTCGAGATGAATTTGAGGGTGTTGAGAAAAAATTATCACGAACCTCAAGACATTTGCGGAAGATTCTTCGGCGCGTGGATCAAGTCGCCAATAAGCTGGGCATCCCAGATATTTCGGACTCCTCACCACCTCCTGCTGAAGCTGAAGGATCTGCATCACAATCTGAATAGGTTGACTATTCAGATTAAATTTAATTTGGATGTTTTGCTGAATGGGATTCTTTGTTTCAATCCTTTGAACAATGCTTATTTAATAGACAGATAACAAGTTGTAAGGTTCCCGGTCCCGTTTCTTTATATTTCTTATATTTTGATATTTGAATATACTATGTGTGATATTTCTTATATTTTGATATTTGAATATACTATGTGTGGAATTCATGGATTACATCCATATACACACCCAAAATTCTCGTTAAGCTAAGATTAAATGTAATGAGATAGGTTGATTGAGTTTATCTCCCCATACGGAATGGATGAAGTAATTTTAAGCAGGTTGGGGTTTGTTACAGGTTGAAGTGGTGTTTGGTAATTCGTATGCTTGGCAGTGATGAAACCGTGCATTAACATGAGACTTTGACTACCTTGTCTGATTTCAGAGCAGATTGGCTGATTTTTTCAATTTTATTTGCAATAAAATTCTGTTCTCCAAAGAATTGTATGTTTTGCTTATAGTCATACACGCGTGAACGCGGAAATGGAATTTTTTTCCTCGTCTTAAATGCGTTGTGTTATTTCTTCATACGCATGAACTCGGAAATGGAATTTATTTTAAACTTGTGTTGTTAACACTAACATTGCTCCGTTCTTAAACGAACTAACCCCTTTCGTCTCTGTGATCCGTTAAATTAAACTGGTTGTTTCCGTTGAAAAGGGAATCAATAAGATACTCCCTCTTTCCATCAAAACTCCTGGGGTTGAAAAAAGACTTCAAACATAATCACTTCATTTTCCACTTCTGTGTTGAGAGTTATAAAAACGGTTGGTGCCTTTTAAAGGGAACCAGCCCCTTTCGTCTGATGAACACGAGAGAGCAAATGGGCCAGCTTCCCTTTAAAGGGAACCAGCCCCTTTGAACGCATGATGAACACGAGGGAACCAGAAGTGAATGGGGGCCGGTTCCCTTTTAAAGGGAACCAGCCCCTTGTATCTGATGAACACAGAGAGCGAATGGGCCGGTTCCTTTTAAAGGGAACCAGCCCCTTTGAAACGATGAACACGAGAGGCGAATGGGCCAGTTCCCTTTGAGGGAACCGCCCCCTTTTAAAGGGAACCAGCCCCTTTTAAAATGATGAACACAGAGAGCAAATGGGCCGTTCCCTTTTTGAAGGGAACCAGCCCCCGATGAACACAGAGGCGAATGGGCCGGTTCCTTTTAAAGGGAACCAGCCCCTTTTTGTGCACGGGCGCCCTAGGGCCGATGATGAACACGAGAGAGCAAACGGGCCAGTTCCCTTTTAAAGGGAACCAGCCCCTTTAATCTGATGAACACAGAGAGAAAATGGGCCAGTTCCCTTTTAAAGGGAACCAGCCCCTGTAATCTGATGAACACAGAGGCGAAACGGGCCAGTTCCCTTTTAAAGGGAACCAGCCCCTTTCGTCTGATGAACACAGAGACGAACGGGCCAGTTCCCTTTTAAAGGGAACCAGCCCCTTTTAAAATGATGAACACAGAGAGCAAATGGGCCAGTTCCCTTTTAAAGGGAACCAGCCCCTGTAATCTGATGAACACAGAGGCGAAACGGGCCAGTTCCCTTTTAAAGGGAACCAGCCCCTTTCGTCTGTGAACACAGAGACCAAATGAGCTGATTCCCTTATAAAGGGAACCAACCCCTTTATTCAATGAAGAGACATGGTACAATATGACATGATGTCTCCTCTACTCTACTTATCTTTTATGGATCAAGAATCTTAAAATCAATATGAGTGCTTCCTTTAGCTTGTTGGATATCAAATTTATTTTGCTCACATTGCTAAGTTGGATAAGATGTAACCAAAAATCCAGGTCGAAAGATCATCGGAATGCTTTAACAGTGTGTTTGAATGATACAGATACTGTCCCTCATCCTTTGATACAAAGTACTACCACTATGCATATACAAAATAAAATTGTGTTGTAACCAATATAGTTGAATGATACAGATAATGTCCCTCATCGTTTGATACAAAGTACTACCACTATCCATATACAAAATAAAGGGGAATACAAAATGTTTGAATATGATAAACCCATGTATGTCCCTCATTGTCTGAAAATGAGACACTCGTTCTGCATCCTCAAATGTCACCAACGCAGTACTGAATTTTGGGACGAAGGTACGTGCTGTATAATCCAACGACAAAATAGAAGCAAATAATAAGTTTGAAATTAAGATAAATGAGCAATAGAAACGAGAGATTATCACTTAATGCATTTACCTTAGATGAAGAATTATCAGTACTTACACCAAGTTGAACTGAATTTTGGGAGGAAGGTACGTGCTGTATAATCCAACGACAAAATAGAAGCAAATAATAAGTTTGAAATTAAGATAAATGAGCAATAGAAACGAGAGATTATCACTTAATGCATTTACCTTAGATGAAGAATTATCAAGACTTACACCAAGTTGAACTCAATTTTGGGAGGAAGGTACGTGCCGATAATCCAACGACAAAATAGAAGTAAAAAAAGTTTGATATTAAGATAAATGAGTAAATGAGCAATAGAATAATGCATTTACCTTAGATGAAGAATTATCAGCACTTACACCAACTTGTACCTGAATATTGGGAGGAAGGTAAGTGTTGTATAATCCAACAACACAAATAGTTAAGAGTAATTGTGCAACCTCGGTAAAATTATATGAACAATGTCAATGTTTGGCTGAAAAATAAAATAAATTTACCCGAGTTGAGCATGTGTTATAGCCGTCAAACATTGACAAATAATCGACTCGGCAATGATACTTGTATGGAGCCCTGTCCTTCAACTAGGTTGACAGTCCTCTTCTTTTTACTTTTTTCATGCCAGGGCTTGATTCTTTTTCCGGATCCCCTTTTCTGAGACTGTTTTGGTTTTAACTGTAAAATTCTGTACGCTTCACCATTTATTTCGGAGGGATGGTCGGGATGTGAAGGAACGTCTACATCTTCTAGATCGTTGACAATCCCATTCAGATGCTTACATAGTATGTTATAACCAAAACTTGTTTCACATGCTTGGTTAATGACTTTCAAAAATGACGGAGTAATTAGCCTAGTTCGCCGTAAGCAACTTACTTCTCCATCAGCCTCAAACCTTGCATCCCCTTCTCTTCGTGTCCCGTCAAGTAGGTGCACATCTCGGGCTGATTTTCTCCATCTCAAGTAAAAAATATTTTATCGGAATGCACATGAGTTGGAGATAATGGAACACTCTTAACATATGGGCACAACAGATCCCAACAGTCTCAAATTTCTTACAACTACATGTTACGCTTTCGGTCTCTCGGATTACGCAATACTCTGTATGCTTTCCCTATAAAGGAACCAGTCGCATCTGCCTTCAAAATCACATATTCAACATACATATTTGCGACATTCTGGCTGTTGATAGCGTGACTATCCACCAACTCAAACTCCTTCAAAAACTCTTTGAATATAGTTGGAGTATATAACTGGTAAGCTTGATTCAACATAGGTTTCAACGAATGTGCACCCCCAAGAACTTCGTTACGTGCATCAAATTCCTTTTTCAATTCATTTGCACGTTTTGCGTCCACAACATCCTGGAAATGTCTCATAAACCTTAGAAGATCAAGTTTGCGGCCAAGACATTGTTTCAAATCAGCATTAAAACTTTCAGCCAATCAGTGTGCTCCTCACACCTAGTGTGAAACAGCTTCTTCATGTAACAACATGCCCATTTCTCCCTTATTTCATATGTTCTATCTAGCCAACTAGTGTTTAGAACCCCTTGATTTTCTCTTAAATTGGTCCATGCATATTCAAATTCATCAACTTCTGTATAATGGTATATGCATTTGTTCAAAATTTTGAAGAACTGTGACTTGTCACTCATCAAATATCCATGGTGTTTCTTTGCATTTTGCAATAGATGCCAAGTGCACAATGCATGGCGTGTATTAGGTGCAACCTCAGTTAGTGCCCTCGCCATTGCAGCGTCCCCGGTCGAGTGAAGATTGTAATTGCCTTCTTATCACCATTAACTCCAAAAAAGTTCGAAATAACCATACAAATGACTCAAGTGGTCTCATCATATAGCAAGGCAGCTCCAAATACGACCGCAGTCCTATGATGATTAAATCCCACAAACACACCCAATGGTCTATTTTCTTTGTTTGTGCAGAAGGTAGTATCAAACACAACTACATCACCAAATAGTTGATAATCACATTGCATCTGTGGATCAGCCCAAAATATATTAGTCAATTTGTCCTCACTGTCCATCTGTACAGAATACACAAATGCAGGGTTTAAGTTTCGTTGATTGTCTAAGTATAGCATCAAGCTCCCGGCATCCCCATATGCCAAATCACGCCGCCGTTTGTTATTCAAATAGTTTTGCAAATCTTTCTTTGTGAAGCCAAGATTTTCATTGCCCCCCGCTTGCAAACCCATCAAATTATATGTCAATCTTGTTCCCATTCCAGTTCTGGCACCATTGCTATTTCGTGGCTTGGGTAGTTGATATTGCACGCTGGGAGCGCATCAAATGTGCAGCTTCTTCAACATGAAGAACATGGTTGTGTTCATCCACAAATTTGTCAACTACTAATCGTCCTTCATGATCTCTTTTTACAATCATCCTTGCTAAACAGCCTGCTCTAGTTTCAGGACGATGTTGTTTCCCTTTCACCTCTCTTTCTATTCGGTATCCTTCTTTACTACACAAGAAACACCGTTGCACGATGACACTCTTATCTCGTCGTGCTCCCGTGTAAATAACTCTTCCGAACGCTGAACCCACTCATGCGCCCATACTTATTATAACAGTCATACGCTTCATCAAATGATTTAAATTCCATGCCTAATCGAGGTGTCACATTGTCATCCATTGTTTGATGAAACTTTCATAGTTAACCACAAGTACACATTAATAAAAGTTAGGAATGGCACGAAGATTAAAGATTCATAAACAACAAAGATGAAGCCTTAAGGTACAAAATGACATGACAACATCCGGGAACACAAATTTCCCGATGCATAAAACTCATAAGTAATTAAGTCGATGAGACAACGGTGCAATTTAAAAATCGTATCACAAATTGATTTAATAAACTGAATAACAACGACTTACACAAGACATATGGACCCAAAACCAGGAAAATATAGAAGTCATTCGCTTTCATATGTAATGTGCACAATAAATATGGAAATGCATGAGAATTATAAATATCAAATTATATAATATGAGAAATTTCCTTTATAATGGTAGCTCAGCTACAATATAACCATTTAACCATGATGTAGTAGTAGACAAAAATGGGTTGTAGAAAGAGTAAAATCTGTCATTATTATGTACCAAGTAGAATAACCAGTACAGATAGGTTGAACACAAAGTTCGCGTTGTCACGAATTTGATAACATTAAAAGAAAAAGACCATAAACATTCTTCAAGTTGGGAATATAAAATAAAGTCCTAATGGACATTGTTAGTCGAATAGATGTATAAACAATCCTACTGATACTATTTACGGTCATACAAAGAATTAAAACAAAGGTACAAAATGGTCATACAAACAATTCCCACAGAACATATATATAAATTGTTGGTCATAACGAGATTTGCGGGAAGTATAACATACCAATAATGGTCCAAAAACGATCTGGACGGAAATACAACTAGGTGCAAACGTATATGTGTATTCAACATCAATAAAATAGGATACACATATATAAAATCTATTCAATAACAAACCATATCATTTTGTTCAATGTTAACTAAACGAAGTGATGTTTAAACTAATACATGCAACACCAACTTGGTCTACTTCTATTATCTAAAAAAAAATTAATCTTCTTAATCCTTAAACCAAGCCATATATATATATATATATATTAGTAGAGTATCAGAAATCACATCATATATTATAGTCCAGCAAAATCATTTCATGTGAATAGAAAAGAACAAAGTTGGCCATGTTGTGGACCAAGGAATCAATGGATATCTGAAGTTTCATGGGTCACATTTCAAAATATGGGGATTAAAGACAAATATAAATATGAGCAGCATAAATAGTTCAGCTTTATTCAAGTTTCACAACGAAGCCACTCTCTATACGAAATAACAAAAACAAAATGATCGGACTCACCAACTGCTATTTGAATGAGGTAAACGCCACCACAGAGTTGTTACAGTCTTGCTCTGCTTCAAAACAGAGGCTCAAATGGAGTTCTCTTAAGATTTGAGGGGTACTTGAATAATATTGTGGGAGAAACGTGAGAGCAGCTGATACTATCTACGATTTTTTTGTGTAAAACTTTCTTCCAAATTCAGAGTGACACATGAATAACCACATATCTTTCACTTCTTTTTTGCTTCAACGAATACAAATTTACCCAGATAACCAAAACCAGTGCTTCAATCGATTCCAGAGAGCAAATGGGAAATCACTAATGTGCTTATACGAGAGAGAGAAGAAAATTTTCATTATACGTAAATCGAGACCAAAAATTGTAGGTTCCGCTTTAGAGGTGACAATCGACAAGTAATGGCTCCCAGCTTTGGCGCCATTTTTTTGTTCACATCATTGTAATAGTGGCTTACCATGGTTAGTGAAACCCAATCAAATTGATCGAATCACCTTCGGGCAGTCTGATGAGGGTAAAAGAGAGCAGGGTTGGACTAAATTTGGGCTCAATAGAGTTCACACTATGTGGACACTTATTGAAGTTGATTCAGGATTCATATGGGCCTGGGCCTAGCCCATATTTACAACAAATAAATAGCTCATTTCATGTTTCCTTCTCCATTTGAATTATCAACTTCAATCGTATCCTATCTCTCACCAAAGTTGCAGATTTCAGCCCTAGAAGCAAGAACGAGTAGGTTAAGAGAAATATTCCCGTTACCATATCCAAGGAGAAGAAGAATGATGTATCGGATCAAAGGGGTCCGAACGTTTTAGAGCAAACGTTCCAGGTATCCGGTGTTAAGGTTATGAAGAAGAATAAACACTCTCCACAGCTTTCAGATTCGACTCTTCCATCTTTCCTTGCGCTCTTACTTCCCGCTTCTTCGTGTCTCACTTGTTAAGAATATTTTGTTCAGTTAACAGGTAAGATTTACCTTATCAATCCACATGTTTATCTGAGAATTTCTGGAATGTTAACCTAAATTATTTTGGGTGTTGTTCAAGAAATGGAATCTGGTGTATGTGGATTGTCAAAAATAGCATGTTTTATTAAGTACTACCAAAGACAGCTTGTACATAGCATTCTTTAATTCCCTTACTTTTTAATTGATTACAAAGTTAATCACCATGAACCAAAGTCGGTAGGTTTAAATTTTGGAAAAAAACCGTTTTTGTTCGCGATGAATTTTATAGTAATAATAATAATAATAATATTACTAATAATAATAATAACATAATATAACCAGGTCACTCATGCCTGTCATGGTTGTTCTTAAACTTCCCCTTGTTGGTTTTGTATTTATGTTCTTCGTACATAGTTGAAGTGGATTTCAGGGTAAATGAGGGCAGTCAGAGAAATTAAATGCTTAAATAGATGCCAATCTAGCACATCACATTCAGCATTGTACCAATTGCTGTGTAATTTATCTCAAACAATTACTTGGAATTCACTTCTCCTGATACCCGTGATTATAAGTCTACCAACATCGAGAGCCAATCACATCCACTTTTGGTACAAACAATCCTCCCTTACTTTCCGTTGGAATCAGAGGCTTTTTGAATAATGTAAACCAACTCCCGTTGCATTTGGTTTCAGCTTCTTACTCTTCCTACGATTTCAAAGAAATAAAAGTACTAGTGCATAACACTGGGTTTACTCGCAATATCTACGTATATGTGTACTTCAAAGTCTGGGTTTAAAATAATACATTGTCTTCGCAAAGGGGCTACATTTGTATAGGTCTATATAAAACTCAATCACTAATGTGTTTTCAAATCTTCAATTTGCTGCAGTTCAGTGATACGAAACTCCGGAATGGGTGGATGCTATTGTGAAGATGGGTCATCTACAAGTATGGAGCAACCCACTCCATTATGCTATTGCGGGCAAGGGAGGATGTTGCTGCTCACTTCAAATACAAAAAAAAAATCCAGGACGGAGATTTTATAGGTGCCCAAATGGTGTAAAGCATCCATTTTCTTTTATTTGGGTAGATCAGATGTGTGGCAGTGAAGCAGCAACGTATGTACGTTCTACAGCTTCAACGTCTTACGAAAGTGTGAATAGTCGAGGACATGAGGTGAGATTGCCACCAATATTTGACGACCGACATCGCAATCCGCTGAATTTGCTCGCTGCAAGGCGTAACCCTTAATCATCAACGGCAAAATCAAAGACTCGTTGGACCAAATTACATTGGAACATCTTGTAATTTTGTTCTTATGTGTTTGGCTATTCTTACTTTCTTGTTATGTACTTTATTCAAGAAACATTTAACCCCCGTACGCTCAATGTCACTACTTGTAACATATACGGTAGGACAATAGTAAAGTGGATGGGTAGTTCAAGATTTTATTTCAAAAAAATGTACTCTATCTATGTCAAACACTTATCACAATGTATTTGAAGGGTTGGAAGTAGTTGTCAAAACAAGTTCACCTCTAATGTATGATATTGTACAAAATCAATTATATAATCTTTCATATATATTGTCCATATGAGAGTTAAGCGGTGATGAAACAAATAATTCAACCCATATATGGTTTTATTTTTTTAAATTATTGATTCCCTTTTATTAGTGTTACATCTGTGGCTTTAAACATTACTGTAAGTCTTCAATTTATAATTTCAGTGACTATAACAGTGTGATGGAACATATTAATTTGACTACGAACCCAAATCAATTCACGATGACAAAATTGGGATCTCCGCCGTTTTGTTATGTGAACACATACCAAAGGGAATGATTCTCTTTTAAACGGCACCAACCCGTTTCATCTCTTTGAACACAGACCAAATGGGGTGATTCCCTTTTTGAAACGGCACCAGCCCCTTTCGTCTGCTGAACACAGAGAGCAAATGGGCCGATTCCCTTTTAATGGGAACCAACCCCTTTCGTCTGTGAACACAGAGAGCAAATGGGCCGATTCCCTTTAAAAGGGAACCACCCCGTTTCGTCTGTGAACACAGAGAGCAAATGGGCCGATTCCCTTTAAAAGGGAACCACCCCCCTTCTCTCGGGAACACAGAGAGCAAATGGGCCGATTCCCTTTAAAAGGGAACCACCCCGTTTCGTCTGTGAACACAGAGAGCAAATGGGCCGATTCCCTTTAAAAGGGAACCAACCCGCTTTCGCCACGTGAACACAGAGAGCAAATGGGCCGATTCCCTTTTAAAGGGAACCACCCCTTTCGTCTCGTGAACACAGAGCCAATGGGCCGATTCCCTTTAAAGGGAACCAACCCCTTTCGTCAACACAGAGAGAGCAATGGGCCGATTCCCTTTAAAGGGAACCAGCCGCTTTCGTCCGTGAACACAGAGAGCAAATGGGCCGATTCCCTTTTAAAGGGAACCAGCCCGTTCGCCCGTGAACACAGAGAGCAAATGGGCCGATTCCCTTTAAAGGGAACCAACCCTTTGTCTAGGAACAGAGAAATGGGCCGATTCCCTTTAAAGGCCACCCGAGGCTGGGCCGTTCCCTTTGGGAACCCCCCCCAGAGAGAGCAAATGGGCCGATTCCCTTTTAAAGGGAACCAGCCCCTTTCGTCTGAACACAGAGAGCAAATGGGCCGATTCCCTTTAAAAGGGAACCAACCCCTTTCGTCTGTGAACACAGAGAGCAAATGGGCCGATTCCCTTTAAAAGGGAACCAGCCCGCTTCGTCTCGTGAACACAGAGAGCAAATGGGCCGATTCCCTTTAAAGGGAACCAGCCCGCTTCGTCTCGTGACACACACAATGGGCCGATTCCCTTTTAAAGGGAACCAACCCCTTTCGTCTCGTGGAACACAGAGAGAAAATAGGTTGACGAACTTTAAAAGGGAACCAAGTACTTTCTTCATGAGAACACATACACCAAGGGGGTTGGTTCCCATTTCATCCCGAGATCAAAAAGTATCAAATTCCCTGTTACGAAATAATAAAAAAACTAGCACATTTTCACGTTCATACATATGAAAAAAATAACACTTTGAATTCCTGAAAATGCCGTTCACATATGAATGTATGCTTTATTTGCATTGTAACAAAAATGCGTGAACCCTGTCGGTGCGGCAAAATATTCAATTCACTTGTTAAGAAAGAAATTAACCGATCTGCTTCGTACAATGTAGTCAAATACTAATGTGAATGTGTTGTTTCATCTAAGTCCATGTACAGGAATTACCAAACACCATTTCAACTTGTAACAAACCCCAACCTCCTTAAATTTAGTTCCTCAATTTAGTATGGTGAGAGAAAGTCAACCAACCTAACACAGAGAGCAAATGATTAGGTTAAGTTGAATTTCCCGGCAAGTGTGTATATGGATGTATTCAGTGAGCACTAAACGCAACCAACCAAAGTAGTAAACAAATAATTAATCTCAGTTTCTTTGATATTTCGATTGAATAAGGTGGATGGAAAGAGAGAGTATATGAAGTAAGAGAATTTATTTACATTAACTCCGGGGATATAAAAGAAAAGAATCCAGTCAGTGAGAAGGTTTAGTGAACATATTAAAATGGATCCTAGATCAACTCAGAGGGGTAACAACGAATTGCACACATAGAAGAATCAGCCTGTGGTGCCTTCATGGGGTGGTCATTCAACGTGGTGTTGTATCCATAGTTCATGTCGACAACTACATCAAAAGGAACATGAGCCATACTCAACAAGTTGTTGATTAGTACATCTCTTTACTACTTGTGTATTTGTGTTCTCTTTCTTTTACTTTTTTTAATTTTCCAAACTTCCTTTCCCCTTACTTCCAATTATACTTTTTTATCAAATATCCCCCATTTTTATCCTCTCAATTTCATGTCAAATCCCCCCCCCTCATGGGGTGGTCATTCAACGTGGTGTCATGTCGATCCTTGGTTGTATCAGTAGTGCAACACAAGTGCTGATCAAATATCCACAAGACAAATATTGAACCACATAAGGTTTTCCATGGAGGTTCAACTTTCTCTCATCTGTCTGTCACCATCAAATGCACCACCTATCATAGAGAAACAAGGTAACCAGTACTGAATTGTTAGTACACGTAATGAATAGAAAAATCCAATCATCACAAATGCAGTGTCCGTATTAAAGAAACGCCCGCCCGCAATGATAAGAACATTGTCACCACAATATCAAAGAAGAACATAGTCACCACCGCTGATGCTCCCCTGCTGGTAACTGAACATGTGTTAGCAAAATTTGGATATTATCAATTAGACATATTGGAAGTATCATAATTGTTTCACTATGGCATTGAACATAATGATTTCTTATATATTTGATATTTAGGTTGCTTTTTAGTTCCTACTTCTTAATACCACACCACGAAGGATGACAATATTGCATGGCAACAAGGATTCCTGATCAATGCAAGAAAACAAAAGACAATGTGTAACAACTATAATGAAGTCATTGTTGGAGGAAAGGCATGGTTGAAACAATAGTCCAATTTCGGTTTAAACCACCGCAATTCTGGTTTTTTGCCAACTTGAGATGTAACTACGAGGCACAACTTTCATGCTGGTATTGACCTGGGTCAAAACCTTGAGGTTTCGATCAACTTATGGAAACCCTATTTAAAAGTCCCAAATCTTGGTCAACTTCTGTGAAATTTCACAAAGACTCGCAGCCCCAGCAGCACCACCGATCAAAACTTTGGAGATTTCCCTCAATTGTTGCCATTTTTACCTCTTCTTAACCTCTTTTTCACTTAAAAATCATCAATCCTCTGTCTTCCTTCACCTCATTTGCTACTTACTCCATGGTTATACTCCTTATGTAGTATATGGTGGAGTTGTTGGAGATGGGGGATCATTTGCTGATGCTAGTAGTATGTCTGCACATAGATATTGGAATGGATCAGGATCAGGATCAGGTGCATCACTTGTGAACTTCATCTTTAGATATCCATTACACCCACTTGGTCCGGTACAATTCTCCTCCTCTTACAGCCCCTTCCCTGATGATACATTCCCTAGGGTGGGATATCTATCCTATGCTAACGATGACACCTATAGATTCACAGTATCGAACTACCAGAATAAATATTCCAAGACCATAACATGGCAGTCTTGTCCAAAGACTCAAAGAATCAAATGCAATGGATCAGATATTACCAAATTCTACGCGTCCTTGTGGGATGGATCCCCGAGGAACCGAACTTGGAATTGAGTTCAAAAGTTTCTTTTTGGTAATTTACTTTGAGGTTATTTCGCTATTGCACTTGTATGAAACAATTGCGATACTTATGTAATTTATTAAATTTTTTAAGTCTTTTTATTTGTTAGAGCCTCTAAATACTACTATTTCAATGATAACTCTTCATTGGTTTCTCTAGCAAAACACACCTGCCATTAAGTTATTTATGCTTTAAATAGGTTGTATGCAAAAATCAATCAATTAAGAAAAACCATGAAAACAATGCCGAAACCATCCATTGAGTTGTCCTACAAAATTCCCAAGTTTCAACCTCCATGGTGAAATTTCAACCTCATCTCGAATTTGATCCTTGGTTGAAACAACACTTGGTTAGAGTTTATGCAAATACACCCAAGTGCCATCAAGTCACCGCTGATGTGCGTAAAACTAGATTATTTGGAGCCGACTAAAGCTCGAGCATGTAGAGTGAGCTAGTGGGGTTTTAAGTCTTGTAGTCTCATGTTGTAACTCATAACTATGCCCATCGTGTCATATGAACTTAATAATAATGATGACCATGTGCGAAATATGATACATCACAAATTTTGAGTTCGAAGTTAATATTCATATTATATGTTATATATTAAGTATATCATGTGTGCAATAAGTTTTATGAGTGTACATCTTCATTTATTCAGCATAAAGATTTCAAACTTGGGGTTGTAATGGAAGGTACAGATTACAACTGTTTTCTCATCAACACGAGGCCAACAATGCATTCAAAAGGCCTAAAATAGATTGGACGGAAATTCTTTGTCCCAAAAGACCTTCAAAGTCACCAAAGATCAGCCACCAAAATGAGTTGAGATGGGGGAAAATTTCGGGCCCGCGTAATCGCTACCGGAGAGCAGGTTCTCGAAACCATAGAAGGAATCAATCATGATGATTGAGACCTTGAAAGGTAGGAGACAAGATACTCAAAAAGTTGTACCAACCCCTAAACAACTCAAGTATTTGTCATAATGGTTGAGAGTTATCAACTAGTTTTAAAACTCCCACTTTATTCAGATACACTAACTAAAGTAACACAACATAGAAATAAGAAAGAAACAAATAAACATAATACATAAACTACCCTTGACTAGGACTCGAGACACTACAACTACTTGATGTATCTTCATGGT
Source organism: Hakea prostrata (assembly GCF_041222555.1). Taxonomy (NCBI): domain Eukaryota; kingdom Viridiplantae; phylum Streptophyta; class Magnoliopsida; order Proteales; family Proteaceae; genus Hakea; species Hakea prostrata. The sequence continues at coordinate 66,063,538 of NC_142606.1, read as the reverse complement.
AAAATCTAACTTTCTCTTTGGGGTTTGCAAACTAGTCTCAGTTAGCCAGATGGACATTTGCAATTTTCTTTCCAATAATTAAGAGTAACTAAACATATTCAGCTCTAAGGCATATCTACTTAATCACATCATACAAATGGACACCGTAATTGAATTCAACTTAATAAGCGAAGGGCTGCTAATAATTTTGCTTGTGATTCACCTTGTACCCCGGTAACTTCATAACTACGAGATAGCCTAGTCTGCATTGAGTGTTATAGCCCACCCACTTCTGTACTGCCTGCCATAATGGCTTCATCTAGGCCACACACACACAGACAGGAAAAAAAATTACCACTGACGACAAGCATAAGGAAGTGCCTAATAACCAAAGTCCATATAAATGACATGTATAAGACTTAAAGTGAAAGGACACGCACTTAGGAGGAGCAGGCTTGCCATCTTGTGAGCGGGGCCCAGAATCCATCAGAGCATCAGCACAAGCATCCTCTGCAACTGGAGCAGACACTGCTAAAAACAGACACAACTGGACTCTGACTGGTGGGAGCTGGAGGGGCAGGAAGAGCCTTTACCTTTCGTGTCCTCTGTTTTTTCTCTACAACCCTGCCCGTTGGCACTGACACTCATTTTCTCCATTTATCTTGAGCACACAGAAGCCGAATCAGAGATTTTAGTAAAGAGCATATATCTCACTGGGATAAGGTAGTATCAAGTATAAGCCATACCCAGTTTCCATTTGGGATTCCGGAACTCAGAATGGTCACGTTAACATATGACAAGAAATGAAAAGATGTTGGGGATCGAGAGCTGTTGACCCTCTCTAATTGGGTTTGTTTTGTTCTGTCTTCTTCTTCTGTGATCACATCAATCAACTTGGTAACTGATAAAGAAAGAAATAACTGATAAAGAAAGAAATAACACAGTGGACGAAGGGAGAGAACAAAAGGATCGTTGATGGTTTCCCAAAACAGAAGGTTGGAAACAGCAATTACCTTCTAAGATTAATATTACTGGATACTCAGTAATAATGGTCAACCTTCATATCATGTCTAAACTCCCAATGCAATAACAATATGTTACAAACCAATATAACAAGTCACAATGGCAGTATGAATAGAATAAATCATTTTTCACCACTCGATCATATTCATAGTCATTCACACACACTGAAATAACAAAAGATAAGAAATATGTGACATACAAATTGTTTCACAAAAAAAAAACCAATGTCTATTGTAAATCTATTTAACACATCCAACTTCAAATAACATTCCATCTATAGAAAATACGTCTGAAATGTTCCAAACAAGTTCCTTGCAAATAACATTACCTTATCCTTTTATGATTTGAGCAACTCAATCATTCAACAAGCTATTTAAAGAATCAGAAGAGCCATCTGAGTGCTCCGATAATTTCGAAAGCTGCAACTCTTCTGCAATTTGATCTAAGCGCCGACGGATATACCGTACATCACCCTTGAGGATAGCAAATTCTCTCTCAAATTTTGACAATCTAGCTCCATCCGGCTGATCAACACCCTCACCAACCGGTGCTCCTACATTTGCACCCTCTGCTCCTACATCTCCCAATGGTTTTCCAAAATGAAAATTACTGGCAGATATTTTTGCATCATTCTTCTTCATCTTCTTCTTCTTCTTCTTCTTCCCCGCTTCAGAATCCTCCGCTGACAGATCAATATGATAATGCTCAAAAATGTGTGTCAGCAGTTTGCCATAGGGGAGAGCCCGATTAGGTGCCAATCTAGCGTACTGCATCATTTTCATAATGATGTACGGTAGGTTCAACTTGTTACCTCTATGCACACAATAGGTGACATAAGCTTCAAATGAATTTAAGCTGTCATGGTGACCACTGCGAGGTACAACATTGTGTTGCACAATGTATGCAATGGCGTGCGGAAGTGGTTTCAGCTGCCTCAGCTTCACATGCCTCGTGTCACCCGTATAATTCAGCATTATATCCCTATATGTCACATCCACATTAATCAGGTCATTGAACTTCTTCTTAGGCTCCCAAAATACTTTTGCACCTTCATTTGAGATTTGTAGAATCTCAGCTAACGTACAAATATCAAACTTTATTTGCACCCCTTTAACTTTGCTTACGGCTCCAATCTCTTCCCCAACTCCTTGGACAATCAAATTCTTATAAAACTCTTTCACCAAGTCCTCATAACACTTGGTATTTACCTCAAGTATTTTTTCCCAACCAATCTCTCTAAATCTGGCTGCTAGACCTACAGCCTCGAAAGAAGGAATGTCCACTTCCCTTCCTTCAGCTATAGCTTGCTTCTTTAATCTTTTGGGATTGCATTGGGGATAATCATCATTGAACCAGCCCCTTTCTTCATCAGCTTCTACCACTGATTTTCCCTTTCACTTATCCTTTGCCATAGCCTTCCGCTTTGTTGGCACATGCTTTCCACTTGCTGCCATCTTACGGCCCATATACTAGTCCAACTCTAATTGCTGCACATATCAAAAAACATATTGGATAATCAACATTTAACACAAATTAAAGTAAACTATAACAAATTTAACATGCAACCCTAAACCATAAAATAGGGTCCAACCAAATTTAACACAAATTTAACATGCAGCATTAAACCGTAAAATAACAAAGAAAATGGTCCAACACAATTTTGAGTGTGTGGAAGAGCATCATCTGATTAATTTTTTTTAAATCTTACAAATGAATAAAACAAAAAATCAACAACAAACTAAGCCTTATCCCAACTAAATGGGGCCAGCTACATGGATCCTTTCAAAACCAAATGGACCTTTCAAAACCAAATAGGGAAAACCTAGGTCCACATAAAGGGAAATAAAATGCGGAGGAAGAAACACAAATCACAAATCCAGCCACAGGTCACCTACCTTGGGATCCCATGACTCCTCTCAAGTATCTTTTCAAATAAAAATTTCAGTCAACATATCTGAAATTTACATTGCATGAGTAGGTTATTTATAGCCTTCAAAAAGATTATGAGGTTCAAAGTTATATAAAAACCGATTACTCTTCACTTCAAGTTCAAAGTTCATAAAATGGATGTAGATACAGCTTTCCGAGGGATATGAGGTTAACCTTTGGCATTACATGCATGTAGGGGTTGAAACCATGGCAAAGACACTTCAATTCTACTTTGACTTCAGAAATTGCAAGCTAGTACTCTCCTCAAAATGTAGCCAATCAATAGGATTCCATTCATTGGCTACATTCTTTGTGATACAAGATTTCGATGAAATTACAATTAACACGATACTCAAGAATAGAACAACGAACCTCGATAAAACTTCTGGGACATTTACAATAAAGTTGTAACAAGCTGCAATAGATGCTGTCTCTAAGGAACAGACTGTTATGCTAGTCATGCACAAGTGTTCTTGACATACTTTTAGAAAGGAAATGTGCCACTAACCACACCTATCAAACAACTGACCCAGGGGTAAACTTGTTCAAGACAAGACTTACAATAAATAGATAAACAAATTGCACCAATTAAACCCACTTGAACAAGGAGACAAATGACAACCCAGATACACACAGTGACCCTTCATTATACAAGGTCACCGTTCAAAATAGCAGCTCGAAAAATTTAAACTAACCATTCTCTTTACAGGATTTACCAATTGAAATGAGAACCATTAAGACACACATACCCAAATGCATCAATTTTATGCAGTACACAGAACAACAAAATTAAACCCCTCCACAACCCCACAAAAAGGTAAAACAACAAATACTAAAAGAAACCGACCAAGTTATTACAGAGCATTTTTCAGCTTTAATCAACGACAAAATCAGGGTTTCGACCACATCATCAGGAATTTCCTTGGTAAGGGTTTTAAGAGTTGGTTATTACCTTTTGAACGAAGAATCGCAGAGACGAGACGAGACGAGACAATAACGACTCCCCTTCGATTTCTCAAAATCGCAGATGGAGCTTCTCCTCTTCTTCTTCGTTCTCAACTGCCACTTCTTCTCCTCTGCTTCTTCTTCTCCTTTGCTTCTTCTTCTTCTTCTTCTTCGTTCTCAACTAACGACGCCCCTTCGATTTCTTCTCCACCTTGGTACGGTTGCTTCAGATTAGCCAAAAACGAAAACACAAAGGGGTCTTCTTCTTCTTCTCTCCTGCGATTTCTTCTCCAGCTTGGTAAGGTCTGCTTCAGATTTTAGCCAACAACGAAAACAAAAATGAAAATGAAATGGGCTGGGTGGTTTAGAACAGGGGTTTGTTTCGTAAATTTCAAAAGAATTTGAACTGGTTGTATATACGGTTACTGTACAACCGTATATACGTATAGGCTGGTAGTATGTAATACACCATTAATAAGATATACTATACCCGAATCGAACCGCCCGGATGGACCGGTTGGTTTGCATCGGACCGAACCGAACGGATCGAACTCTGTTCACACACTTAATGAGGTGGGTAATGGGTTTTTTTGATTTTTTAATGGGGAGGATGATCCGAGCCCCCCCCCCCCCCCCCCCCCCCCCCCCCCCCCCCCCGCCCCCCGTCCACTCCCCACCCCCACAAAAAAAAAAAAAAAAAAAAATGGAGAAAAATAGAAGAAAAAAAAGCAGCGCCAGGCCCCCCCCCCCGACCCCCACCCCCCCCCCCCCCCCCCAAAAAAAATAAAAAAAATAGAAATTTTGAAATTAAACACAACCCACGCCCGCCCCGCCCCACCCCTCCCCCGCCCGGGTCGGCCCCCCAAAAATATAAAAAAAAAAAAAAAAAGGGGGGCACGAAAAAAAAAGGAGGGTTTTTTTTTTTGGGCCCCCGGGGTTTGGTCTTTTTCATTTTAAGTCCAAAAAAATTGAGACTTTGCATATGCCTCCCTGTGCTATAGAAAAAGTCAATTTAAGGACAAATTATCGTTTATATGACAAATTTGCCTTTATTCTTTTTTTTTGGACAACTTTCATTTGGACCCTCTGAGGTTTGGTTTATGTCATTTTTAGTAAAAAAAAACTAAAATTTTGCATTTGCCTCCCCTATACTATAGAAAATGTCAATTTAAAAACAAATTATCACTTTTATGACCAATTTGCCTTTATTCTTTTCTTTTTTTTAAAAAATTAAATTTTTTACATATACATCCTACCTGCCATATACATTCTTTTTTTTTTTTTTTTTTTTAATTTAATTTTTTTATTCTTTTCTTTTTTTTTTTATTTAAATTTTTTACATATACATCCTACCTGCCATTAAACTCGTGACTCCCTCTTAATCCAAAAATTATAGAAATATCTTAAAATTTAAATAAATTTTAAAATATGACTAAAATACATATGTTAAAATCACTCAAGTATCTCTTAGCTTAAACCCTATTTTTGTACTAAAAGGGGAGTCACGAGTTTCATGGCAGGTAGGATGTATATGTAAAAAATTTGAATTAAAAAAAGAATAAGGGCAAATTGGTCATAAAAGTGATAATTTGTCCTTAAATTGACCTTTTCTATAGTACGGGGAAGGCAAATGCAAAGTTTCATATTTTTTGGACTAAAAATGACATAAACCAAACCTCAAGGGGTCCAAATGAAATTTGCACAAAAAAAAAAAAGAATAACAATAAATTGGTTATAGAAATGATAATTTGTCCTTAAATTGACTTTTTCAATAGCACAGGGGAGACATATGCAAAGTTTCTATTTTTTTGGACTAAAAATGACATAGACCAAACCTCAGGGGGTCCATATGAAAATTACCACAAAAAAAAATATTAAAGCCGCGCTCATGAGTGAAGACTGGATTTCAATGGAATTTTTTTTGTTTTCCCCTGGGTGGTAACAATTGAATTCAAATTGCAGGATGTATAAGTAAATATTGTTTTTTAACATTTAATGAGGGTTTCATATTTTTACTCTTCAAATTATAGCCCTTGCCAAGGTTTAATTTTAGGATTAGGCTTTGGGGTGTCAATTCAGGTATTGTGAAATCCCCCAAAATCTTAACTTGAAAAGCCATATTGTAGGTCTAAAAACCCGAAGTGCAGGAAAAAGGCAATTGTGGCCATTTAGGTAAAGACCATTGGATTCAATTCCGAACCAATGGAATTAGATAGAGATGATGCTGAGTTGGAGTTCTGTTGGAATTTGGAAGGAAATCTAACTTGGACATTGACGGACTTGGTAGATGAATCAAGTATACTATGATGACATGTATAGAAGGTCTCGAAAAATCAGGTAGGACTCTTCTATAGTTTGGAATAAGAACTAAGGTAGAGCTTGAGTATTCAAGGCCTTGGCTTTGCTTCTGGAACAAAAGTTCCAAGGGCTGATTGCCTGCCAGGCGACCAACCTGGTTCTGGGAGGAAATGGCAATTTTGAAATTTTAGATTTTTGAAGCCCTATTTCATGTGTCTTCATTCTAAAATGTGTCATTATGATCTAAAGCCGTCAAAGCTCATCAGAGAACACTCCTCAAGGTGAAAAACAGTGTGGAGAGCATTTGTCAAGGTTTCCGAATGGCGATTTGCTTTCTTCAAGGTTAGTATTCATCATCTTCGTTCTAGTTCTCTTCTATGATTGATTCCTCCTACTGCCAAGACCTGGGTGAAGGCTTCTAATTGTTGTATCAACCTACTTCTTCTACCCTCTTTACTCTAGAGTGAATCCCCATTCACTCTGGCTCATCCTTGAATCTTTCAGATCAATTTCAGAGAATACCTAACATAGGATTTGTTAAGTTTTTATTCCTTTTGCTTTGTTTGATGTCTAAACTATGATAGATCATGTTCTAGTATGACTCAGAATTTTCTAAGTATTTTCAGAGTAGTTTAAAATCCAATTGGAAAGCTTTTTGACGATTTAAGCCAAATTTGTCCATACACAAAAGTTGGTTGAATGGCTTGGTAGCCCCAGGCGACCAGCCCATGCTTTGGTCCCTTGCTTTGGTTGATTGCCCTGGTAGCCCCAAGCAACTAGCCCAACCAACCACACCCTGCAATGTTGATTGTTTGTTTCTCTTTTCAATGTCATACCTTTAGGGTTATTTTTAACTTTAAACCAACATGTTAATATGACTTTTTGGGAAGTGTGAACATACTCTTTGACCTATTTTGCAAGTTTACAATTCAATAAAAAGATGAGGAAATTCACTTGCACATAACCATTGTTACTTTGTTGATTGTTATGAAACTTGCTTATATGTAACATACTGTTGTTTCAAGGTTTAGGAATGATTATTATGACTCTGAAATTTCAGTATATAAGTGATTAATGATACTTTTGATACATGGATCAACATGTGACTTTATGCTATGTAGATAGAAGTTGTGATTGTGAATTGGGGAATATCTATTTGGGTGTTTCTGTCTTGGGACATCAATGGAAGTGGTATGGGATACAATCCTACGATGCCCCTTGGCGCTTTTCACGATTATTGGATGTTATGACTAGGCAGTCTAGTGGAGTTTGGTTAGAAACTCCATCATATCACACCCTATCGGCATGGGTACTGATGTCTAGTGACCCATGGTAGTAGTGTAGGGTGATGGGAGCTCAAGACCGGTAACCAACCCGTGGAGGATACAACCACATTGTGGGGGCATTCATTGGTAGGGTTGCATATAATAGACTTGGGCTCATGGGCGCTCAAGACTGGTAGCCAACCTGTGAGAGGACATGAGAGCTTCCTGTCCATTATATGTGGATGACCAATAGGGTTAAGAGAAGGCGTAGTCTGAGTTGGTGGTGCCATAGAATACGTTGGCTCTAGTAGCGGAGGATACTGAACCAAGAGTGTGAGATGCATGAGGGGATGTATCTGAACATAGATTGATGTGATTGAGTAGTTGACTTGCATTGGGCTAGGTATAATCCTGACACGTGCCATTACTCACACCAATGGTGTGGTGAGAGAGGGGTGACCTAAATCCCAGCCATTGTGGTAGTTCGAGAGGGATGCCTTGACCCCTTACCTAGGATCTCAAGACCGGTAACCAACCCGTGAGAGATTAGAGTGACGAGACCCACCATAGGAGGTTGGTGTTCTATCTTAATGTGTATCTACCATTAGAGACTAGCATTCATTAGAGTATGGTTGCATTCTTGCATTCTGCCTCGTGTCATTTTGCATTATGTGATGTATTGATTTGGACTGTGATATTGGTTATTTGTTTGTGAACTACTCGCTGAGTTCTTTTGAGCTCACTCTTCGGGGAAATAGTTGTTTTAGATGAATATACAGGTGAAGAAGAGATCTTGAGCTCTAGTTCGGAAATACTTCCCATATATTATACAACTGAGAAAGCAATGGGAGCTGATAGTAGCTCGTGGTACGATCCCAGTACCGGTATGGAATATTATTATGGCTTCGATCAACAATGATACGAGACATCTCATTCGCTTGTGGGGCTACATATGAAACTCAGCCCTAACCTTGACCCGGAAACCCTGTTGTTGTAGGTCCAGCTACCCGAAGTAAGGCAAGAAGTCAGCTTTGGGCCATTTCAGTAGAAGACTTGATGGCTGGATTGAAATCCTTGAGTGTTGATGTCAGTGTTCCATTTATGGAAACTGCACCCTGTTGAAGATCGGATTAGTTGATGGACTTGGAGTGCTCTCTGTCATGGTTCGAAGGCATTTCTACCTACTAGGAAAGTCACTTGGTGTGTGTGCAAAACCCCTTGATGTTTGGACTTGATCTGAGTCTTCAATTCCCTGTTTTGAAGTTGCTGTTCTGATTGGTCGACTCATTGGTCAACTGGACCAGTCGACCAATCAATCGACCAATTGATTCTGTTTTTGAAAATTAGGTCGTGGCTACTTTATTTAAGTCTAATCTCGGGAATACTCCGCCTCATCTGCCTCCTAAGCCTCTGGAACGAGTCAGAACTCCATTCTAATCAATTCCCTTGCATCCTTGGTTGATATCTCGCAAGAACTGAAGTAATCTTCATCCTCCTGCATCAAAGGTATGTTTATGATCTACTTTTCTTCCATCTCTGATTTTCTTTTCTTTGATCTGTTCTTGGTTGAGATCAGGAAGATGATGCTGCATTCTTGCAACCATCTATTCCATGATCTCATTCGATTCCTTGAGATTTATGATCATCGTCATGATCTCAACCCTAGCCGAATTAACCCTTGAAACCCTAACCCTTGTATGATCTTTCTGGAAACCTTTTGGTAACCTCCCATGTGAGGGAAACCTCATGGGCAATATTTATGCTAATCTAAATTTGATCTTTCTATAGTTTTTCTTGTTATTATTGGCCAACAATTTACTTCCCTTTTTCCTGTGATCTCAACCTTTTCATGGGAGCCAAAAAGGGTGAAACCCAAACTTCTTAAATATATGTTATTGACCCTGTTAATAGCCAATTAATGTGTTTTCCTTACAAGAATTGTAACCTATCATCCTCTAATTCTTTATCCTTGATCATACTGTGTTTTCTTCATGATCCATGATTTAACCTAATTAGGTTAACCTTTTTGTTTCTGAATTGTAACTTGGAAACTTGATTTGGTTGGTGGTTTGATGTCCTCTATATACTTGGATACTACCATTGTAGTTTCCCCCTTATTTGGTACCCTTTTGAACCACCAAATTCTGCTTCTTTTTCTAAAAATTCGGATTCTTGAAGGCCACTGTCTCTATTGGTCGACTCATTGGTCGACTGAGGCAGTAGACCAATCAATCGACCAATGAGTACAACAACCTCATTCTTGGTCTGCTTTGATTGATTTGATATCTTTCCTTCTATGTATCTTTCCTAACATGTTGTATACACTTGTTTAAGACTTTCTTCTCAGGTTTAGTCAAGGTCTTACTTGATTCCCTAAGTTCCTTTACAAGCTAGAAGGTAAGGACAGTTATTCTTTAATTACATAGATCGCATACTCTTGAGTTTATACTTTATGGAACTCTGAGTTTAACTACTGTTCTTGTACTTTATACTTCTGATATACTACTGTAAGTATAGTAGCACTTTACTTATGTTTTCTTTTTCATTATTCAAGCTTATAAGAATTGCTTATTACTATATTGTCTAATGATTAGATCATGATTGTATACTCTCTTTTATATGATGATGTGTTGACTGTGTATGTCATGACTGATCTGGGATTGTATCTGATTAGGTATGATTTGGGATTGAGAGGTATCCTTTTGACACTTCTGTCCTTGGACATTATCGGAAATAGTATGGGATGTTTCCGGGGTTGTCCATCGACGCTTTCCCAAATTATTGATTGTCATACCTAGGGCTGTCTAGCAGTGTTTGGCTAGGATGTCCCTGTTATATCAGACCCAAATCGGAAGGGTATTGAGACCGAACGACCTGTGGCAGCAATGAGGATTCACGGACGCTCAAGACCGGTAACCAACCTGTGAGAGGACGGGAATCATATTGCGGGGCCATGTATTGGAGGGTTGCATATGGCTAGACTTGGGCTCATGGGCGCTCGAGACCGGTGAGTTATATCCGTGAGAGGACATGAGAGCTTCCCGTTTACCATATGTGGATAACAAATAGGGTTGATGAGTCCGTATTTGAGAGAGTCGGATACGCTGACTCTAGTGTGAAGGATACCGGAAAGGATCCCGAGAGGGGAGGAATGGAAGTATCTGGATTTGAGTTGATGTAACTGAGTAGATGACTTGCATTGGGCTAGGCTTTTACCCTGACATGCGCCGGTACTTAGACCAAATGGTGATGTGAGAGAGAGATGACTTAACCCCCAGCCATGGAATGTTCGAGAGGGATGCCGGACCCACTACCAACAGGAGCCGTATGCGTGACCTACCCAAAGAAGTACGGTGCTATGACTTAAAGCATGTCTGCCAATAGAGACCAGCATACATAGAGTTTAGATGCATACATACATTATTTGTTTCATACTGCATTGCATCTTGCTATGTTTTGCCACATGTTATTTATGTTGTTATGGATTAACTACCTTACTGAGATTCTTTGAAACTCATTCCTTTTTGTATATTGTTTTGTTAGACTATTCTACAGGTACTGATTACTATGACGGACAGTACACTGAAGCCCAAGCCGATGAAGCATACTACACGCAAGGTGTTGGCGACAATCAAGATTACTCTGATGATCCCTCAGTTGATCAAGTTCCGTACTACGATTAAAGGCAACGTGGAGTTGGAACATCTCAGTTGGATTGATGAAGTCCACTATTTTGAAGACGTCATCTATAGGATAGAAGACTCTTAGTTTTGTTTATCTTTCTTTTTTCTTTGATTTCAGTAATTATTCCTTTTAGACTTATACTACGTTTCTCTGTATTTGTGGAGTGAGTTTCCGCCTCACTTTACTTCTTTTGATATCTATAGATATCTGGTATCATTTTCCGCACTCTGACTATGTTATTTATTCATTTCTTATGTTGAACCTTGTTTATAATATTAAACCTTGATTATTTCCTGTTTATGATTATATTATTGAATATGTTGGAGGATGATTTCCTCGATACTTGATCTTCGGGGCTGTGGATCACACTCTCGGGTATGCCAGTTAGGGTACCGGCTGAGAGGATGTGACACTACAAGCTGAAAATTGATCCTAAGTTGTAGGTGTATAAGCAATTGGAGAAGAAGGCAAAATATTAAGACACTTAGTAAATTTTGACTTTCCTTTATTCCCTTCCAGTTGTTTACTTTAGATTTGACATCACTTCCGTGCTTTGCTTCAGTTGTGAGATCCTTCTCAAATCCTTATTACTTGATTTATTTCTTTATTAATATTATAACATTAATTTATCCTGCTCACTATTGAACTATTGTGTGGAATGGTTACTGATTGTCTGAGACCTGATTTGTGGGGCTGTGGATCACACCCCCGGGTATTCTAATGAATGGATACCGGCTGGGTGGGTGTGATAGGTACAATTTAGGGTTTTCATATTTTGTGGTAAGGGGCTTCATTTAAAGTTCAAAGTTTTATTGTTAATGAACCAGAGTTATGTGTTTTGGATTTTGGGGTAGATTTTATAAGATTTGTATTCAAGGTCAACTTTCCAGATGAAAGTGTACAGTTCTAAGTATGTGTTTCAGTTTTAACTTTTAAGTTTTGAGTTAGGTTTAGGAATTCTATCAATCAATGTCAATAAGAAATAGGGTTAAAGGCTTGGGGTTTATTTTGTACTATTTGCTTTAGGTCTTGCTATTGGTAAAGAGGTTTTGGAGGTTTTGGAGTTCAGGTTTAGGGTTTGACCTTTGATGCATGGGATATGTGACTAGGTTTTGGGTATTACACTTGTACTTAGGATTTAAAATTTGGAATCCAATTTAGGTATTAGGATTTGAAGTTCACTGGGTTTGTTGTTTGGTTTTAGTTTACGACTTAAGGCATTTGGTTATGAATTTTTGGTACCAAGGTAGGGGTTAGGACTTTCGGTTTGTGTATAAATTTTTAAATTGTGAAGTTGAGAATAGGGATTAGATAATTAGAATTGGTGTTTTGGATTACAAGGTATGAGATTTAAGGTTTAGAGTTTTTCATTTCAAGTTTGAACTTCATATTTGATTTATGCTTTGAGGTTTGACAATGGGTTCAGTCTTCATGGTTTAGGCTTAAAGTCTTTAAAGTCTGGATTCAAGGTTTAAGGTCCCTTAAAGGTGTTTGGGATTTTTTTCTTATTATGGTGAAGTGATACAGTTCCAGATTAGGAGTTGAAAGTTTTGAGTTTTCAAGTTAAAGTTTCAAGGTTTGTGATTTTAATCTATACTATTAAAAACGCACATGCGAATGCACGAGTTTTGTGATATTCTTTATAAGATTAAATATATTTTTCTCTGATATTCAGTTACATTTCGGAAAACATACTTATTAATCTACCTTGTGTAGATTTTTATATAGTGTCGTATTTGAAATTATCCACACTTACTTTGCAGTCCTATGGCTCAGGGGTGGACCTACAGTGGGGCCGGGCCCCCCCATTTTTTTAAAATTTGTATTAATTCCTTAATTTTGCCGACTTTTATAAATTCTTTAATTATCTATATTTTGTCCAAAAAAATATTATTATCAATAATTTACTTCTTTTTTTTCAAATGTGTGGGCCCACAAAATATATGTGGGAATATTAATAAATATAATAAAATAATTCAGAGGTGGGACCCCCAATAGGTTTTATAAGGGCTCACATAATATGTGTAGCAGAAACGCATTAATCCTTCCCCAAGGTTATCTGGACTTTCATTCTTCGGCCCCCCAATGTTGAGTCCTGGGTTTGCCCCTGCTATGACTTCTGCTTAGTGGTTTGTTAGTGGTCCGACCAGAACTTGGTCGGACAAATATGAACCTGGTCGGTCCAATCAGTCCGGTTCATTCAAGCTCATCTATATCAGAAACGAAAATGACACAAGTCAAGAACAATATCCTCGATCGTTAAGGATCTCAAGGGAAATAAATGTGAAAACCCATTTACAGTTCTCTGCACCTTTACCCATTCAGCTAGGACCAAAGAAGCCGAAAAGGTTATATCCCACCAGATGAAATATAAGGCAGGTAAATGATCAAACACTTGAAAGCTAACAAACTGAACACAAGGGATTTTAAATGGATAAGTACTCTCCATTGAGAAGACCAGTTAATAAAATCAAAATCAAACGAACTCCCACGTACTGCCAATTATATGAAAAAAGTATGTCAAACTCTACCGAAGTTTTTCACTCAAAAGCTTGAAAAAGAAGATCAACGGAGAAAATACTAAGTTACCTACAGAAATATCAACCTCATGACAATAACCCTTTCCCAAAGTCTACGGAAGTGGTCAAGATTGATGCAACCCTTAAAGAATCCCTTCGATCTTTAGCTAACTGTGATCGAATTTACCTCATGCCCTAAGTTTCGTATGGACCGAATCATGCAAGGGTAAACAAGATTGAGAGAGAGAGATGATGACGGAGTTTAGCAAGACTGCCTACATCTCCGGGATTCAAGTTCGAATCCAAATCCACTATAGTTTGGAACTTTACAAAGAAGGAGAAGAAAGAGAGAGAGAATGTGATAACACCTGATACAGGTGACAATAGGAGCCGATATCAACATCGAGTGATCGCCTTCCACCATTGATCAAAAGCCCCAAACAAGCTTTGCAAAGATCCTTCACAGTTCATAGTTGCAGGAGCTCGAAGATGGCAGCCATGGACGAACTCAGAGAGCTTCAAGAACTCGTAGAACAGAAAATCCCAAATCAGAAAAATCGATTTGCATAATACCATGAACCAACCCAAGCCATAACATATACAAGGCTGTGAACCGTATGAACCCAATCGGTTCACTTGATACATAAGTAAATGACCAGATTACCCCCCCCCCCCCAACAATCTCCCCCTTAATCTGTACATCCAAAATGACTATAGTGACCTGGATTACGACCATCATCATCCAAGTGTACCTGCACACACAAAACAAAAGAGACCACAGTACAAAGCAAATAATAAATTTGCAAAATACCCAGACACATACTAACTATGCAACACTAAGGACTCCATGCAGATACACCATGCAACAAACTGCACCAGGTAGAGAAACCCTAATCATAACTCACAATTCACAACTCACTCATATAACTATGAAGAGCACACATGCACACACCAGGCATATATCTCATAACTGAGACAAACAAAGAAAGAGTTATAAAAATTTGGGCAACATCTCTCCTAAAACTGCAACAAATGCAAACCTGATAAACAAACACAAGACATACCTGGACATCACCACACCATAGATAAATGGAAAAACAAGTATACAATCTCCACAAAAGGTAATAACCCACCACATAGACTTACTCATGCCAACCAAAGCATAATAAATATATGAATTAAAACAAGTAAGACTTTAAACAAGAGACTAGTATAAACTTCAAGAAATCCATGGTGATATCCAAAAACAACCTAGATTAACAGAACCTCACACACATCAACAGATGAACAACATGGATCCAGACATAATTGACAATGCCAACACAGCCCATGAATCTACAAATGCTTACAATATAAGCCAAGTCAAGTCTAAAACATATCACATGATACATAAGAGAACTTAACCAACCTAGAGAAGAGAGATTGAACAATTCAAATATATAAAACATAAACATAAATCTCTCCCCCTCAACCAGTAGATCCCAAAACTTAGGAAATTCCTAACAGATCCAAATACTTTCATTTCAAATTCTGATTTTAAAACCTTCTGCAAGGAATACAATCATGCAATCAATATGTAAACCACATAAATGCAGATATAAGATACAGAAAACGAAATGAAAAAACTAGAGGCAACTGTCAACCTAAAATGCAAAATACAATGCAAAAAAAACTCAACCATCAAGTCTTATATATCAATGCCAATGGTATTCAAATGAAATCACAACAGGATTCATTAACAAGTCATATTTTCAAACTTAGTTGTTAAAATGCCTAAAGAAGTTGCAAATCATTCTTTCTTCTACATTAAAGTAAAGAAAGACAACAAGTATCCAATTACCCATTAAAATAATAAAGAGAGTAACTCAGGATAGCAAACATTCTAATAGCCTTACATTTAACCAATAAGATGAAAATATTCTAGACAAACCAAATAGGCAATAACACTCCTCAATCCATCATTGGCTTACCACCACTACTCAAACCAGGATCTCTTCACCCACTCACCACACATGACGGGCACAAGTCACAACTAGACACATCCATGTCACCTAGAGTAGAAATCAAACTAGAGATAAAAGAAGTAAACTCAATAAGACTTAACAACTCTGACCTACAAGACCAGACTCAATGACCACATAAAAATCTAACTGCAAACAAGACATAACCTAACCAATAAAACTGGTGCAAGTCATCTTACCAGACAACTCCATAAATCTGACAATAAATACTCCCAAATCAAAACCATACAAGCTGACAAACCATATCCCCTGAATATCATATGAACCCCAACAACCTGTGAGGACACACCCTCTTGACATCTCCTGTGTCAAGACCAGCACTAATGCTGAACTGGAGAACAAACCTCTCCCCCCTGGAGACCAAACTCTCCAAACACTTGACAACTCCTGTCAAAACCAGCACTAATAAGGCTGAACATGGAGACTATACCTCTCCAAACACCAGGGATACACCTAATGCTATACCAAGTGAAATAGGAATTCTCATGTGTAACCAACTGTACTAAACAGTCTCAACACCACCTATAACCACTCTAGCATAAAAAACTCAGTCAGACATGTATATCAATACAAATAAAAGCATCCATGAGAGTACAAAACAACAACAAATACTTAACATGCCAACACTATCATAATTGGTCAAGAATTCTCACACAACAAGGCATATCTTAACCAATAGAAAAACAGGCATAAAATATGTTGTCTCAGATTTATGAAAATAAACAGCTTCCTTACACAAGCACATCATCTTAAAGATAAATAGACCACCTCCCTTTAACAAATGAACAAAATAGGATAAACCAAAGTGTGCACCCAATGGAAACCCAAACAACCAGGTCTTAAAACAAGGTTTATGCTAACACGGAAAGCACTTAGGTCATCAAAGGACCTCAAACATATTTAATTCACCAGAATTAGGCACATTATTGTTAGATGTCTCATCTTCTTGCAGTTTCCTCTTATATGCAAAACAATTTTTCTTAAAGTGTCCTACCTTTTTACAATAAAAGCATCTCTTGAGATTTGCATCAGACTTGTTGTTCCCATTATTATTCTTGTTGTTATTTTCATGATTTTCATATACTTTACCCTTTCCCTTGGGTCTCCCTTGTTTGTAAGAGCCTTTGCCCTTAACAAACAAATTGTCCCCACTCCCTGAAGTATTTCCAGAAGTCAACAACTCTGACTCCCTATTCCTTAAAGCATCAATCAGTTGTTCTAGGGAAATGTTTTGACAAGCATACTTGATTGAGTTCTTAACAACAAGATAATCATTATGAAATGAATTCAATAGGATAATTGACAAGTCTTGGTTTTCCAATTTAGTCTTCTCCCCTGTATTGGCTAAGTCTTGAATCAACTTCTTAAACATATCTAGGTTCTTGTCAAGGCTAATTGTAGGGTCCATCTTAAACCCATACAATCTCTCCTTTAGATAAATCTTATTGCCTAGATTCTTTTTCTGATAGATTTGTTCAAGCTTGTTCCAAACTTTAATAGGGGTATTGTCATCATCATCAAGACACCTGATAACCCCATCTGTGATGTTCCAGAGCATGCAACCAATTGCATTCTCCATCACTTCAGTCCTCAAGACTGGTCAATACTTTCAAAAAAAAGCAACTGGGTCATCTATGGATCTTAGGAGCTTCTGTTGAGCCATTAAAGCTCGGACCTTTCTCTTCCAAATCCCAAAGTCCCCTGTCCCATCAAACTTCTCAATATCTACCCTGGAACCCCTCATAGGAGTATCCAAACCTAGGTAACTAGGATTTCCCCCTAGACCTATTGTTCTACTTGAGCCTGTGGTAACCCCACTGACCACACTGGGAGGAGTGTCCTCCCCTGGTAGACCAAATCCCTTGCCTAGCTCCACTTTGAAGCCGGTACCATACAACAATCAGTATACAAGAATAAATATTCACAATACTGATATACAATTCTGAAAATAAAAGATTATCTTAACCAAAGATTAAATAATCAGATATTAATTAACCACAAAATCATAATCTAACTTTATACAAATGCAGCAACCTATATTAACTTATTGTTAACACAGCAGATCAATACAGACCAAGTATTGTATCAAATATTAACAAAAGAATAGGGCAGCAGCTAGTATAATCAGAAATTAAGACATTAATGTGATCAATTAATCAATAATCATATCAGAATAAACCTACTCATATTAGATTATCACCCAACAATTTACAAAACTGATTTATACAAGAAACCACAAACATATGAGTCATATTAGCATGGTTTTATCATAGAACCGAAACTTATAAATGCCATATAACATCAGATTATATCATAAGAGATAACATATATGACAAATATATAAAAGACTATGAAAACCGAAATATTGAAGCATATATCAGAGGCAGGCAACGAAAGAACAAAAAAAAAATCAGATTATTGTAAACTGAGACAATCATTAACCATATGAGTAAACAATCAAATTAGGATTTAAATGTTATACAAAACCTAAAATGAAAACATAGAACATGAACCAGAGCCGAAACAGAGTCAAGAAACAGTCATAGTTTGAACTGAATGCCTACTGTTAGGTTACATAAGCCTCATATATCGATTAATAGCAAAAACTAACCAATTGATCATAAAAAGAATTACCAGAAGAATAGAATGGTAACCAGCAGAAGCAATTTTCAGATCAAGAGGATTAACAATGAGATCTATAATATCTATGAGATCAGATTAATCAAATTAACCAATGATTCTACCGAATCACCTAACCAAAACATAGGCAGTCTCAGGCTAACAAGCTAATCGAGCTCTGATGTCAATCTATGATTGAATTTACCTCATGCCCTAAGTTTCGTATGGACCGAATCATGCAAGGGTAAACAAGATTGAGAGAGAGAGAGAGATGATGACGGAGTTCGGCAAGACTGCCTACGTCTCCGGGATTCAAGTTCGAATCCAAATCCACTATAGTTTGGAACTTTACAGAGAAGGAGAAGAAAGAGAGAGAATGTGATAACACCTGATACAGGTGACAATAGGAGCCGATATCAACATTAAGTGATCGCCTTCCACCACTGATCAAAAGCCCCAAACAAGCTTTGCAAAGATCCTTCACAATTCATAGTTGCAGGAGCTCGAAGATGGCAGCCATGGACGAACTCAGAGAGCTTCAAGAACTCGTAGAATAGAAAATCCCAAATCAGAAAAATCGATTTGCATAATACCATGAACCAACCCAAGCCATAACATATACAAGGCTGTGAACTGTATGAACCCAACCGGTTCACTTGATGCATAAGTAAATGACCAGATTAGCCCCCAACACTAACTTTGTTGGTATTCAAGAGAACCATCGCTTCGCTTCTTCACCACTGAGACAATCCTTTCAGATATGCACTTCTTCAAAGGAAAATAATAATTACATAATATTATCAAAGGATGTCACTGACCAAAGACAACTCGCCATAAACTATCAAAGACCAAGTGTTATCCACGTTAACAAGTCTTCCTGGAATCTTTACACATCACACGCGTGAAAGACTAAAGACTGAGTATTTCATGGGCAAAGACCGATGACACCAGGAGTCTACCCATAGGGCATGTCTTAAAACAGTTCATATAGTTCCCTTCGCTGGGATCATTCACCTGCAACAGTAGTCACTCTTATCCACCTACAACAGTACTCACTCTTAATTGCCATTTGAGTAGTGATGGGTTATGTGCCGTTGGTGTTTCCATTATGTTGGGTTAATGTGGGAATATTTCTCATTATTCTCTGGTGCGGCAGCTTCATGAGCATGAGCTTGGCACAATCACCATCATCATCATCACTCAATGGAACGGATGATCGGCTAGCCTTGCTGGCTTTCAAGGCTCGCATAACCGAGGATCCGTTTCACGTTTTGAGTTCTTGGAATGACTCCGTCCCCTACTGCGAGTGGCAAGGCATCACGTGTGGTAGTCGCTGGCATCCAAATAGGGTTAAAGCGTTGGAGTTACGGTCCTATGAACTGATAGGATCCATTGCACCGGAAATAGGTAACCTCAGCTTCCTTGGGATGGTTTCTCTCGAAAACAACAGCTTACACGGTGAAATTCCTTATCAGATAAGCTTTCTAGCCAGGCTTCAATATTTATATCTACACAACAACTCTTTTGAGGGGAAAATCCCACCCAACATATCACATTGTTCCAACCTTAGAACACTCCAGTTAAGTTACAACAATATTGCAGGGAATATCCCAATAGAGTTCGGGTCCCTATCAAAGCTTCAAATCCTTGCAGTCCATAACAACAGTTTAAGTGGACAGATTCCAACCTCTTTTGGTAATCTTTCATCACTTGAAGTCATTTCTATGTTATACAATGGATTCAGTGGAAGTATTCCAGATGCCTTAGGCCAAATGCCAAGATTAATGAAGCTTTATTTTTACGGAAATAAGTTATCAGGTACAATACCTCCTGCTCTATACAATCTTTCTTCACTCCGTCTTATTGATTTTGGAGCTAATCGACTTCATGGGAGTCTTCCACCAACATTAGGATTCAATCTACCCAATCTACAGTGGTTTTCAATTGGAACAAACCAATTTCATGGATCTCTTCCAATTTCAATTTCGAATCTATCAAAACTCCAGATGTTTCAAGTCAACGACAATAATCTTGTTGGGAAAGTGGCAATTTATTTTGGAGGCTTATCGAAACTAACTACTTTATTCTTAGCCTCCAATCATTTGGGAAGTGGAGAAAGTGATGACTTGAGTTTTATCCACACAATGACCAACTGCACTAGTTTGAAACAGTTAGATCTTTATGGTAATCTATTTGGTGGTGCACTCCCCAACTCCATGGCAAACTTGTCAACTCAACTGAGTGTGCTTATAATCGATGAAAACCAAATATTTGGAAAAATCCCAACAGGGATGGAGAACCTTGCAAGCTTAGAGTTGTTGAGCTTAGCTAGAAACCTCCTAGAAGGCAGTATCCCATCTTCATTTGGAAGATATGAAAAGTTATCTGGCCTTTATTTAGATGGGAATATATTCAAGGGGCCAATCCCTTCTTCTCTTGGAAATTTAACAGCATTAAATGATCTCCATATACATGGTAATCATTTGCTTGGAAAAATACCTTCAAGTGTTGGAAAATGCAAAAGTTTGTTACGATTGAGCCTCTTCGAAAATAATTTCAGTGGTATCATCCCCAAAGAAATATTTTATATTTCCACACTAATAGAATTAAAGTTGAGCAAAAATCATATATTTGGTTTTCTAACTTTGGCAGTGGATTCATTGATCAATCTTGAAATCTTAGATGTTGAAGAGAACATGTTGTCTGGTGACATCCCAAGAGCCCTTGGTGTTTGTACGAGCCTACAACACATTTATATGGGGAGAAACTTATTTCAAGGGTCTATACCATTCTCTCTTAGTTCTCTAAGAGGTCTTGAAGATTTAGATATTTCACACAACAACTTCTCTGGCCTTATCCCAAAATATTTAGGAACATTCAAGTTTCTCCAAAATTTAAATTTATCATCTAATAATCTAGAGGGTGAGGTACCAACCGAAGGATTCTTTAGAAACTTGAGTGCATTTTCATTCCTTGGGAACAATAAGCTTTGTGGTGGTATACCAGAACTTCATTTGCAAGCATGCAAGATTCAAAAGCCCAAAGAGGATGGTAAGTTGCAAGTTTTAAAATTGATAATCACCATATGTGGTTGTGGGACTTTTCTATCTTTGATTTGTACAATATTATTTTTCATTATTCATCAGAGAAGGAAAGATAGGAAAGAATCCACGATACCTTTGTTGGGGGGTCATCATTTTAAGGTATCTTATGCTCAACTCCTTAAAGCCACTGATGGATTCTCATCAGGGAATTTGATTGGAGTAGGGAGTTTTGATTCTGTATACAGAGGTGTTCTCAATCATGGAGAAACAATTGTTGCAGTTAAGGTCTTCAAAATTGATGAAATAGGTTCGTCTAAGAGTTTCATGGTTGAATGTGAAGCCCTTCGAAGTATACGGCATCGTAATCTTGTCAAGATCTTATCAAGTTGCTCAAGCATAGATTTTAAAGGTAATGATTTTATGGCTTTAGTGTATGAGTTCATGCCTAATGGGAATCTAGAGAAATGGTTATATTTGCATGCAAATGGAGTGGATGATGAACAAAGGCATTTAAACCTCATTCAAAGACTGAATGTTGCGATTGATATTGCCACAACATTGGACTATCTTCACCACCATTGTCATATGCAGATTATCCATTGTGATTCAAAGCCAAGCAATATTCTTCTTGATGATGATTTAATTGTTTGGGTGACTTTGGCATATCAAAAATTCTTTCAAGATCCACGGGAAGATCTCAAAATCAATCCAGCTCAATCAGAATAAAAGGATCTATTGGATACACCGCACTAGGTAATGTGGCATCTTTATTATCTAGTATGCGAATCTTTTTCTCTTCTTTTGTGATTTCATAAGATGAGTCCAAGTATTTGTCTCTTATATTCCACTTCAATTTTGAAGGCATGATTATTATTTCACTGAGACTCCAATTATTTGTCTCACATATTCCCCTTCAAATTTCAAGGCATGATTATTATTTCACTAACATGTTAAAGTATTTTTGGTCTCTTTGTAAAGAAGAGACTAAGATTCAATGTCTCAAACAATTGAAAAGTGATGCAAGAAAGGTGCTATCCTTGACTTCACTTGACTCCTCTTCTGCTCTTTATTTCCACCGCAAGCATATATAACCTACGAAATTTCATCCATGTTTATGCTCGACTTCACCTTTGAATTCAATAGAATAAGAAGAAAACAAGCCCTTCCTATGTCATGTTTATCTTATTGTATAGTCAATAGGATTATCATATTC
This sequence comes from Hakea prostrata, assembly GCF_041222555.1. Taxonomy (NCBI): domain Eukaryota; kingdom Viridiplantae; phylum Streptophyta; class Magnoliopsida; order Proteales; family Proteaceae; genus Hakea; species Hakea prostrata. Next base: position 66,040,999 of record NC_142606.1, on the reverse strand, counting down.
TTGCTAGTTCCAATAGTATTTACTATCCATGATGCATATATTGCAGAGTATGGTGGAGGAGCTAATGTATCAACACATGGTGATGTCTACAGTTATGGCATTTTGTTGTTAGAGATGTTCACTAAGAAACGACCTACTGATGAAATGTTTAAGGATAACTTTAATCTTCATTTCTGGGCAAATATGGCTTTGCATGACGATGTGATGGCTATCGTTGATCCATCATTTCTCCACATGGAAGAAGATATTGAAGAGACAACCGAAACTATAGCTGAAACCACTGAGAGTCACAGATGCATAAAGGAAATTGTTCGAGAATGTCTCAATTCATTTATTGGAATTGGTGTTGCTTGCTCAGCTGAATCACCATCGCACCGAATGGACATTAGTGTTGTGGTCAATGAGCTACAGTTGATCAGGGACATTTACCTTGGATCTGATACTTTGCAACGAAGAGTATAACCCAAACTTAGAAGGGTTATTGAACTTGGTAAGTGATCACTTCCTTTAAGAATAGAAGCTTCTTGTCATCTAATGTATGAGTAAATTCATTAAAGTTTCTTAAACTTGCTGGTGTAGGACTATCTTCTAAGGAGTTTGGGAAGATGGATGCTTTTCTGGCTGGATAACTATCTTCATTTTTTTTTTTTAATTTCCTTTTTAGGAATTAGTATAATTGTTTTTGGTGTTCTCTCTATCATTCATGGGTCAAGCAGTTAAAAAGGAACTGTTGTAATTCTTTTTGGGCAATCTTTCTTCTCGTGTATACCTTTTCTTCTTCTCAATTAAGCAAGATTATTTGTATTTCGAAGATGACCAATTGTGGAAAAGGTTAGTAACAAAAATGAAGAGCTAGGTTTAAGTGTTACCATTGTTGTTAAGGTTCAACTTGTGAATTATGATGGAAGTATTTGTTAAGATCACATTGAATCCTCAGTATCCTTCAACTTATATATCAGAAACTTTTGCATATGGAGGAAACAGAAAGGTCGCAGATCAGGAGAAGGAAAGCTTGGGTCACTTGACTCTGAAAAAAGTTGGTCAACAGTAAGGATTTCTTGAAGGATTACTTTACTCCTTAAACAACTTCTTTATTCCATTCTGTTCTTGCATCACCACAAGTTTCAGAGGCTTTATTTCTCATATACAATACTTGATGGCAGAAGTTAGGCTTTATATTGCCAAGTGTTGTGTTGTTTTTTTCTTCATTAGGTTGTTTTTCTTTCTTGGTCTAAATTTTTAATGGATCAGATTTCAGAGGAATGGGCAGTCAAAAGCAAAAGCAAGAGAAAAGACTTTGATGAGTTCCTGCAACATGTTACTGCCATGCTTACACAAGTATCTGAACCCCCCTAGATAGTCTCATGACAGGGACTACAATTCTACAGGTCTAATGGAGAAGCATCTCCAAAAGCTTGCAGATTTGAAGGCTATTTCGAATTCTATGGCAGAACTGGAATTGGAGAAGAACAAGCTCCTCAACAGTTTGATGGACAACAGTGGTGAGCTACATATAAGTACTAATCTCCATAATTTTGTTGTAAACATACATCAATGCTGGATATTTTGTTACCTTAGTTTTGGTTTTAGCTATAGATCTAACTTCTTGATTTTCTCTTATGTAGGTGACAACGCTAAAACCTACATAGATGAACCTTAAAACAGAAATATCCATGGTAACTGAAAATCGATAAATGCTGTTGCAAAGACGTGTAACTGAACACATATGAAACATGTATGGATTTCATATCGTTGATTCTGATTAATAGACGGTGCAAACCTTTATTGGCGTGATCTCTATGGGTTATTGACGCTTCCAGAAGCGGAGAGAGAAAGACAAAGACACTTTTGACTCTCTAAGCCAAATCAGTGAATCCCTCTCTGCCCTTCTGTATTAGCTTTTATCTATTTCATATTTCTTCCACTTTGTTGTTCCAAAGTTCAGAACTCATTTAGTCTTTTGTTGTGATACAACCATGGGAATGAATGATGCATGATCTATATATTATATCTAATACGAGGGAAATTGCACCGAACGTTTCAAACGGGGTTCATAATCTATGTTCCGGTCAAACCATGACGGGGACTCACTCAAACCCTAATTTAATGATCATAAGGGCGCCGCAGATCAATTAATAGCCCGGTATGACTTCCCGAATATTATGGTAGGAAAAGCTAACTTGCAGGAGGTGACTATCATGAAGCGGAGAGGAAATCGTGCCAGGATAAATATCTACTTACGGCCCCGAATATCTAGGGAAAAACCCTAGGATCGGACGGTCATTAAAGGAGATCAAGAAGCCATTTCAACGGTCGAAGATTAGAAGTAAAATCTATATAAACCAAGGACGAACAACCCATCAGGTATCTGAATCGTTTCCTAATTATGTATTCATTATTCTTATGCTCTGCAATTAGTTAGAGCTTTTTGTGATCAGTCCAGTTATTGACTTAAGCTTCGGAGGTGGCCTCCCGACCTCAGCGGTCGGGCCACGTCTAACATTATTTTTGCAGGTCATCTTCACAGATCCATAGGCTTAACAATTTTTGGACGCATCATTTGGCGCCGTCTGTGTGAAACGCTTCGAAAAATCATGGTGACTTGATCAGCAGCAGCAGCAGTGGCTTTATGATAAATTAACACTCTCTCTCAAATGGAGATTCCGGTCATTAGACCCGAAGGAAGCAGACTTCTGGAAGTTCAGGAGGGTGGAAGGGACGAAAATCAGGACCCTCCCAATCCTCTCCAGGAACAAATGGAGCAGTTACAAACCCAATTCTTGGAAATGTAACAAACGCTCCGTCTACTAGCTAGACAAGTAGTTGCACCACAAGCACCTGACCAAATAGAGGCAAGAGAACGTGCACAAGAAGCGATCTTGACTCCACTAATAGCCCCTGTCACATCCTCCCAGCCGGTACCCTAACTGGCATACCCGAGAGTGTGATCCACAGCCCCGAAGATCAAGTATTGAGGAAATCATCCTCCCACATATACAATAACATAATCATAAACAGGAAATAATCAAGGTTTAAAATATTATAAACAAAAGATTAAAGTCAAGAAATGAATAATCAATATAATCACAGTGCAAAAATGATACCAGATGTAATCACATCAAAGAAGTAGAGTGAGGCGGAAACTCACTCCACAAAATACAGCGGGAACACGAATGTAAGTCTAAAAGAAATAACAACTAAATCAAAGGAACTAAGAGAAATATCTAAACATCAGGGTTTTCTATTTTATAGATAATGTCTTCAAAATAGTGGACTTCATCAATCCATTTGAGACGTTCCACATATACGTTGTCTTTAATCGTAGTACGCAGCTTGATCAACTGAGGGATCATCAGAGTAATCTTGATTGTTGCCAACACCTTGCGTGTAGTACGCTTCATCGGCTTGCGCTTCATCATACTGTTCGCCATAGAAATCAGTACCTGTAGAATTGTCTAACAAAAACAATGTACAAAAGGAATGAGTTTCGAAGAAACTCAGTAAGGTAGTTAATCCATAACAACATAAATAACATGGAAGCAAACCATAACAAGATGCAATGCAATATGAAATAAATAATGTATGTATGCATCTAAACTCTATGTATGCTGGTCTCTATGGCAAACATGCTTTAAGTCATAGCACAGTACTTCTTTGGGTAGGTCAATCACACAATGCCTTTTGGTAGTGGGTCTGGCATCCCTCAGGACAAACCATGGCAGGGGGTTAAGTTAACACACTCTCTCACAACCATTTGGCATAAGTACCGGCGCATGTCAGGGAAAAGCCTAGCCCAATGCAAGTCATCTACTCAGTTACATCAAATCAGATCCAGATACTTTCATTCCTTGCCCCTGGCGATCCTTTCCGGTATCCTTTCCACTAGAGTCCTAATAGTCCCGGACTACGGACTCATCAACCCTATTGGTTATCCACATATGGTAAACGGGAAGCTCTCATGTCCTCTCACGAGTTGGTTACCGGTCTTAAGCGCCCATGAGCCCAAGTCTAGCCATATGCAACCCTCCAATACATGGCCCCCACAATGTGATTCCCGTCCTCTCACGGGTTGGTTACCGGTCTTGAGCGCCCTTGAATCCCCATTGCTGCCACGGGTCGTTCGGTCTCAATACCCTTTCGAATCGGGTCTGATATAACAGGGGTACAACCTAACCAAACACTGCTAGACAGCCCTAAGTATGACAACCAATGATTCGGGAAAGTGTCGATGGGCAACCCCGGAAACATCCCATACTATTTCCGATAATGTCCAAGGACAGAAGTGTCAAAAGGACACCTCCCAATCCCAAACCAAACTTAATCAAACACAGTCTCAGATCAGTCATGACATATACAATCAGCAACTCATTATATAAAAGAGAATGTAAGGTCATGATCAAATCATTAAACAATAAAGTAATAAGCAATCTCACATAAGTCTATGTAATAAAAGAAACATGATAAAGAGCTACTATTCTCACAAAGAGTACATCAGAATATAAAGTGTACAAACAAGAAAACAACTCATAGTTTCGTAAAGTAGAAACCAGAGAGTATGCAATCTATGTAGTTAAGGAGATAACTGTCCTTACCTTCTAATTCGTAAAGGAACTTAGAGAATCAAGTAAGACCTTGACTAAACCTGAGAAAAGAGTCTTAAACAAGTGTATACTATGAGTTAGGAAAGATAAATAGAAGGAAAGATCACAATCCAATCAAAACAGACCAAGAATGGGGTTGCTGTACCCATTGGTCGACTGATTGGTCTACTGCCCAAGTCGACCAATGAGTCGACCAACAGAGACAGTAGCCTTCAAAAATCAAAATTTTTAGAATATGAATCCGAATTTGGTGGTTCAAAAGGGTACAAAATAAGGGGGAAACTTTAATGAAAACATCTAAGTCTATAGAGGACAACAAACCATTAATCAAATCAAGTTTCCAGGTCACAACTCAAGAACCAGAAAGTTAACCTAATTAGGTTAAACATAGATCATGAAGGGACAATATAGTATGATCAAGGGTAAGGAATTAAAGATTTATAGGTTACAATTCTAGTAAAGAAAATAAAGTGAGAGTCTTCTAACATGATCAAAATAGGGGTTCTTGATTTTACCCAAGAAATTAGGGTTTCACCCTTTTTGGCTCCCATGAAAAGGTTGAGAGTTCCGGATGAAGGGAGGTAAAGTGTTAGTCAAAAATAACAAGAAGAATCATTCAATGATAAAGTTTAGGTTCATATAAATTTCACCCAAAAGGTTTCCCTCTCATGGGGAATTGCCAAAGGTTGTCCAGATGACCACACAAGGTTAGGGTTTCCAGGATTTAACTGGCAAGGGTTGAGATGATGATGATGATCATGGATCTCAAGGAACATGATGAGATCATGGAATAGATGGTTGCAAGAATGCAGCATCATCTTCCTGATCTCGATCAAGAACAGATTTAAGAAAAGAAAATCAGAGATAGAGAGGAAAGAGATCATACACATACCTTTGATGCAGGAGGATGAAGATTGCTTGAGTTCTTGCGAGATATCAACCAAGGATGCTCCAAAGGATGTTTGGTTCGAAAAAGAGGAATCATCTCCCTAGATTCAAATCCTCTACATCCGGGCAAGGTGTCTCTCAAGGCATCCAGCCACTAAATGCCCTGCCCGTGATACCTGCATTCGAGCAAAGTGTCCGTCCAAGTGTCCAGAGTTGGATGCCCTACCCGTGGTACCAGAGTTGGTTCCCCGGATATCACGGGCCAGGCATTCAACAACTTGAATGTTATGCGTGATTTGCATTCATATAGGTAATCAAATTGTCTCTCACACTTTTATCTCACAATAGGAATGGATCCTCAACTTCCAGAAATTTAAGTAGGTTGTATCATGTGCACAAGATTATCGCATTTAAAGAGGCCTAAGGAGGCTAATACATGTAAATTTCCCCTGCTTCCAGAGGGAATGTTCAGCAATGTAAAGGAATGAAATTTATTCAGGACCTCACTACTTTTTCTTGTAACTTTTCCTTCAAGAGTATACAAGACTCATACGTGAACATACAAAACTGAAAATTCAGAAACCATAAGACACAACAGGAAACCATGGCCTGTGGAGAAAGGGAGGAAAAAGATTGTCTACTTTCAGGTGAAATAACCCACTTCGGATATGGACCTTCTTTGTAAGTTATCACTAATGTCTAGTTGGAGGAGTAATATTAAAAACTGCTCTAAGTATGATTAGATAATTTGATCACATATCCAGGCCAAACCAACAGATTTCTACCTATTCAAGTAACCACCCAAGCCTAAAAGAAGGGGAAAATTATTTCTACCTTTAATGTTAGAACAATTACATGAGAATTAACCAGAACAATATGTGGCCGATTAAGTTCTACAACTACAGCAGTTGAAATGTAGATTAATTTTCAAACACATTACTCTGGGATCATAGGATCACCAAAGTTTAAGGGTACGCATCAAGCACAGGCTACCAAAACCATGTCTGACCAGCTGGATTTAAATAAAAATTCATTGAATCAATAAATGAAGGTTATAATTAGACATGAAAATAGATAATTTGAAACTGATCTGATACAAAAGACTTGCAAGAGATGCTAAGAGCACTTGGGTAATAATCATTACTGTTGTTCATTTCCTTGCAGCATATGGTAGCAGTTCCAATTCCAATGAACTCTTTCTCTTCATATCCCTAATGCTTTCTTGAAACAGGCGCGACAACAGTAGCTGACCCACAAATCCAGCTTTTACTGACTCCTACAAACTAGAAGATAGTTTGCAGCCACCAAATTTTGACCTAAAAGTTTGATATGACTAAAGCCAATGTCCCACAGCTAGAACCTTGGGGAAAATGGTTGGCAAGATATAGGTCAGGCATTGATCCCACACTGAAATCAGCTTGTGCTGTTTAGTTTCTCTGATAGGATCTTGTTTAGAAGCTGTGGATTGGCTTTACCTTTTGATTCCTTCATCACCTGAATGTAATTTGTTTGCATCAAAATCCAAAACGAATACGAAACAGTTATAACCAAACTGAATCTGGGTATTATCTGCATATTTAACACCTTATTTTACAGCAGGAAGGGGGAAGAGACTTGTACCTGACCAGCAAAATATCCTTGTAGCTTGGTTTTCCCTCCACGATATTGTTGAAGCTGCTTTGGATTGTCCGCAAGCACTTTATCCACCATTTTTTCGATCTCAGAAGGATCCGATATCTGTTATTTCCATATCCCCATAAAAAAAATCAACGGAAGAAAATATACCTTAAACCATCACAACGGCACATTTGAAAACCCAAGTAACAAAGAAAAAATGAGAAGAAAAAGAAGCAAGGAAGAGAAAATGACCTTGAAGACTTAATAAGTAGTAAAACCAGGGAGATTGGAAGAGAAAATGGAACAGGTAACTTGACCAATAACCAAACTGAGCAGCATCAAATTTCAACTTTCATATTCTGCATCTTCTCTGAAGTCTTACAAGCATGTAAATAAAACAAGGGAAATTTACAAGCAGTTCCCCTGAGTATGGTGTAATTTATTTTTATTTTCACTCATCAACTTCCACTATTTACATGTGTCACCCTTGCTTTCCAAAGTAACTGGTACAAAGATCCAAGCTGTTAACTATCATCGTTAATTGCTAACTGATTGTGTTTTGATGTTTACCAAAATACCCTTAGATCCATCAATTAAGGTTTGATGGGCCTAAATTTGCATATCCACATTTCTTCTTCTTTCCATTTAATTTTTCGTTTTAAATTTATTTGACATTATGCTAATTCTTATACCAAATCTAAAAATTTCTCAACCACTCAAGCCTCACAATCTCATAATCCTCGGTTAAAAATTTTCAATAGAAAACTACTGGAAACTGTAAATAAAGGCAATGGGTTATATTCCAAAGAAGATGCACTCCAAGACAGTTAATCCATTTCGTAATAGCAGTTTCTTCCTCAATGTATATCGAATTTATTAGACCATCTAGATTTTGTTGAATGTCACCATATCACAGCTCAGAATCTATGTCTGGTGGCTCAACAGCGGCTTTTCCTCAATAAGAGTATCAACAGACACCAAGTTTTTCCACAATGGTTATCATAATTTGCAACTTCTTTATACCATATCCAACAGGTACAGGCTTGGATGCTCCCATTGTAATCCTTCAATATCAGCACTTCTAACTTCAAGCCTTTTCTTGTTAGCTTCATCATCCTAGAGTTTTATGCTCAATAGGCACAACCTGCGATTCTTCTTCCCCGCACAAAAGCACCTGTAACATTTGGTAGCTTACCTCTTTTAATGCAACCCATTTGAAGATATACCCTCTTCCACAAACTGTGCAAACCATAAACCCAAAATCTTCGAGCTTTTCAGTGGCCATTAAATTTGGTTCTCATCTAGTGTCTCCGTCAAATGGGTCATCCCTGGATCAGCTTTTTTAATTTATTTATTATTGTTAGTTGTTTAATATATGGTACTGTCCAGGTGGAAACTGAGAAATCAAAGTGGAAGTAGAGGAAAGGTTGGAAGCACCTATTAAAGGGCAAGATAATTGAAGAAAGCAAGAAGAAAACCAAGCATGGAGGAATTGCATTTAAGCTCTTGAGGGGGCATTTTGGACAATAATTGAGCACCCTTAAATCAACTTATTTGGGTTTCAGGGCGAATTAGTTCTGGAAAGCAGGGGAGGTACACATAAATAGAGAAACTTGTTGGGTGAAAATAAAATTGCACCTTATGTCAGGGCAGTTACCTGAAAATTTCCGTAGAATGGAGACTCCTCTAGAACTAAAATAGGACTATGACTAGGAAATTAGTAAATCAATGCTACTACAGTGTCTAGCCCAAACAACATAAACTAAAATAGAAAGTACAAGATTAAGATCAATAACGATAAATCCTTATCAACCCTCATTACACCTGAGCTGGTCTAGCCTCAATCTG